>NC_052078.1:7047537-7350037 GCF_015852505.1 Tachyglossus aculeatus | reverse complement strand
AAACTAAAATTAAAAAACAAAGCCTACAGTTGCCTTGAGTTTCCATCTGGATAATGGGAGCAGTAATTCTAGTATAGTATATCATTCTAAAGATGGCTGTAAAAATATTCTGTAAATACAAATGCTACCAGAGAAGCAACAACCAATAGGTTATCTGCTATTGCCCCGCCTACTCATCTTCTTAAAGGAAGTAGGAGCTGACCTAGGAAACAAATTCACTGGGGCATGAGTGACTCTCATCCCTGCATTGACTCAGAGAGCGTAGCAAAGCCTATGTTCCTGACACCTTACTGATTAATGGAGGAAGGAAAATGGAAGAAATCCAGCTGGCTTGACTTCAACCTCATAAAAGCAAAATGATGCTAATTGGCTATGTACTGGGATTTGACCATCCGGAAATAATTGGTCTCAGAGTCCATCCACAGATCATCAGAGTGGTCCGAATTTTTGGGGAGGAAGGGGGTCACATTTATCCAACTGGGGGAGAATAGCCAAAGCAAATCTCTCTGCCCAAAGAAGATGCTATCTTTCCTGGTCCTGTCCAATTCCACTAGAAGAGGGTGTTGGGGGGCCAGATGTGTGGCTAGGAAATTCCCTTGAGTGATCAGGCTTCTTCGTGCATGGTCCAGCCCCTCTTTTTTCTCCTCCTAGCCCTGTTTTAAATTTCTAGCACCCGTCACTCAGGTTTTTGAGTTTTTAATAACATCGGAGCTGGACTATCTGGTCCTCCAGAGAAGAATCTGTTTTTTTCCAAGTGGAACAGCAGAGAGCTTCTAGTGACTTCCTGAATGATGCCATTGATTTATCAGAAGCCCTCTCTCCAGGGGTTCTGCCCTCAAAATCTCCCAACATGGAAATCTGCTCCACCTTCTGATGAAGAAAGTCCAACCCCACTCAAAATCAGCTATTCCAGGGAGAGGTTCCCCTCAATCGATCAGTCAGTTGTATTTACTGAATGCTTACTAAGTGCAGAGCACTGTACTAAGTGCTTGGGAAAGTGTAATGACACCCATTTCTTTAACCAATCCAGCCATGATTGAAAGAAAGACTTAAGGTAGGTCTTAAACTTCTGCCTCTTCTTGCTTTACCAGGTGGATAACTGTGGTCCTATCGCTGAAATAACTATGACAAGAAGCTAAGGCCAGGAGTGCCAAGGTTTCTATCTCACCTTTTCCTGGAGACTGAAGTTCTTGATTTAGAGTTTAAGATTCCCCCAGCCATCGCAACCCAGCCAGTGCTTTTCTTCAATTATGTGGCAAATCAGGAAAGCATAGTCTTAAACATATTACTGTTAGGGGTGTGTTAGTTCTTTACTAGAATGGAAGTTCCTTGAAGGGAGGGATGGTGTCTACCAACTCTATCATATTATACTGTCCTATGTATTCAGTACAGTGCTCCACACCCAGTAAGTGCTCACTAAATACCATTAATTGGTCAAAGGGATAGAGTTACCTCGAGAGTCACACCCAAAAGACAGTCATTAGTTGAATGCCAACCTAGGTGGACATAGTGGTTGGTGTCTTTCAGGTATCAGTTTTGGGTCTAGTTCTATTCCATTTTCGTTGATGTTCTAAATGAAGGACTCAAGAGCATACTTGGCAAATTTGCAGTTGATACTAAATTGGGTTAGATTGCGGACACTTTGAAGACAGGAATAGAATTCAAAGTGATCTGCACAAATTGGAAAAACAGTTCTCCCTAAAAGAGAATGAAATTCAATAAAATTCAAAAAAGTGCACTTAGCTGCATCAATTCAACATCCACCCTTAGCACTCACCTTATTCTTATCCTCAGCATTTATGCCCATATAGATTTTATTTATTTGTATATGCAACTACTTATTTGGCTATTTCATCCTGATAGATTTATACTGCTTCCTGCTCTTTGTTCTTACTCCTGCTCTCATTATGTGTAAGTTGTTTGTGTCATCCTGACTCCCCCATTAAAGTGGCAGTTCCTTAAGGACAGGAAATATGTCTCTTGTGTCTGTTAAGCTCCTTGTGGGCAGGTAACCTGTCTACCAAGTTTGTTGTATTGTACCCTCCCAAGTGCTGAGCATGATGCTCTGCACACAGTAAGTGCTCAATAAATATCACTGATTGATTGTATCCCCTAAATGGTCAGGATAATAATAATAATAATTGTGGTATTTGTTAAGTGTTTACTGTGTGCTGTACTAAGCACTGGGGTGGATACAAGCAAATCCAGTTAGACACAGTCCCTGTGTTCTGTACTGAGTGGTCAATAATCAATCATAATTATTGAGGTCCTAATGCGTGCAGAGCACTGTACTAAGTCCTTGGGAGAATAGCGTTGAGTTAGTAGACAATATCTCTGTCCTCAAGGACCTACAGTCTAGTTTACTTCTCAATGAATAACATTACTACTCCAACCTGAACTATATTCTGTAAATACCACTGACTTACTAATTGACTTAGAGATACAAAACAAACACTGACACAGGTTGGGGAAAGGCAGGATGGGTAGGAAAGGAAAAGAAATCTGGGCCAGAAGTTGAGTATGAGTTACCAATTGAAAGCTGTTATCTAAAAAGGCAAGGTGGCACTTGGATGTGTTAGCAGGAATATAACATGCAGGATTAAGAAATAATCTTCCAACTCTGGTTTGCCCTGGTCAGACCTTTCTGAGAATGTGGTGCCCAGGTTTCAACCCTGCCCTTTAAAAAGGCTGGAGAGATGGTCCAGAGAAGATCCACCAAAATGGGGTAAAATAGGAACTAAAGGTTAAAAGAACCAGATTTATCTAGCCTAGAGAAGAGAGTTGATTAAAATTTTCAAGAGTTATTATAGGGGGGATGCTGAACCTCGCTTCTGGGAGAGTTTGGAAAACAGGTGGAATTTGTTACCTCAGGAAATTGTACAAACCAAGACTAACCTAGTCACTGTGTTTCATTCTCATCCCTCCCACCATTAGCCTCTTCCTCATGCTCTTCCTGCTGCCTGTATTCCTTCCCCTTTCACGTCGGACAGGGCACACCTCTCCCAGTCTTCAGAGCCCGGGAGGATTCCCTGAGCAATGTTACTTTCCCATGTCATATCTCCCTGCAGCCACCTTGGTCCTCTGCACCAAGTACTCTCCCAAAGGACTTACTTACATATCTAATGATAGTAATTCATTCAATCGTATTTATTGAGTGCTTACTGTGTGCAGAGCACTGTACTTAGTGCTTAATAATTATTATTATTATTACTAAGTGCTAAGTAATAATAATAATAATGGTACTTGTTAAATACATACCATATGCCAAGCACTGTACTAAGTGCTGGGGTAGAGGCAAGATAATCAGGTCGGATATAGCCCCTATCAACATGGGGCTCACAGTCCAAGTAAGCGGGTATGATTTAATCTCCATTTTACAGGTGAGGAAACTGAGGCCCAGAGAAGTGAAGTGACTTGCCCAAGGTCACACAGCAGGCAATTGGCAGAGCTGGGATAAAAGCCCAGGTCCTTCTGATTTCCAAGACTGTGTTCTTTCCAGTAGACCATGCTGCTTCTCCTATATTACTCCCCCCATCTGTAATTTAAAGTGTCTGTTCTCCCACTAGACTGTAAGCTTCTTGAGAGCAGAGGTTGAATCTTCTAACTCTTCTGCACTCTCCCAAGGGCTTGGTATAATGTTCTGCCCAGAGTTCTTTACATAGCAGGGGTTCAAGAAATGCTATTGGCAATGAAAATGATGACAATGATAAAGAAACTATTGGCCAGTTTTTTGCTTTATTAGGGACTTGGCTTCAAATTCTTTTTATGAATTTAGAAAAAAAATGTTTTTTGAGTCCAACAGTGAAATTGCAAATCAGGAGTGACTAGGGAACACCCTTAAATGCCATGATTTATTCACTGAGTCAGCATGTGTTTCAGGAAAAGTCATGGTAACAACATCAGATTGCTTTTGAAGGATGTAGCAAGGCTGAAGCTATGATCCCCAAGTGTCAAACAATCCATGGTATTGCATACCTTCCATGAATGGAGCACACTACTAACCTCTTGGGAGAGCACAATTCAATAAAGTTGATAGACAAGAATGCGTTTGCACGGAATAATAATAATAATAACAATAAGAATAATAATAATAATAATGGAATTTGTTAAGCACTTACTATGTGCCAAGCACTTTTCTAAGTTCTGGGATAGATACAAGGTAATCAGGTTGGACACAGTCCCTGTCCCACATGGGGCTCACAGTCTCTTTCCCCAATTTACAGATGAGGTAACTGAGACACAGGTAAGTGAAGTGATTTGCCCAAGCCACTCAGCAAATAAGTGGCAGAACCAGGATTAGAATCCCTGATCTTCTGACTCCCAAGCCCGTGCTCTATCAACAGTATAGGTGAGTTTGGGTTCTTCATCTCAGCTGAGACACACTGTTGGTGAGGAGCTGACTCAAAGATCAAAAGCCATAAAGGAAGGGAAAGTAATTCAGGGTTTGAGGCAATAATGGGGGACATGTCCCAAATCTCTCTGTTTCCAGTAGGCCTGATGCTATGGTAAGCCAGGATGAGTGAGCTACAAATATGTACACATAGCTGCCCTTTGGATTCAAAAATGATGCAACAGATGGGGAGAGCTTACCTAGATGTAAAGTTATGGCTTGTGTGTCACATGATCTACTGTTGAAGGGTCAATGTTTCAAGATACATGCAAAAGTGAGTATATGTATAAAGACTGGGTTATAGAAGCTCTATGTTCATACACAATTTTACTGAAGAGTGGTAGATACTCTCCCCCAGATCCTGATGCTTATTTTAGAGTATGTCTCGCCCTCTAGACTGCAAGCTCATCCAGGGCAGGGAATGTGTCTGCTATAGTCTTATGTTGTACTCTCCCAAGTGCTTAGTACAGTAAACACTCAATAAATATGATTGATTGCTGTCTCCCCTACTAGATTGTAAGATCCTTGAGGGGAGGACTTGTGTCTTCTACCTCTATTGTACTTTTTCAAAGTGCTTAGTAAGGGAAGCAACATGGTCTAGTGGAAACAGCACAGGCCTGTCAGTCAGAGGACCTGGATTCTAAACCCGGCTCTGCCACTTGTCTGCTGTGAGACCTTGGGCAAGTTACTTAACTTCTCTGTGCCTCACTTTCCTCATCTGTAAATAGGGACTCAATGCCTGTTCTCCCTCCTACTTAGACTGAGCCCCATGTGGGACAAGGACTGTGTCTGACCTGGTTTTCTTGTATACGCACTTCAGCTCTTAGTACAATGCTTGACACACAATCAACACTTATTATCATCACAGTGGTCTGCAAAGAGGAGGTACCACTGATTGATTTTCACAAAGAAAAAATATCTGCAAAAATACAGTCTGTGAACTGGATGCCATTCAGGCCTACAAAATTGTGCAACTTGGTTTTAAACACAAATCAACTGTTTTTGAAACATGTGAAGATGCAGCTGCTAATAAGCAAAAGGATGCTAAAGACCCAGATAAGCTGACATTCCACTAAACTAGGGGAGGCCTTTATCCATAAGCAGATTCAGTTCCCATCCAAATAAAGTGGCAGCTTCAAAGATAGCCTCCCTGGTTAATAGGAGAACAAAAAACAGAATAATAATAATAATAATGGTATTTGTTAAGCTTAGGGAGTACCAGGATCGATCAACCAATATACGCTATTTATTGAGTGCTTACTGTGCGCAGAGCACTGTGCTAAACTCTGAGAATAGTCATTCATTCAATCGTATTCATTGAGCACTAACCATTTGCAAAGCCCTGCGCTATATGCTTGGGAGAGTACAGTACAACAACAAACAGACATATTCCCTGCCAACAATGAGCTCACAGTCTCGGAGGGAGCTGTAAATGAACTTTAGTGGAGGGCAAGGGAATCAAGCCTTCAAGAAAACGGGAAAATTTGCCAAATGGAAATCTCAGCCTTTTGTATATTTAGTCATGAGGAAAGATAAGACTGCTTTTTTGACAGCATGACAGATATAATCGTAAAAACAATCACGTGCTGAAAAGGAATATACCTGAAAAGCAAATTCAGTAGCTACAAGTTTTTACCTGAACAGATTTTTACCTTTCCTTGATTTGCAAGTTAGGTTCTTTTATCTTTAAACTCTGCTGTCTCCCCTTCTCTGTAATTGACTTTCATATCTGTTTCCTTGCTGGATTTTAAGTCCCATGAGAGCAGGATTTATATCTACTAACTCTGTGTTTCTCTCCCAGGTGCAGAGAAAGCACCCAAATACCAATAGATTGATGGATGTGGAATAGTTCTGATAAATAATAATAGCATTTAAGCCCTTACTGTGTGCCAAGCACTGCTCTAAGCACTGGGGTAGATACAAGGGAATCAGGTTGGACGCAGTCTCCGTCCCACATGGGGCTCTGACTCCCAAACCCGTGCTCTTGCCACTAGGCCATACTATCACAACTTCTCTGTGCCTCAGTTTCCTCAACTGTAAAATGGGGATTAAGACTGTGAGCCCCACGTTGGACAACCTTGATTACCTTTTATCCCCCCCAGCACTTAGAACTGCTTGGCACATAGTAAGCGCTTAACAAATACCAACATTATTAATAAAGGCCATAATTAGTCATTTTTATAGCTTCAAGCCAAGCTAGAGTTGTCATTAAACCGTTAAAATGATGTGGATTTCTCATAATCAGTGACTCATTTTTAGTGAATTTGTTTACTCTCTAGAGTGAACAATGAACAACTGATTCTTCAGAAAATTCTGATTCATGTTTAAAACAGAGACCATAGCAATGCCATTACTGGATCTAACCAATGATCCCCATTATTTGGAACCACTAAAATAGCATCAAAGGAGGCTTATAGGGCTCTCTTGGGTTATTTCCACACTACGTTTCTCACCTGACATTTATCTGGAAAAATGGTATTGACTTAAGTGTTGCCTAAAGGTGCATATATGAAACCCCTACGAATGCAAGAAATTAAGAAAATAAACTTTCTCTCTTTTTAAATTCCAAAGAAAGTTGGTAAACTGAAGCTTGGGTTTTTCCCATTCAAAGCAGATAAAGATGGATTTTTCCCAGTCCTGGCTCTCCAACATGCAACATCAGACTGAGCATGAGAAAAGCAAGCAGTTTCCAAATAAATGTCTGAAAGTAGCCTAAAACCCGTTCCTGTGTACAAAGGGGCCTGTGTCATTGTTTAGCTGACCTGGCTCCCATAGAAACTGAAGGCAAAAGATGGCTGACAGATAAGTAAACAAAAACATCTAAATGTCATGTAAAAAAATAATGCATGTCAGCAGCACGTGAAGGGCACAAGAAGAGGTCAGTTTGGGTCATGGGTCAACCGTTTCCTGCCTCAAAGTAGCCTAAAACCTGTTCCGGGAGGCGAGGAGGGTGCCGTGTCAAAGCTGGGTTGCACGAAAACTATAAAGTCAGTCAGCTGCAGATGAAGTGCACATGGTCAATTCGGGTCGCGGGTCAAACATTTCAAGGTCACAGGTCAAATGTCTCTGGTCGGAAAAAGTAGCCTAAAACCTGCTCCTGGAACCAAGGGGAACTTTGTCAAAGTTTCATTGGACTGGCTCTCCCAGGGGCTGAATGTATAAATGGACAGGTAATCGAAAATAGACATTAGAATATAATTGCGAGTAATCGCATCCAAGTAATGAATGAAGAAGACCACGCGCTTTCAGAGATCTAGTTAAAAGAGGAGTCTGAGACTTAGCCTAATTCTTAAGCCAGTTTAGTCAGCCTGATATAATGCAACTGTGTCTATAGACTGGAAGCTCCTTATGGGCAGGGAATGGGTTTACCATCTCTGTTGTATTGTACACTCCCCGAGGGCTTAGTACGGCTTGAGAAGCAGTGTGGTCTTGTGGAAAGAATACAGGACTGAGAGTCAGAAGGACCCAGCTCCTCTGCTTGTCTGCTGTGTGACCTTGGGCAAGTCACTGAACTTCTCTGTGCCTCAGTTACCTTGTCTGTAAAATGGGGATTAAGACTGTGAGCCCCACATGGGACAGGGTCTATGCCCAACATGATTTGCTTGTCTTTAGTCAGCACTTAGTACAGTGCCTGACACCTAGTAAACACTTAAATACCATAATTATTATTGTCATTACAGTGCTCGGTACCCAGTAAGCACTCAAATGCCTTTGATTAATGACTATCTCTATTATACTGGAGAGTTTAATACAGTGCCCCGTTTGCAGTAGGCACTCAATCGGTACTATTTATTGAGCACCTACTGTACTAAGCATTTGGGAAAGTTCAATAAACTGAGCAGACATGATCCTGCCCTTGAGTGATTGACTGATTGACAGATTACATCCACTACGGTTTCCCCCTCATCTATGTCTATCTCTCCTCCAAGGAAATCAAACTGGCCAGACCCAATTTGCTTTCCACAAAGCCATGTCGGTAGCTCTTCTAGGTGACTGCAAATGGATTGTTTCCATATTTGTTCTCTAATTGTTCTTTAACACTAAGTATTAGTGTTAAATTGATCATCTATAATAACAGTAATTGCATTATTTGTTAAGTGCTTACTATGTGCAAAGCATGTACTCAGGTCTGGGGTAGAGTATGACCTTTTTAGTAAAGCAGAAGTGGAAAGAGATATTTAAAAGTTCCACCATCCCATCAGTGGTATTTATTGAACACTTACTGGGTGCAGACCACTGTACTAAAGAGTCGGTAGATGCAATCCCTGTCCACAGTGAGTTTACAGTCTAAAGAAGAACTTACTTTGGCCAGGTTCGGCTTGTGAGAAAAATTTAAAAAACACACTTATTTCATTCATTTAGCTCTCTCTGCAGGTTGGCGAAAGCCATGGTAGGCAGGTTAATATTTGGTCCTTATTTTCACCCTTTTTATTGAAAGATAAAGGATTATTTGCAAGCAGCAATCAGAGGTATCCCTTTCCCCTTCCCAAAGAAGTTGGGAATATTAGACAAGGAGAACTTCATTATTAATAAAAATAACAGTGGTGTTTGTTAAGCATCTGTGGTGTGCTAACTCTATTCGTCCCTGGGTAGATTCAAGATAATTGGGTCAGACACAGTCCTTGTCCACAAAAACCTCAAAGCCTTAGTAATAATAATAACAATAATGATGGTATTTGTTAAGTGCTTACTATGTGCAAAGCACTGTTCTAAGCGCTGGGGAGGTTACCAGGTGATCAGGTTGTCCCACGGGGGCCTCACAGTTTTAATCCCCATTTGCCAGATGAGGGAACTGAGGCCCAGAGAAGTGAAGTGACTTGCCCAAAGTCACACAGCTGACAAGTGGCGGAGCCAGGATTTGAACCCCTGACCCCTGACTCCAAAGCCCAGGCACTTTCCACTGAGCCAGAAGTTAGAATGGGTATTTAACCCCCATTTTACAGGTGATGAAACTAGGTATAGAGAAGTGAAGTGGTTTACCCAAGGTTACACAAGAGGAAAATGGCGAAGTTGGGATTTGAATCCAGGTCCTCTGACTCCCGGGCCCAGGCTCTTTCCACTAGACCATGCTGCTTCTCAAGAAAAAACTCCAGAAAAGAGACATAGACATGCAGAGACAAAAACCATCTTATTTTGCAAAGGCCAGTGAAATATCCTCAATGATTCATCTCCACCCTCTGTGCCAAGAGGAAGCTGCTAGAAGCCAATGTGAAGGAAATTAGCTTTCACAGCCTAAATGGAAGACTAAGCATTAATATCTTTTATGATCCCATTTAAAAAAAAAAACCCCAAGCTACGGTCTAAAACTTGGAATTCAATCTGTTGACTCTTTTTATTGGGGGAGATAAGGAACATAGTTCTTCCCTGAGTTTAAGACTGAAGTCTTCAAAATAATCAAACAGCAACAAGGAGTCCACTGAACTCTTGCCTCCTGGGATTATACATAAATGGCTGTAAATACACACTGGATTAGAAGCACATTGGCTGTAAAGCTTGTTGTGGGCATGGAATGTCTGCTATATTATACTCTCCCGAGCGCTTAGTACAGTGCTCTGCACACAGTAATCACTCAATAAATACTATTGACTGACTGACTCTCAGGGTTGCACCTGTAGAGTTTCCAGTACTCTACCAGTCTTGACTATGGGAGGAAGAGTCAAGCAGAGGCCTAACCATCCCTAGCTTGGGCAGTGGCTAGCGAGTGAAAGACAATCTGCTACAAGTCAAAACTCACCTGTGCTGGGCAGCAGCTGCACAGAAGAGAGTCGAAGGTGGAGATTCAAGTTTACTGCGCGGAAGGAGGAAATGGTAAACCACTTCTGTATTTTTATCAAGAAAACTCTATGGATGCACTACCAGAACGATTGCAGATGGAGGTGGGGCATCCTGGGAAAGATGTGTCCGTGGGATCGCTGTAGGTTGGAGACGACGTGACAGCATAAGACAGGACTGACTCTACTTAAGATATAAAGAACTTCAAAGCATATGTTATATTGAATTAAAATTTGAAACTAACCCTGTGCTCCAGTAACATGTTCCCTCCTGGGCTTCACTTCTAAATCCTTGGACCTACTGCTACTTGTTATACATGCATATGGTCCATAGAAGAAGCCCAGAATCAGAAGTCCGAGGACCCGGGTTCTGATCCCAGCTCCTCCATTGTTTGCTGTGTGACCTTGGGCAAGTCACTTGGCTTCTCTGTGCTTCTGTGTCCTCATCTGAAAATCTCTTTTCTCCCTCTTACTGAACCCATGAGGCCTCTTCGGGACAGGGACTGGGTCTGGCACGATTATCTTGTATCTACCCCAGAGGTTGGCACATAGTAAGCACTTAATAGCATCCTTAATTATAGAACTATCGTAGTCTTCTAAATAGTTCTGAAACATGCCACATCAGCCAAAGAATTGTTTCAGTCATGCTACCTTTATGCACCAGTGAATGTCAAATGGTAAGACGAGACTACATGGGAAGGAGTTTGTCTAGCAGAAAGACCATGCAACAAAGATCTTGGTTTTATTCCCCATGTATGTCCCTGGCCTGTCAGGTGATTGAGTTGCGGAGAGTTTCCATAGTTTCCTCACCTCTCTCTACCACCCTCTACTTCTCAGACTGTGAGCCCCTTGTGGGACAGGGCCTCTATCTGAACTGTGACAAATACCATCATAAATAAACCAAAAAAAGTCCTGGAACACAGTTCAAGCAAAGCTCAGCCCTTTGGCTGGGCAGGATTTATAAAGAGAAGTTGACGACTCCAGGAGAGAGAGTGGAGAAACCATAAAGAGGACAGAAAATAAGCTTTTGAAGACACAGTGAAGCGAAACCTCGGAGAGAGTTGCCTGGCCAAATACACCTGACTGCCAGTAGTAGAAACTGACCAGCATGATACACGGTAATGAAAAATGGGATGTTAGAGTAAGTAGAAAAGAATCGCTGCCCTCGAGGAACACGCTATCCAGTAAGAAGAGATTACGGTTAGCAGTAAAGTGCCCGGTTTCCAGAACTTTGTAAAGCACTGGGTGCTCAGAGACGGGGATGATTAAGGGAAAGCCACTTACCCAAACTGCCTAGCAAGCTAGGGGTAGAATCCCACCTCACACTTCTCCCCGGCCGTCAGCATGGGGACCTGTATGCTGCTCCGGGAACTCAGACTCTCTCCTCCTGGCACCACACTCTGGAGAGTGCTTTTCTATCCATCATGCGGTGAATTGTTCTTTTCGAAGTGCTAAAAGCATTAACTCATTTGCCAGACCTGCCGCTGTTGCTGACCACGCGTCAAGCCTCTCTTAAGGAATCAGTCTGATTGCAACACTTAGGTCATCGTTGGATGAAGTTGGGTGCCCAGAAATGTGGTTGCCGACAGCCCTGCTGGTAGCGAGGTCACCCACGGCGCTGACCTTGGGAAGAAGGAGGAGAGGTCACAGATCCATGGAGGGGTTACCTCCAAAGGGGTGCTAGTGGATCATCATGGTTCTGCTGACACAACCACACTACTGTCCAGCCTTAGTCCAAGGACTTTGGACTAAATCTTCTTCCTCACCAGCAGCAACGATGCACATTTCAATTCAATCATATTTATTGAGTGCTTACTGTGTGCAGAGCCCTGTTCTAAGTGGTTGGAAGAGTATGATATAACAATAAAGAGTCATATTCCCTGGCTTCAGTGAGCTTACAGTCTAGAGGGGGAGAAGGACATTGATATAAATACATTACAGATATGTACGTAAGTGCTGTGGGGCGGGGGTGGTGGTGAAATAATAATAATAATAATGATGGCATTTGTTAAGCACTTACTATGTGCAAAGCACTGTTCTAAGCACTGGGGGGGATACAAGGTGATCAGGTTGTCCCACGTAGGGCTCACAGTCTTAATCGCCATTTTACAGATGAGGTAACTGAGGCACAGAGAAGGTAGGTGACTTGCCCAAGGTCACACAGCTGACAAGTGGCAGAGCTGGGATTCAAACCCGTGACCTCTGACTCCCAAGCCTGTGCTCTTTCCACTGAGCCATGCTGCTTCTCTGAAAGAAGGGAGCAAGTCAGGGTGACGCAGAAGGGAGAGGGAGAAAAGGAAAGGAGGAAAGGAGGACTTAGGGAAAACCTTTTGGAGGAGATGTGCTTTCAGTGAGAAGCAGGTTGGCTCAGTGGAAAGAGCATGGGCTTTGGAGTCAGAGGTCCATGGGTTCAAATCCCTGCTCTGCCAATTGTGAGCTGTGTGACTTTGAGCAAGTCACTTAACTCCTCTGTGCCTCAGTTACCTCATCTGTAAAATGGGGATTAAGACTGTGAGCCCCCCGTGGGACAACCTGATCACATTGTAACCTACCCAGTGCTTAAAACAGTGCTTTTCACATAGTAAGTGCTTAATAAATGCCATTATTATTATTACTAAGGCTATGTGTTCCTACCCCAGAAGGCATCTGGATATTTGCATGATGGGTAAGGGGTGCTTTTTTGCCCTTTCCCAGAGGAAGATCAATCGATTAATGTGCTCTGCACATAGTAAGCGCTCAATAAATACGATTGATTGATTTATGGAGCATTTACTTGTGCAGAGCACCATACTAAGCGCTTGGGAAAGTACAATATCACCCTAACTCCCTCCCTCTGCTCTACCCCCCTCCCTACCCCACAGCACTTGTGAATATATGTACATACTTATTATTCTATTCATTTTATTAATGCTGGGTATATATCTATGATTCTATTTATATTGATGCTATTCATTCATTCATTCAATCGTATTTATTGAGCGCTTACTGTGTGCAGAGCACTGTACTGAGCGCTTGGGAAGTACAAGTTTGCAACATATAGAGACGGACCCTACCCAACAGTGGGCTCACAGTCTAGAAGGGGGAGACAGACAACAACTACTGATGCTTGTTTACTTGCTTTGTTTCGTTTTGTTGTCCGTCTTCCCCCTTCTAGACTGTGAGCCCATAGTTTGGCTCTATTTGTTGCTGAATTGTACTTTCCAAGCACTTAGTACAGTGCTCTGCACACAGGAAGCACTCAATAAATAAGGTTGAATGAATGAATGCATGTCACCAATCCACCCAGGAGCTTGGCATCGTCGGAGAGCTCCTGGGAGAAAGTAGTCCAACTCTAATTGAATACCCCAGTATTAAGAATAGAACCAAGATTGAAATAAATCAAGGAGCTATGTGTTAAGACACCATAGACTAGTCTAATTCAGGGCCTCTAATAGATAAGGATCGTGAACCCCAATCCGTAATAACAGTAGTAGTACTTGTTAAGTGTTGCTATGTACCAAGCTCTGTTCTAAGTGCTGGGTTGGACACAAGATAATCAGGTTGAACACTGTCTCTGTCCCACAGTCTAAACATAGTAACAATAATGATAATAATAATAATATTTGTTAAGCATTTGCTATGTGTCAAGCATGGTACTAAGCAGTAGGGCCGAAGCAAGATAATCAGGTCAGACGCAGTCCCTGTTCCACATGGGACTCATTGTCTAAGTAGGAGGGAGAACAGGGATCGAATGCCCATTTTGCAGATGAGGAAACTGAGGCCCAAAGAAGTTAAGTGACTTGCCAAAATTACACAGCAACAGGTAAGCGGTACAACCTGGGTTAGAACCCAGGTGCTCTGGCTCTTTCCACTAGCCTGTGCTGCTTCTCTGGGAAGGGACTCTTCCTAGGGTTCCAGTCCCAACTTCCATTTACCCCATCATCATCATCATCATCATCATCATCAATCGTATTTATTGAGCGCTTACTGTGTGCAGAGCACTGTCCTAAGCGCTTGGGAAGTACAAGTCGGCAACATATAGAGACAGTCCCTACCCAACAGAGGGCTCACAATATAAAAGGAGGAGACAGAGAAGAAAACCAAACCTACTAACAAAATAAAATAAATAGAATAGATATGT
Organism: Tachyglossus aculeatus; assembly: GCF_015852505.1. NCBI lineage: Eukaryota > Metazoa > Chordata > Mammalia > Monotremata > Tachyglossidae > Tachyglossus > Tachyglossus aculeatus. The sequence continues at coordinate 7,335,756 of NC_052078.1, read as the reverse complement.
ACAAGTAAAATAAATAAATAAATAGAGTAATAAATATGTACAAGCATATATACATATATACAGGTATATATATATATGTATATATATATATATAACTTGTACTTCCCAAGCGCTTACTACAGTGCTCTGCACACAGTAAGCACTCAATAAATGCAATTGATTGATTGATTGATTGATTGATTTCAGTTTCTGCAGGGCTCTGTCACATAAGGCACCAGCGAGAAAGCCTCCTCAGTCTTCTGCCCCATTTCCAGGGAACAAGGAGACCCCAAGAGGAAGAATTCTCCTGGGCCTAGGCAACAGTTTGGTGATCAATCAATTGTATTTATTGCAGTGTGCAGAGCACTGTACTAAGCGCTTGGGAAGTACAAGTTGGCAACGTATAGAGACAGTCCCTACCCAACAGTGGGCTCACAGTCTAAAAGATCACAAAAAGGCCAATTGCTCTTGGACTAGCTGGTATAACTGGAGCCCTCCTCTCATGCTGGGCCTCCTCAGGCCGGAAGGAGTTGTGTGGATACCTATATTATTATTAGTATTATTATTAACATTACTTTCTGGCTTTACTTTCCAAGCCAGACCTGCCTGCTAAGGGTCCCACAGTCAACACCCCAGTGGAGGCAACTAGAAGGACAAGATGGTCACATGTGACTCCTCTAGAAAGACATTCCAGGTTTGACTGCACTGTGTTGGCTCCCAGTAGAAAATAATAATATGATAAAATAATAACAATAATAATAATAATCAGCATGAGCCTGAGAGTCAGAGGACCTGGGTTCTAATCCTGGTTGCTCCACTTGCTTGCTCTGTGACCTTGGGTAAGTCACTCGAATGCTCTGTGCCTTAGTTTCCCCTACCGTAAAAGGTGGAGTCAATACCTGTTCTCCCTCCTACTTGGTGAACCCCTTGTGGGATAGGGATTGTGTCCAAACTGATTTAACTTGTATCTACCCCTGTGCTTAGAACAGCGCTTGACATATAGTGTTTAACAAAATACCATAAAAAAAAAGACATGTTCCCTAACCTGAAGGGGCTTTGCCTTCCAAGCCGGATCTGCCTGCTAAGGGACCCCATCAAAGTCGCAGTGACTGGGGGAATAACTGGGAGGACAAGATGGTTGCTTGTGTCTCTAGAAAGATATTCCAGGCTCAGAGAGGCACTCGGCATGGCCCTGCTGTGTTGGATTCCAGTAGCAAAATTATCGATGTAAAGTGAATAATTCAGCCCAAAATTGAATTAATTTTCTTATTCATTTTGGGGAACCCCTGGCTGTTTAATTCAGAATGCTGAACTGTAATAATGTAATATGAATAGGATCCAAAGGAAGCCTGTAACACCAAGCAATGCGTTTTAGACTGATTCCAAAATTACAGGGCTGACATCATGGAAATGTTGGGGGGTTTTTCCATGGCCTCAGAAATCAAGGTGATCCCAGGGCCATCTTGACTTGGGGCTGTTGCTCATGGACAGAGGTGATTTTCTAGACCGCACATTGTGTCTTCTTTTATGGTAGCCCTTTCAGTACTTTGTGTTTGTTTTTATTTTTCAGCTCCCATATTTAAATCATGATTTATTTGGCTTTCAGTTCAGAAGGCTGAAAGGGCTAATTGTGTGTGTGGCTTCTTGGGTTGTTTAGAGCTATAAATATTTTAATAGGATCTTGATTCCTCTAAAACAATATCTAAGAGAACTTCGCACTGGGAGCAAATTTCAGGAGTTTTTTTCCCTTTAGAGCACACCACTGGGAAAAAGAAACTATAGAAAATGATTGTGGTTTAAAGAGTTTTCAAACAGCACGAGTGGGTTCACACTTCATCTGTTGGAAAGAGCATGGGAGTCAGGAGACCTGGGTTCTAATCCCAATCTGCCACTTGCCTGCTCTGTCATTTTGGCAAAGTCACTTAACTTCTCGGTACCTCAGTTTCCTCTTCTGTAAAATGGGGATTAGACTGGGAGCCCCACGTGGACAAGGATATTCTCTGTTCTGATGAAGCTGGATCCACCCCAATGCTTAGCCCATAGTAAATATGTAATAAATAATATTATCATTGTTTTCATTGTTATCATCGTTATCATTGTTATCATCATAATCATCCTCATTATCATCATTATCCTGAGGCCAATTCCTTCACAAGCATGAGCTGAGGAAGCGAATATCCCAGCTTCTGTTTCACTATGGGTCCAATTTAAATTGCTTCTTAGCAAGGACCTCCTGACCTTAACATAGAGGCATCGCTACCAGGGAAAGGTATGGAATCTTCTTGCCTGGTGATATTTAAGAAAGGGATTTGGGGCAGATCTTATTGGGAAGGCCAGGCACAAATGAATTCTTGAAGGTCCTTTCGATCTTAGGTGTCTTTGGCTGTTTAAATGAAATGGGATATTTAAACTTAGGATATTTAAACTAAAGGTTTTATTTATGGTGTCCAGTCATCCGTTTTTTTGCCAGACAGTCTAACTTTCAGCTGATCTATCCTCTGTCAATCAATCAATCGATCAATGGCATTTGAGTGCTTACTGAGAGCGAGGACTGTCATAAGCACATATGAGAGTACAATGTAACAGAGTTGGGAGACATGTTTTCTGCCCACAAGGAGCTTGTAGTCTTGAGGGAGGAGCTTACAGATGTCTTAATGCCGGTATTTTTATTTCCAGAGCCCAGCTTTCCTCCGCCACAGCTCTCGATGTCAAATCTGAGAGCTCTTGCATGGTGCTCGGGAAGATCTCTGGGGGAAATGCAAAGACTTTCGAGCAAGTTGAAAGAGGATGGGTCAGTGGTTCCACCCTCTAGGAAACACTCTACATTCAGGTGAACTTGGTGCACCCACAAAATGCTTGGGATCTCATAATAATAATAATAAAAATGGTAGTTATTAAGCTCTTATTATAAGTTCCGAGCACTGGGGTCGATCCAAGTTAATCAGGCTGGACACAGTCCCAGTCCCACATGGGGTTCACAGTCTTAATCCCCATAACTGGGCCCCCTAACTGAGGCCCAGAGAATTTAACTGGCTTTGTCCAAGGTCACACAGCAGACATAGGGCAGAGCTGGGATTAGAACCCAGGTTCTTCTGACACCTGGGCCCATGCTCTATCCACTAAGCCATGCTGCTTCCCAGTTTTCTGAGTGCCAGCGGGGGCCACCCTGGCTTTAATGGGCCTCACACCCAACAGAACTAGATCCTCAGCACTGTGTGATCCCACTTGAATCAGCCCTGCTTTCCCTCTTTGACTTAATTTACTTATCTGCACAATGGGGCTCAGGAAAACAGCATGCACACACAAAATGTAGATTAGCATAAAACTGGAGTAAGCATAAACTATGCCTGGCCTTGAATACTATAATAGTAAAGTGGATTTTGCCCCAGAATCACTCAGATGATGATGCTATGATGCCAAGAGCCAAAAGATGACAGCATAATTGAACTAATGCCCAAAGGCAATTACTGATTAAAATTGATTATTTCTACAAAGAAAGTTGACCAATGGATTAGTTGTCACATTACAGCAGATTTGGGCAATGCTACCATAATTGTTAAAGAGACATATCTGCCGAATTTTAAAAGCGAATAGAGCGTATGAGTCCTCTGAGATTCTTGCTGAATCTGTCCCATAAAAGGACGAAGCCACCAGCTAAAATTTTGATTCAAGCACCGGTTGTTGTTTTTTTTTCAATTTCGGTAGAATATTAGGGCATCTTTAGCTTTAGTCTACATGTTCTTAACTCTCAGGTATGAAAATGGCATTGCTAGATAGATCCTGGTTTTTTTTGGAGGAGAAAAATGGAAAAGCAAAATCCTTGAATTACTTTTTTTAACTAGGTAATCACAAGAATACATATGCAATGTTTGCATGAGGAGTTAAAGGCCAGGGCTTATTACATGCCACTAAATAGTTGAAAGTTATCCAAATGCCCTGTTTCAGCTATTGGCATGATGACATGCTTGACTGACTTTTTTACTGAACTGTCGCTTAAGAAATCTAGCGCCGTTTAAACCCATTTGGTCAGTAAGTGTCACATGATCCAGTTAACTTCAATTAAAAACTGTTCCAGAATCCATTGATTTGACGCAGATGCACGTGGGGCAGTGAAAAGGCCACTGGTCAGCCAGGAGAGATGCAGGGATAACAGATGCGTTTCTGCATTCTTGACAGAATGGAACAAAGTAATTCCCCCTTCACGTGAACCCCACTCATCCTCCCACCCTAGTAAAGGGAAAAAAAAAATCCAGGGTGTAAAAGTGACAGCGAAAGAAAGAAAACATGTATACAACGTTCAAAAATCGTCTGCAAATGGAAAGGAACAAGAGACCCTGAGACAATCGTGCACATACTTCGCCTGCTACCATGGCCTGGTGAATGCAGCGGTTACCATGGCTGGATCTGACCGGGAGGTGGATTTTAGAGGGCAAGCTTTGTTTCTGATCTCTCCCCAAACAGAGAGCCTTGATCCAGTCTGTTGGTTTGTGTACTTTGGGGTAAGCAACTTCACACTGAAAAAGCCCAGGAGAACATTTTCGCTTGACTCTGTGTCCTGACTTCAGGTTTCTCTTAGCATCCCCTTCCTCCCTCTTTCTCTCTCCCCCCACCCCCACCGTACTCTGGCCAAACCATTCTAGAAATGCGGCAACGGATTTTACTTAAAAATTCCAGGGGAGTCACCGATTGATGGTCTCCCATTCATCTGCAATCCCAAAAGAGGGGAATTTAGAATCAAGTTCACTTCTGTCATTTCTCTCCCTTGTTTCTATTCAGATTGAAAATGTCACAGCCACAAAATACCCCTGGCAGTTCTCAGTGCAAGTGGAGAAGGACAGAGAGGCCTGGGACAAAAGCAGACGAAAGGTATCTGTAGTCATAAAAATTTAGGGACCTTCCTTCACCTCAAAAATCACCTCTCTGTTCTTAGATTCAACTGCAATATGGGGAATAATCCCCTTTCTAGACATTCAGTGGTTCAAGATCTTTTAAGGAGGGCCCACAGTTCATCAGTTTTCTTGCCAGGGCTTTGGTTCATTCACAGAACAAGACGTTGGCCTAGGTGCATTTACTAGCTGGGCAATGAAACTCATCACCAAGTAAAAAGATTTAGATTAACTCATATATCAGACAAAAGAAGTTGTCCTTGTGTATGTATGAATATTCAATTAAGCATTCAATTAATTTGTTCTGATCTGTTGCTTGTAAATATATTTATATTTGTCTCCCTCATAAGAGTTCAAGCTCCTTGTGGGGAGGGAACTTTCCTTGTCTTTTGCACTTTTCCAAAGGTTCACCGCAATGTATTTCACTCAGTAGATACTCAGTAAATGTATTTCGCTCAGTAAATACTCTTGCTGCTACCACTTGTTGAATATGCTTTCTGATAGGAAAAATGGTACTTGAATGTTACTTCAGGTGGTGTCTACAGCCTAGCTTTACCCATTGATTTTGAATTTCCCTAGCATCCATTCTAATGAGGTGGTCAGGTGACCCATAAAGGGAATCAATCACTACACATAAAACTGTGGATTATCTCCTGAATCATGTGAGGAAAAAGAGGCAGTTCACCCACTGGTCCACTTGATGATAATAATAATGATAATTGTGGCATTTGGTAAGCGCTTACTATGTGCCAAGCACTGTTCTAAGCACTGGGGGGGGGGGGATACAAGGTAAACCAGGTTGTCCCACATGGTGCTCACAGTCTAAATCCCCATTTTACAGATGAGGGAACTGAGGCCCAGAGAATTGAAGTGACTTTCCCACAGTCACACAGCTGACAAGTGGCAGAGCTAGGATTAGAACCCATGACCTCTGACTCCCAAGCCCGGGCTCTTTCCATTGAGCCATGCTGCTTGATCAGTCACCCATGCCACTGTTTTAACCCACTGATTGGCTTTGACTGCTTGCACCTCATACAAAGTGCCAAAATTAAGAATCGGCCCCTGTTCCTAAAAGACAAACCCGAAGGTCTGCTTCCTCTCTGGCCCCAAAGCAGGCTGTTCAGCTGCCTTGAAAAAGGAGACTGAAAAAGCCAAAAGTAATTCTGATGTTTCGGATCATGTTCATAAACAGCTCATTTGCAGCTCTAAGTCAAAGGAGGGTCTCATATTGTCTATAGCATATCAAATGGTAGAGCTGGGTGGGCTCTTGAGAGGTTATTGAGTCCATTCCCCTGTGTTTTGGCTTGATCCCAATCAAACCATTCTGGAAAGCAGGGCCAGCTCTAGACATCTTAGTGCCCAAGGTGGAAAGAAGGTACAGGGAATAGCAATAATAATAATTGTGATTTTTGTTGAGTGCTTATACTATGTGCTAGGCACTGTACTAAGTGCTGGGGTGGATATGAACAAATTGGGTTGCATACATTTCCTGCCTCATGTGGGGCTCACAATCTCAATCCCCATTTTACAGATGAGGTAACTGAGGCCTAGAGAAGTGCAGTGACTTGCCCGAGGTCACACAGCAGACAGGACAGAAGTTAGAGAAAGGTGGTTCCTCCAGCTGAAAAGTACCCTGGGCCCTAGCCTGGAAGACTGGGCCAGCCCAGCCAGAAAAGAAGTTCTTTCTCTTTCCTTCAATCTCCCAAAGACCAGGTATGCATCCAGTCAGGAAACCCTCCCTAATGTCCTCCCCTAACTCCCTCCTGCTGCACTGAAATTGGATCTTCCCTTGCTCAGTCCTCTTTCACTTCCTCCTCCCTCCTCTCAAAGAAGAGCCTAAGAAGGACGCTCAGGCAGGAAAAAGAAAATATTAGCAATGACTTCTTCCTGGAGAAGAGAAATAGAGATACATGGAGAAAGCTAGAAGGTGGAGGGGGAGAGAGGAAGGCAAAATGTTCCCCTGCTCTTCCCCGCCTCCCCCTGCCAAAAATTAAATTGAGCTGGAGTTAGATGCTCTCGGCATAGACAATAGAATAGTGACTTTTACTTGTCATTATGGCTTGGCAGTTGATATTTTGATTTTTAATTCACTTGCACTGTTAATACCAGGAATTGGTTGGAAAGCTGTTTCTAAAAACACAAGAAAAGCTGGCAATAAAAAGAAGGGAGAGAAACCATTTTTCAAATAGAAGTATTAGCTCATCTAAGCAGTGTCTCTTTCCCTTGTTTTGGTGCAGACATATGTAATGCACCAAATGGCATATGCTTGTATAAGTAAGATCTGATAAGAGCTTCATATATTTATTCACTGTCATATCACTGAAATAATCACTAGTAACAATAACAGTGTATTCTTCAGTAATGCTATTTCCCAAAATTGCTTTTCTGAACCATGGCTGTGTCTTGCGTTCCACGGTCTTCCTCTTTCATAAGCTGCAAAACTCTAGGTTTTCTGGGTTTTTGAAATGATTCCGCCTGCTTTGAGCTTCTGTGCAGCTGGGGCAAAAGTGTCTTTGTTTCAAGATTTTGTTGGGTTCTGTCTCCCTCCTTCCGACATAAATCTTGTGAATCAATAGTTCAAGGAATTGTTTAAACTAATGCCCTTGAAAACATCTTGCATTGAAATATGAGTTTGTATATGCTAAGTGGAGGACACTGTAGTTATCTTGCATGAATTCGGATGATTAAATTGTTGTCTCAACTCTCGGTTGCAAAGATGCCATTTCCAATGGCCCCCAGCTCAAAACCAAAGAAACAGACCTAGGTCATCCACATGAGGAAGAGGAGAAATCAATCAATCAATGGTATTTATTGAGTGCTTACTGTGCGCAGAGCAGTACTTGGAGAGTAAAATACAGCAGAATTAGTGGACACGTTCCCTGCCCGTAACGAGCTTCCAATGTAGAGTTTACACTCTAAGCTTCTGACACTCCAGTCTTAGCTACTTGACAAATGCCCAAGCACGCTCTCTCTCTATAAGACCCTCAAATGCTGTGCATTTAGGATCTCAGAAAACAATAATGGAGTTGCAGTAGTCTGGCGGTGAACGGTGTCGAGAACCAGATGAAATTCTTTGTATCCACAATTTATTTTAATCCCTGTCTACCCTTCTAGACTGTAACCTCCTGGTGGGCAGGATAATTGCTACTGTTGTTTATTGTAGTCTCCCAAGCACTTAGTACAGTGCTCCCTACAAAGTAAGTGTTCAATAAATAACCACTGATTGACTGATTGATTGATTAATTATGGACATTTCACTCTACTGTTGATGTGAAATAGTACTCCTGTATGTTTTTTTGCTGCATTTACAAAAAGGAATTATTTCTGCCGTTGCGGAAGCTGGGTTCTAAAGAACTGTGTCCAATCCAATTTGCTTGCATCCACCCGAGCGCTTAGAAATGTGCCTGGCACATAGTAAGTGCTTAACAAGTGCCACAGTTATCATCATCATCATTATTATTATTATTATTGGAAAAGCGCATTGAGGTAATTGTTGATTCAATGGGAATTAATGGGTTAGGATGTGGATGGTTCAAAAATATCAATCAATGGTATTTACTGAACATTTACTGTGTGGGTAGAACCCTGTACTAAGCACTTAGGAGGGTACAATAAAGTTATTAGGCAAGATCCGTGCCCTCAAGGAGCTTACAACCTAGCAGTGGGGCTTATGATTCATTTGGAATTTGATAAAAATTCTTATATTATCAGTTTAACCGCACACTGTATAAGACATTATGGGGTGGGTAAAATAATCCATGGCTATTTTACTGTATTAAATATTATAAGGTTGCAAAACCACAAAGCTTTATACAGTACAGAATCTGGGCAGCTTAGCAGCATCAAACCTTAACTTCAAGCCACCTGCCTATGCAGTACCTATATTTAACAGGGACAGACTCTGAGAAGAACATTCCCCAGTACTTCCATTGTGTTATGTCCAAATCATTTTCAGTTTGGAGAACAAGTGTTATGCCAGGACTGATTAACGCATTGTACTCCAGCACTCCAGATATTTTGAAGAATCGGCTGATATCCGGTAGAAGTGTAACCACTTCCCCACCCGTAAAAAATGCCAAGTATCTGATCCCAACCCCAGAAAAAATCATCAAGATTTCAGTTGTTGAGAAGTTTGAAATCTCACAGGCGGCAATGAACCGTTCTCAGCTGCTGATGGACATGGTCCATTAGATCAATTGATGGTACGTATTGAGTGCTTACTGTGTGCACTATACTAAGCACTTTGGAGAGTATAACATAACAATATAACAGAATAGGAAGACATGTTCCCTGCCCAAAAATGGATCTTACAGTCTGGAGGGAATCATCATCATGATCATCATCATTATCATCATTAGGGGCTTACTATTGCCAAGCACTGTCCCTCAGTCTAACTAGTAGGGAGACTGAGATGCCATCAAATAGGTAAATCTCTCTGTCCTCAGCATTAGATTGGGTGGATGGAGAAGAGACGAGTTTGGGTAGATACAGAAGTTGTGGCATGGCCTCTGGAAGCTCCTAAAGGGGGAGAGTAAAAACTCGAGAAGATCTGCTTTGAGATCTGGAAAACGGAGGGAGGGATTTTGATAGATGGTGAATGAGGAGATAATGGGAGATCTTGATAACAGGAAGGAGGAGGGGATAGGGGACTGAGGGGCCAAATCTCTTCCAGATGTGTGGTATGGATGTGGTGGGAGAGATAGACGGCCAGGAACTTGGTTCAGCGATCACCTAGTCTGAGAGTCTTGTTCTCATCTAATTCCCTTAGTGCCTTGAGTGTGCAAATCACCATCCTTGCTCTCATTAATTTCTGAGTTAATTTTGCTCCTGAAAACAAATTTCCCTCCCATTTCTATATGTCAGGGCTGCACAATTATTTATCTTTTTTGAGCAAAATGTTTGGACAGAACTTCACATCAGTGACGTAAATGCTCTGCTGAATGCCAAAGGGGTTCAAGGCTGTTCCCTCTTAGAGAAACAGAAATGAGCTCTGGAAAAAAAAAAAGGCAGAGAGGTTTGGCCGCCTGGTCCCCAGAGAAAGAGCAGTCTTAATAATAAAAATTATTATTATTATTATGGTATTTAAGTGTTTACTATGTGCCAGGCACTGTACTAAGCACTGGGGTGATACAAGCAAATCGGATAGGAAACAGTCCTTGTCCCATGTGAGGCTCAAAGTCTAATCCCCATTTTACAGATGAGGTAACTGAGGCACTGAGGTGTTAAGTGACTTGCCCAAGAGCACACAGCAGACAAGAGGCAGAGTTGATATTAGAACCCATGACTTCTTACTCCCAGGCCTGTGCTCTCTCCGTTACACCATGCTGCTTCTCAACGGATTTGCTCCTCCAAAATCCTTCAGGGAGTAAAGATAGATGAGGGTGAGGAGAATTCTTTCCTTTCCTCAGGGCTGGCTTGGAGAATGTCACCATTCACCAGGGAAAACAAAGGTGAAAGATCATTGGAGACCTGTCCTTGTACAGGGAAGGGACAAGGGGTGGCACTGACCTGACGTGTCATTGGGACAGAAGGTGGATCACTCTTTTATCCTTGACTCCCCACTCTCCCAAGCGCTTAGTACAGTGCTCTGCACACAGTACTAAGCCCTTGGGAGAGTACATCTACAACATTATAACACCTACAACGTTTTAACAGACACATTCCCTGCACACAACGAGCTTACAATCTAGATGGGGAGATAAACGTTGTTAATTAATGAATTAATTAATACCATCAGTTGATTGATTGCTGGACTTGCCAATGGGATCCTGACAGATGATGTTTTTGCCAACCTGGAGTCTTCTCCCTTTTCCCTCAATCAATCAATCACATTTATTGAGTGCTTACCGTGTGCAGAGTACTGTAATAATAATAATGATGATGGTATTTGTTAAGATCTTAATGTGTACCAGGCACTGTACTACACACTGTACTAAGCACCTGGGAGAGTACCAGAAAACAGAATTGGAAGACACATTCCCTGCCCACAACCAGCTCACAGGCTAGAGTCTCTTCAACCCATGTGGAGAAACATACCACTCAGGGCCGATGGGATGAAAGAAACTTCCAAGAATTCCCCTAAGGAATATCCAGGGGTTAGGTGTAACCTTGAAAAATGCAATGGGAGAATTAGTACTGGACCATTGGAGTGCAGGAAAAAGAAGACAATATCGCCTTTCACACCCTATTATTTGAGCACTGGTTCATCTTTATGGCCACTTTTCCTGTTTTCTCCTACTGCAAATGGTTCGGATTGCAAGCTCCTTGAGGGCAGGGATCATTAACCCTAATGGAGTCTCAGACAGGGCTTAGTCCAGCGCCCGGCATACAACTGAGGCTCAATAAATACTATCGGTTGATTGATTAATAAAAAGAGGCAGAGATGAGATCAGAGGTTTTGCAGCAGCACACCGTACCAGGGAGCCGCTTCAAATCATTGGGTTGGGGTCACAGCCATTAGAACAGGCAATGAGATGGATAATGGGAACAGTAGGCCAGCAGACGAAGCCCGTGGAAGGAACAGGTGATAAGGGACTGCCTTGCTTCACATCTCAGGCTGTGAAGCATAGCAGCAGTTTCTTCTTGTCACCCGCTGCTTCTCTCCCCTCTGACAGAAGGACTCTATACCATTCAACCCCAGTGAGTATCTGTGCATGGATGGAAAGGTGAGGGGGAGGAGTATTAGATATGAGCATGAGGGCTTGCAGGGGGGACCTGTAGTCCATAAACTCATTGTGGGCCAGGCACGTGTCAACCAAGTCTGTTATAGTGTACTCTCCTAAGCGCTCTGCATGCAATAAGCACTCAATAAATACGATTGATTGACTGATTGACTGATTGATAATAAGGTACAAAACGTGATGTGATGGAGGGGTAGGTGTTCCCTGGGAGACCGGCAGGAGGACAGCTTCTACAAGACATTGAAAACCAATGTGTGGGGTCATTGGAAATTTAGGCAGGGAGAGATTGGAGTAGGTCAGAGGTGCCATGTTTGAGTGGAAGGGGATTGCAGAGAGAGAAAGCACCTGAGAGAAAGAGATTAGGAAACCCCATTTTGGAATGGAAGACCAGGAATGAGAGGCAAATGGTGAGAGTTCAGAAAACACAGAGAGAGTGAGGGGTTAGAGAAGTGACACGACCGAGTCCACTGGATGTGCAGCGGCCTCTTTTGTTAACCTCTAGGGATCCATAACCACACTTGGGAACTGCAGGCCCCGTTTGCTCCGCTTTTGCCAGGGCAGAGAGAGCACAGAAGTGGTTCTGGTCCCCCAGGCCTCCTAAGCAGCAGGGGCCCAGGGGGCCAAATGAGAGTGGGGAGGTGGCAGGGCGCGCTGGGCTCTGAAGGCAGAGTGAGGGCGCCATCTAGTGTCTGGGGCTGGAAGAGAGGCGAGGGAGCTGCCCGGGCCCGGGGGCCCCGGTGGGCCAAGAAAAGTGCCCTCGGGGTCACCGGGCAGGGGGCAGAAGCCAGAGGGAAGCCGGCTCAGCCAAACCGCTTCTCAGAGGCTGAGGACGGAGGCCTGGACATCGGGAACTCCTGGGGCTGGCGGGGCTGGGGCCAGAGGTAGGTGGGAAGGGAGCAGGGAGGAGGAGAGAGACACAGACACAGACACAGACACAGAGACAGATGAGGGAGGGGAGGGAGAGCGGGCTGGACATCGGGAACTCCTGGGGCTGGCGGGGCAGGGGCCAGAGGTAGGTGGGAAGGGAGCAGGGAGGAGGAGAGAGACACAGACACAGAGACAGATGAGGGAAGGGAGGGAGAGGCTGCCACCCTCAGCCCAGCTCCATCCCCAGCGCCCTGACAAAGATCCCTTCTCCTGCAGCCTCAGGTTTCCCAGACAACTGGACCCACCTTAATTTTATATTAAAATAATAATAGTAGCATTTATTAAGCGCTTACTATGGGCAAAGCACTGTTCTAGGCGCTGGGGGGGTTACAAGGTGATCAGGTTGTCCCACGTGGGGCTCACAGTCTCAATCCCCATTTTACAGATGAGGTAACTGAGGCCCAGAGAAGTTAAGTGACTTGCCCAAAGTCACACAGCTGACAACTGGCGGAGCTGGGATTTGAACCCATGACCTCTGACTCCAAAGCCCGTGCTCTTTCCACTGAGCCATGCTGCTTCTCAGCCATGCTGCTTCTTATTAAAATATTATATATATATAAACACGGAGGTGAACCCTCCAAAGAGGACCTCGGTTGCTGAGGTTTATTGGACTTTTCACATCTTCCTTTAAAACCTCCAAATCCGTCGTCCTGGGTTTCGGGCTGTGCCCCTCGAGGAGGGGTTGGGAGGCTTGGCCCAGCCCCCGGCCGCCCAACTGACCCCGTCCGTTTCCAAACTGCCCAGCTCTGCTATCTTTCACTTCTGACTTGAGACCAGACTGGTTCGGGACTCCCTACTTTAAAAAAACAACCACCTTCTGAGGGATATATATTATGTAGAATAGATAGATAAGTAGATAGATAGGTAGATAGATGGATAGATAGAGAGATAGACAGATAGACAGATAGATAGACAGATAATATCTCTCTCTATATAGTTAACGTACATTTATTACTTGGCTTAATGAGTTCGTCCTCTGCGTTTCCTCACCTGGTTAATCTTTGGTTGACTGCTTTGTACATATGCCAGTCTGGCTAATGAGAATTTCCCCCGGCGACTCTGTCCTTTCCCCCTTCATTGCCGTGGACGCCAGGGTCCTGGCCAGAGTGTCCCGTGATCAGCAGCGTGGCTCAGTGGAAAGAGCCTGAGCTTGAGAGTCAGAGGTCATGGGTTCTAATCCCGGCTCCGCCACTTGTCAGCTGTGTGATTTTGGGCAAGTCCCTTAACTTCTCTCGGTTACCTCATCTGAAAATGGGGATTAAGACTGTGAGCCCCACGTGGGACAACCTTGATTACCTTGTATGCCCCCCCAGCGCTTAGAGCAGTGCGTGGAATATAGTAAGCGCTTAAGAAATGCCAACATTATTATTATCAGCCTGGGGGTGGGGGGGATGGAGAGGAGGTGGGAGGCGAGAGGCGGAGGAGCGTTGCGTGGCCAGGGCGGGCTCCAGAGCTGTGCGATGCCCCGCACCATCAGGATCCCCTCTTGTACCCTGGCACTCTTTGCTCATTACAGCAGCACGTGCTGCACAAGGTAACCACATCAAACGGGCAGGCACTCCTTTGCAGGGCGCTGGTGGTTTCTTGTGGCTGTTTTGGCGCCTGCACGCGTGCCCAGGCTGACTATCACGCACCCACCCGCAGGCAGACCAATACACGCATGCACACAGACCCACTTCACCCCCGCCCTGGGCAGGCCGCAAAAACACCGAGTACCCTCCCACCCACCGGAGGATTGGCTCTTGGTTGGGCGCGAAAGTGTCAGCCCGGGGTCCCGGGGCTCAGCACCCGGAGAGGGGACTATGAACAAAAGACACGACTCGGCCGGGGGTGGAGGTGAGGGGTTGTTGGTCGTTTTGGTTTTCTTTATATAAGCCCCCCAAAAGTGAGGGAGAGGAATCTGGGGAGAGGAGACGTGCGTCATCGCCATCCTTATCATCATAGATGGTATTTACTAAGCGCTTACTATGTGCAGAGCATTGTACTAAGCGTTTGAGGGAATACAATACAGCAGGGTTCCACGTCCATCTTCGGGCAGGGGGGAAAGGTGTCTCTTAAATGGCTCAACCCCAATAATACCGTGGAGTTGGGGAAGGGGGGGTCCAGTCTCCCCTCAAACTCTCCTAGGAAAGTTGATGGCTAAAGGAAACGTTAGTGGTCACCCAGAAACGCCGCGACTTCCCGGATTTCTCCCTATGTCGTCTGGGGTTGGGAGGAGGGGAGGAAGGAGAGAAAGAGGAGGAGGAGGAGGAAGAGGAGGAGAAGGAGGCTCAAGCAATTTTTCAACTCCACCGAACAACACCGGACCCCATCTCTGGCCGGACCCCAGACCGTGCCCAGTGCTGGGACAGGGACTGGTCCGGATCTGATTGCATTATATCCGTCCCAGTGCTTAGTGCAGTGTTCGGGACATAATAAGCGCTTAGCAAATACCACTCCAAACTGGCCCCAGAGAGGGAAGGTAAGGAGAAGAGGCGGCCAAGACGGGGGAAGGAGCGGACTTGAGAAGATGTCCCCTTCTTGGGATACCCATCCTGTTTTACCTGAGAGGGAAAGGAGAGAAAAGGGCTCTGAAAAGTTTTTGAGCTCCTGCAGTTTCCTTGAAACCCAGACCAAGAGGACGTGTGTGTGTGTGTGTGTGTGTGTGTGTGGCGTGTGTGTGTCCAGAGAGACCCCGATTTGGGGTCCAACCCGACCCTCAGTCCACCTCCCAGCGATCAGGGAATCTCTCAACATTTTGGGTGTGAAGTGCAACCCTGGAAGCTTAGCTTTGGTAGTAAAGACATCACTTTGGTGGAGGGAAGAAGGCAAAGACAGAGACTCAGAGGTGCAGAAAAAGAGAGAGCAAGAGAGACACAGAGAAAGAGACAGAGGGAGAAAGAGAACTCGCACTATTAATTTAACATTAAACTCCTCTCCACCCTTTCCCTACTCCTGCACTTTGCCCGGATCGATCTGCTGCACTTCAGGACGGAATACCCGACACACACACACACACACACACACTCACACACACTCACACACACATACACTTCTGACTATACACACACCACATAGCACCCAAGAAGAAAGTTTCAGTTTCTTGGGACTAACTTCCAAAAGGAGGTCAAGACTGTTCATCTGCAACCCCGACCCCGTGGTCTTTTCAGTTACTTTTTAACATATGTAATTTTAAAAAATGTACGTGTGTATTTTGTCGATTGCCAGTGCCCCGCCTAAAAGTCCTTGGGAGGAGGCTGTTTTGCGCAGAAATCGGGTTTAGGTACAGATCACACTTCTCCCCTGTTCAAACTGGAGCTTGATTAGGTTCTATGCACAATTCTTTGTTATTAAAAAATATAAAGTAGTAGATTCTAGTCTCTTGATAGAGTTACTAAAATATATTGGTTTATTGGGGATTTGGGAGGGAGGGTGTGTGGGAGGGATGAGTAGGTTCTAGACAGAAAGTTTTTATTGCAAACTCATTTGTTGATCAAACTTTGATTTTTACCAAAAAAAAAAGACCTTTAAAAACTTGAGTTTCATTCAGCTTGCCTGAAAGCCTGTCTTACAGGAGCATCTGTTACTCTGCGGCTGACAAATTTGCCATTCCCAAGAAAGTTTGTGTGTGTGTGTGTGTGTGTGTCTGTGTGTGTGTTTTAACAGCATGTAATTGATGTTATCCCAAGAAAGCAGTCTCCACCCCACCCCCCCCCTTTTTCTGGGGTGTGTGTGTGTGTGTGTGTGTGTGTTTCCTTCGAGCCTTCAGGTGAAAGTAAAGCAGCAGCAGCAAAATGTTGTTGCCTTTTTGAGGGTTAAAACATCAGAAGACTAGCTTGTCTCGCATTGGCCAATCAGATACTGGCGCTGCCAGCTATAATATAGTACTAAAGGCAGGCTTCTCTCACAAGCGTCTCTAGGCTTGCTACCATTAAAATCAGCCTCTTTTTGTCTCTTGATTGCTTTCTCGCGACCCAACTCCGATGTGTTCCGTTATCAGCGACCTACAGCCTGCCATTTCAGCACCTGTCTCGATAGGGATCGGTGGATAGTTGAAGGAATCAGTAAGCGGGCGAGGGCGTAAAGCAGAGAGAGGGAAAGAGAACGAGAGAGAGAGAGAGAGGGAAAGAGAGAGAGGGAAAAGAGGAGAGGAGAGCGATCCAGGGAGACAGCCAGACATACACACACACACACACACGCACACACACACGGAGCTTTGAAGTAACTGGATTCAATGGACGAGATGCTACTGCTGGCGAGATTTCTACTGCTGGTCCTCTCCTCGGCTCTTTTGATCTCCTCGGGACTGGCGTGCGGACCCGGCAGGGGGTTTGGGAAGAGGAGACACCCCAAAAAGCTGACCCCTTTAGCCTACAAGCAGTTTATCCCCAATGTGGCAGAGAAGACCCTAGGGGCCAGTGGAAGATACGAAGGGAAGATCACCAGAAACTCCGAGCGATTTAAAGAACTCACCCCCAATTACAACCCTGACATTATATTTAAGGATGAAGAGAACACGGGAGCGGATCGGCTGATGACTCAGGTAGAAGCCTGCGTTGTGGCATTTGTGTTTCTTTAAAAAAAAAAGAGCGAGAGAGAGAGAAAAGACCAGAAAAGAAAACGTGTAACGCAGCTATCCCAAACCGAGCCTCTGTTTTTAGTCTGATTGAAAGGTAGCCTCCTTCTTCCTTCCCTCCCCACCTTCGCTCCCCTCCCCTATCCTCTCCAATCCACCCTCTTCTTCTTTTTCTCCTTCCACTGCTGTGTTTTCCGTGTGCACCCTGAGAAGTTTGCGAGGCGGTGGGGAGCGGTAGGCTCGAAGGGGACGCTCTGCTCTGACTGCATTGATTTTGTTTTTATTTTGCTGGTGTGATATTCCTCAGTCCTGTTCCGGCCCGTCATTTCCCTGCACCTTGGAGGACAGGGCTTGCTTAGCTTTTCGGGGGTAGGACATCCTGAGATGGATTCGGGGTGTTGCCGGAGGGGTGAGGAGGAGAGTAGGTAGAGAGGGTGGTGGGGAACCCCCCCCCCCAAGTGACCATCAACCCACCCAACCCCCAGATTACGGAGGCGGCCCTGGACACCGGCTCTTAAATCTCAAAGAGTTTTCCTCTATTCAATCACCATGATTTCTCAATCCATCCCACCGCACCACCTTCTCACTTAGCCCCCGACGAATTCTTAATTCGGTAAACTGAGGTGGGGGGGAGGGCAACTGACCTCACAAAAGGCGGCGGCGGCTATTACTCTGCCGTTTCTGCATTACATAGCTTGCCTTGCAATCCCATCATTTGCAATGGTGCTCGTCCGAGCGTGAATATATTGATATTTCTTTAAGGATGCTCTAGCTCTCTCTTTCTCTCACTCCGGGTGCCCCGGGTACCTCCGTCGTGTGTGTGTGTGTGTGTTGGTGTTGGTGTGTGTCGGGGGGTGGGGGTGGGGGCTTACAACTTATTACCACTGCATCGCGCCAGTTTTAAATCAGATGGAACCAGAATTACAACCGAATAAATATTGGAAGCGGGGTGAGGAACGGGGAGAAGGAGAATAGATGGAATGCGGAACCATTTTAGGCATTTTTTTTAAAGCGCAAAACAAACATTCCCTTGGTCCCCTCCCCCTCCCGAGTGGTCTGGGCAGCGAATCCGCTCGCAGTGCCGGAGTTTCTGAAACTCCCTGGATCTCTAAGCGACGACTAAATGTGGAAAATGGGTTTCCTGCCGATGTAGGTCAGCATCCCTGGCGGTGCCCTATTAAAATACCAAGTCCCACCTTTGCGCCGGGGAGCGGCGATGCTGCTGGAGAAGCCACCGGGTGGGAGAGGAAAGGGGTCCAGGGGCGACTGTGTTTTCCCCACTCCCTCTATTCTTTGACCTGATTTGCTTTGGGGGAGGGAAAGGAGGGGGACGTGGTTGGGCGTTTTGAGAGGTGTTTCAGGATGGAGGGAGGGGGGGATCATCATCATCAATCGTATTTATTGAGCGCTTACTATGTGCAGAGCACTGTACTAAGCGCTTGGGAAGTACAAATTGGCAACATATAGAGACAGTCCCTACCCAACAGGGGAGGATGAGAGTCTAGGTGTAAAGGTGTGTGTGTGTGTGTTTTGGGTCCACTTCCTCCAGCATCTCTCCCCGCCCACCTTAAATCTTACTGTACCTAGGGAGCGTCGACGCGCGCCTGGGCCTCAATTAAATCAGCACAGGCCACAGCGCGCGAGGCGATGGCTGCGTGGGGAGGGAGTTTTCCATCCTGGAAAACCGAGCAGGGAAAAGGCGAGGGGGAGTCTGGGAACGGTTTTCCGGATGGCTGTCCGAGAGGGAGAGACCCCCGGCCCCAGACGGTCCCCCCACCCGCCCCCCGGCTTCTCCTCTTGGAGCCCCTCGGTCAGCCCCGCCAAACGCTCCGGGAGCTGCGAGCCCGCGGAGCTGAGCACCGAGTCAGACGCATTTTCAGCTCCACTTACTCCTCCTTTATCGATCGCGACGGCTAGGGTTTCAGTTCGTATCCTTTTCGATACGGCGGAGGCTGAGGAGGAGGCGGCTGCTGCTGCTGCTGCTGCTGCTACTGCTGTGGCTGCTACTGCTGCTGACACCCGGGAGGGGATGGGGGCGGGGCGGGAGAAGGTATTTATCTCCTCCACTCCCGTAGAATCCCCCCTTCCCCCCCGTGAATTAACAAAATAACAGCGGCAATAGGATTAAATAAAACTCAGATGGGGAGGACAAGAAGGAAAGCGGGGGGCAGAGGTGTGGTAATTCAAAGAGCCGGGTGAACGGTTGGAGAGAAAGGCCGCAGCGTATGTTGTAGCGGGAGTGTAAGTGTGTCTTCTTTCTCCTTCATTCATTCAATCGTCCTTCACTGCAGCCTCGGGGTTGCTGGTGGGTCTCTTTCTCTCTCCCCTCTCCCCTCCCTGCGTTGCTGCCCTTCCCTGGGAATTCAACGCTGTGCCTGCTCCACGGATTGCCACTCTGGCTGCATTAGCGGGCAGCATTTGAACTTCTGACCTTCTGTCAACTTCCCTCAGACGAGGGGACGAAAACACATAGTGTCGTCCCCCCACTTCAGTGACTATTCCCGTCTCCAGCACAAAGGAGTTGGGGGGGTTGGGGTGGTAGAGTGGGTGACAGCAGACGCGTAAAACTGCACCGTCTTAGGAAGGGGGGAGAAGAGCTAGAAATCAGATTCGTGCCCCCTCTCCGTAAAGAACCCTCTGTACACTCACGTCTGTGTGTGAGAAAGTGTGTGTGTTGGAGGGAAGGACAAGGGACATTGGATCTTAATGATCCAGAGGTGGAGAATTGAGGGGCGGGATTGCCTCAAAGGTAAAGAAACGCCCTGTAGTCTTCAGGGTCGTCCAGGCCTCTGACTCAGCCTGTAACGTGTTTCCTCCCGGTTATAACCCCGCGTCCTGCTCTCAAATGCATGGCTTTTTTTTTTTTTCTCCTCTCTGTGACTGCTTCACAAGTCCTTCAACCATGGCCAGATCTTCCCCGAATGGAACTGTTAAACTTTCAGGGCAGTTCTTGAATGCATTAGCTGCTGGTTAATATTAACTGGAGGGAAGAGAGAAACGCGCACCCGCACACATACACGTGTTCAGGCTCGGGCAGGGCAGGTCCAAACTTTGAGGTGACAATAAACAAGTGGGGGTCGGAGGGGGGTGTCCGGGGGTGGGGAGGGAAATGAAGCCGACACATTAAAAAAATGTGCTTCCTGTTATTTGGGGGGTGGGAGAGGCAGAGGGGGAGCAGGATTGATAGGGTTGGGGGGTTTGGGTATAGGGCGAAGCCCACCCGGCTGTTTATAGTGACAGGTACCTGCTAAGTGCTTCCTCCGAGCGATTCATTTGTGAAGAGATTAGGGAGCTTGGCAGAGAAAGGGGTCTTGTTGAACAACTTTGCCTCCGCCAACACAAAAGCCTGCGCCGAGGCAGCCCTGCTGGGCTTCACGGTGGCTGAACAGAATTGGGCTTGATTCGTGGCACACGACCCAATGAATTAATAAATAGTCTGGGCTTCACGGCTTTTGACTCTGACAATCCAGCTCAGCCGGTATAGAGGAGAGAGCCCTTCAACGAGGAGGTGGTAACTTCCTTTTGCCAGAAAGAATTTCTGCTGATACACTGAGACGGGGGAGGGGAAGATCCGGAGGAAAGCCGGAAAGCTAAAAGCAAGATCTCTCTCTCTCTATCTGTCTGTGTGTGTGTGTGTGTGTGTGTGTCTGTGTTTGTGTGTGAACGTGCGTGTCTCAGTCCTCACTGCCGTCTTCCTCCGTGTGGATTTCTTAATTTCCGAGGGACGCGGCCTTGGATAGCTCTCCCTCCTTTCATTGTTGTCCCTGAGACTGTTTAATGTTTCACTTTCCTTGTAGTTTCCTACAAGGAAGAAGGCAAGGGAGGAGGGACTGAATGTGGAGGAGATGAGCTTTGGGGTGAATTCGTGGGGGAGGGGTGGATGGGGGGGTTCTGAATTTAATCTTATTTCCCCCTCTCCCACCTCAGCTATAAACCATCTCTGGTCGGTGATTGATTTTCACCTAACTGCGATGCATCCTTCTAATGACCTCACCCAAAACGAGCAGTGGCCTGCTTTCTGGTGTTTTTTTTGTTTTGTTTTGTTTTATGTTTAACTCCCATAACTATATTGCCGTTTTTATTGCTGCCAAACACACAAGTGAACTTTTCCTGTTAAGCAATCATGTCACGTCCCCTCAGAAGTAATGCAGCGGGAATAGTATGAGCTGGGGCTTCTCTCCTTTCTCCTTCTCCTGTCTGTCGGTCTGTCTGTCTCTCCTCCCCTTTCACCTTGCCCCCGTCCACTTGGTGCTGTCAGAGGGCCCTTTGTGGTGTGCGATTTTACATATTGGTACTGCCTTGGGGAGACCTGCCCTGGATAAGACGGATCATGTCCTGGCAGAGGTAGTAAGAGTCATGGTATTTATTGAGCACCTACTAGATGCCGTACTAAGCGCTTGGGAAAGTACAAAAGAAGCACAAAACATCTTCCCTGACCACAAGGAGCTTACAGTCATAGAAGCAGCAGCTTTCAGTTCTCTCTCCCTCCTGCTCTTCCCCAGTTATAAGGGGTGATACCTCTAGGCCAAAACCGTTTTCCCCTTCCCCACCTCTACCCAACTTGGCGTTTTCCCTATCAGGTGTCTTAAAGTCTCATGGAAGTAAGAGGCCACTCCTGATACTTCTAGATTCAGAAACGCCCCCATTCACTCCCCCCACCCTAAAATGAAATGTTTTTCACCAGGAAGAGTCTATAGAGCTGAGGCGGGAAGGCAATAACCTAGGCAACCTGCCCCTGCCCTGCTTCTTCCCTTCACTCCTCTCTCCCACCCCCCACCTCCATCCTTCTCCCTATCTGCTACACACACACACATACACACACACCCCACCCCCCTTCCCTCCCTCCCTCTCTCTTTCTCTCTCTTTCTCTCTCTCTCTCTCTGTCTTCACACACACACTTAACCTCTTAGGTTTGCTTCTCCAACCCAGCCGGACACCATTCTAACTCTGGCCAAGGAAACAAGAGAGGAGGAAGGGAACAGGTTAAAGAAAACAAGAAACACAATCAGACCGCAGAAAACCCAGGCAGAAAAGAACTCCATGGAGTAAAAAGAATGTGGCCCTCCAGATAAAGAATGTTTGTTATTCCAGCCCTAGCCCATATTGAAAATTATAACTCACCTGATTGCTTTTGCTTCTAAAAAAAAAAATACAAAAAAACCCCTTTGCTATCAGCTCACTCCCCCCTCTGTTGTTTTTTGGGGTTCTTTTTTTTAACCTCGGGCTAGTGGGAGTGAGGATTGGGGTTCTTTTTTTTAACCTCGGGCTAGTGGGAGTGAGGATTGTGGGTAGGGGGCCTTGAGGGGAGGGAAAGGGGAAGGGAATGGGATAAGTGGTCGCTTTTCCTCTCCAAGCAACAGGTCCTGTAATTTTCAAAATCCTGTAACGCAGTTTCTGGGCCCAGGACTCTGGTAGGACCCAGCCGAAACCTTATGATTGGGAGGAGGCCAGGGAAAGAGTTATTTCCTGGGGGTCCCAGGGTCTCTCCCAGATGCTTGGAGTAAGAGCAGTCTGGGGCAGACCAAGGTAGAGCTGGTGGATGGGGAACCTGGCCAGCGTGAGAGGGCTCAGAAGCGTTTCCCCGCGGAAGGAGAAAACTGGGGCGCTGAGTTTAAATTTCTTAAACAAACTGCCGCTATCCCCAGTGCGCTAGCGCGACCGGCGCTCCCGCAGCTGCCGGTGGAAAGGGAAAGGGTCCCCACATCCCCCTTGCCCCCCGAAGCCACCGAACCCGCTCCCCTTATCCATCACCCCACAGGCTTGCCACATTGCGAGAACCGAGCAGGGGTTGGATGTTTAGGTCCTGCCCCGAGTGGGACAGGATCCCAGGTCCCCCCCCCATCCTGCACGCAGGGGTCCCCCCATGCACCCCCAGCTCCCTTCCAACTTTACCCGCTGCTACGGGATCTTCTCCCCTCTGCGGTCTTTGCGCTTCGCAGAGAGTGGGGGGAGGGGGCGCGTATTGAGGGTGTGCGATTTAGGGGTGGGAAGGGGTTAGCGTTGTCCATGGAAGGCGCAATTTACAAGGGTGCGGGCCAGGGATGAATCCCCCGGGAAGTAATAATAACAATAATAATAATGGCATTTATTAAGCGATTACTATGTGCAAAGCACTGTTCTAAGCGCTGGGGAGGTTACAAGGTGCTCAGGTTGTCCCACGGGGGGGACTCACAGTTTTAATCCCCATTTTACTGATGAGGGAGCTGAGGCACAGAGAGGTGGAGTGACTTGCCCAAAGTCACACAGCTGACGATTGGCGGAGGCGGAATTTGAACCCGTGACCTCCGACTCCACAGCCCGGGCTCTTTCCACCGAGCCACGCTGCTTCCCTAAGTGCGGGGATCGGCCGTCGTCTAGATGTTAACGGGGGTACCCACCCCCCTAGTCATTCATTCAGCCGCATTTAGAGAAGCAGCGTGGCTCAGTGGAAAGAGCCTGGGCTTTGGAGTCAGAGGTCATGGGTTCATAGCCCAGCTCCGCCAACTGTCAGCCGTGTGACTTTGGGCAAGTCACTTCACTTCTCTGGGCCTCAGTTACCTCATCTGGAAAATGGGGATGAAGACTGGGAGCCCCATGTGGGGCAACATGATCACCTTGCAACCTCCCCAGCGCTTAGACCAGTGCTTTGCACAGAGTAAGCGCTTAATAAATGCCGTCCTTATTATTATTTATTGAGTTCACTGTGTGCACTGTGGTAAGCGCTTGGGAAGTGCAGTACGGCAATGAAGAGAGCCCATCCCTGCCTGTCTCCCGCCCCCTTGTTTCTGCAGCGCTGCAAGGACAAATTGAACGCCCTGGCCATCTCGGTGATGAACCAGTGGCCCGGGGTGAAGCTGCGGGTGACGGAGGGCTGGGACGAGGACGGCCACCACTCGGAGGAGTCGCTGCATTACGAAGGCCGCGCCGTGGACATCACCACCTCCGACCGCGACCGCAGCAAGTACGGCATGCTGGCCCGCCTCGCCGTGGAGGCCGGCTTCGACTGGGTCTACTACGAGTCCAAAGCCCACATCCACTGCTCCGTCAAAGCCGGTAAGGGGGCAGGGGGGAGGTCTCTCCGTCCCCGTCCTCCCCGGAGGCGACAATCCCCACCCCCCTCCTTTTTGGTGGCCGGTGCCCCCCGCAGAAGGAATAATCAGAATAATAATGATGATGGTATATGTTGAGCGCTTACTACGTGCCCAGCACTGTTCTAAGCGCCGGGGTGGATGAAAGGTCATCAGGGTGTCCCACGTGGGGCTCACAGTCCTCACTCCCATTTCGCAGATGAGGAGGCAGGCACAGGGAGGTTCAGTGGCTTGCCCGGGATCGCACAGCAGACAAGTGGCGGAGGCGGGATTAGAACCCACGCCCCTTGACTCCCAAACCCGGTGGAGATGGGGTCTCGCTTGCCTCTTGGCCTCCGCTGTGAATGCCGGGCTCAGACCGGGCCTTCCCGGGCCTTTCCCAAATGGGACACGAACCGTGGATGGGACGGGGGTGTCCTCCCCTGCACTGTTGGGTAGGGACTGTCTCTGTATGTTGCCAACTTGTACTTCCCAAGCGCTTAGTACAGTGCTCTGCACACAGTAAGCGCTCAATAAGTACGATCGGTCGATTGATTGATTGATTGCAGAGGCTGCTGAGAGGGCCCGGGGACTCCGAGGGCTTTTCCTGGGCAGGAAATCAGGCCGCTAACCACCCTCTACCACCGCCGCCGGGCGAGGCGAGAGGGTCAGACTGGAGTCTTCGCCCGGGGCCCTTTCTGGTTGATTTTATCAATCAATCAATCAATCAATCAATCGTATTTATGGAGCGCTTACTGTGTGCAGAGCACTGGACTAAGCGCTTGGGAAGTCCAAGTTGGCAACATATAGAGACAGTCCCTACCCAACGGTGGGTTCGCAGTCTAAAAGGGGGAGACAGAGAACAAAACCAAACATACTAACAAAATAAAATAAATAGATATGTACAAGTAAAATAAATAAATAAATAGAGTAATAAATATGTACAAACATATATACAGGTGCTATGGGGAAGGGAAGGAGGTAAGATGGGGGGGATGGAGAGGGGGACGTAGAGGTTGCGCCCCCCCACCCACCCCGAATCAATAATTCCCCTGCCCATAGACAGACCCCAGGATCCAAGGTCGGTGCTCGCTAGAGTTTCTATCAACCCACCGCTGCGCGCCTGTGGATTTTAAACTAACTATATAAACAGAACAGCCCTGCTAGGCGCGCAATAAACACTACAGGCCCCGCTTCCAAGAACAGCCCTGCTAGGCGCGCAATAAACACTACAGGCCCCGCTTCCAAACATCTGGATGGCCGCACGCTCGGAAGCCGCTATTATTATTATTAGCCCGGCTAGAATTACCTACTGCCGGGGGTGCGGGCCAAGAAAGTTGATTTCATCTTGTGGTATGTCCCCGGGTGAAGGTTCTTCCTTCCTTCTTTTTCCTGGGCTTGCAACGCCACATACTGTTGCAGACAAGGAATAACTAGGAAGAAGAGAGGCGGGGGATGAAAATCCTGACTCTAACCCTGCCCCTCGATAGTGCCGAATCGGTTGAAGTCCCTTCATCTCTCAGCATTAATTGGCGCGTTTAGCGAAACGGTTCACAGTGAATTCCGGAGGGGATGTTTCCTCCACCGCCCCGCTTCGGTCGCTGGTTCCTAAACTCTGTTTTCATGGCATCTTTTAGTCGAGAGACACTTTAGAAGTGTCAAGAAACACTTAGTGGCAAGAGAAAATAATGGGCTCTCCGCAGCAACAGAAAAGGGGGAAATCTATTTCACGGGGATAAGCTCCTCAGGAAAGAGAATCAATCAAAGAAGGGTACTTACTGAGCACTTACTGTGCGCAGAGCACTGTAGTAAGCGCTTGGGAGAGTACAACAAAGTTGGTAGACACGTTTCTTGTCCAGAGGGACGCTGGGAATCTCATTTGGGAGGCGGAGGGGAGGGTGGAAGCCGGAAACTCTCAGGGAACACTCTGTTGGAAATTGGGGGAAGAGGGAGGGAAGGAGGGAGACCGGTGGGGAATTTGGGGGCTGGGGAGAGGCACCTGCGGGAGAGATAAATCGTTCCCAAGCCACGCTGGGACCTCTGGTTGAAGAGGGAAAAGCCCCACCACCCTTTATTCCATCTCTCTCCCCCTCCCCTCGCCGCCCTGTATTTCAATCAGTCAATCAATCAATCAATCAATCAATCGTATTTATTGAGCGCTTACTGTGCGCAGAGCACTGTACTCAGCGCTTGGGAAGTACAAGTTCCCCACCTCCCTCCTCCAAAGTGTCCCTCCGAGGGTGGGATGAAGCTCGCAACCCTCTCCCAGATGAACAGCGGTGATCCGGCTGGGGGGAATCTTTCACGGGGGAAGGAAGGATTCCGAGGAACTTAAAAGCTCCTCATTGAAATTCCGAACACACTTGGGGTTTGGGGGCAATATTTAGTGCGTGTCAGGCAGGGTCGTGTGACTGTACTACACGGGTTTTCAAGAGCCCGGGGTCGCATACCGGGGTCTAGGGCTGGTTTGGAATGGTCAGACGCTCGTTTCATGACGGAGAAACTGATGAGAAGATTAGCGGACCCCCAACCCTCCCCCCTGTCACTTCCCCTATAATTCCCGCAGGAAGATTCTTTATCTCCATCTCTATTTGCCAAAAGTATGATCCCGGAGATTGGAATGCAAAGAAGAGTTCAGTGCCCACTTCCCCCCGCCCCCTCCGCCACCGATTCTTTTCTCTCTCCCCTCCGCCCCGAAGGCCTGAATGATTATTGTCACCAGGACAGAGCCAGACAGAGAGCGAGGGGCTGCGGCCCGTCCTCGGGGCAAGCTCCTCCATTTAAAATTCAAATACACATCTTGAGTGTCTTGGAAAAGTGAGCAAATAGAGCCTGTAAGGACCTGGGATTTTGGAGAGTATGGGTGTGAATTGGCACATAGGGGTTCCTGCACCTGAGCAAATAGTGGGGTGGGGTGGGAGAGAGCGCGACAGAGGAAGGAGGGAAGTGGGGAAGGGAATGAATGGAAGTGTCCTCTCTCGCAAGAGCGTCTCCCGTTTATTCCAGTAATCGGAATGCCAATGCAGACTCTTTATTGGGTTTTAATTAGCCAGCCCAAACAAGGCCGGCTCCCCCTCGCCCCCTCTCCATCCCCCCCCATCTTACCTCCTTCCCTTCCCCACAGCACCTGTATATATGTATATATGCTTGTACATATTTTTTACTCTATTTATTTTATTTGTACATATCTATTCTATTTATTTTATTTTGTCAGTATGTTTGGTTTTGTTCTCTGTCTCCCCCTTTTAGACTGTGAGCCCACTGTTGGGTAGGGACTGTCTCTATATGTTGCCAATTGGTACTTCTCAAGCGCTTAGTACAGTGCTCTGCACATAGTCAGCGCTCAATAAATACGATTGATGATGATGAAGGCCGGCCTCTTTCACACCTCCGCCAATTCCCCGGCGTGTCTGTCGAGTTGCTGCCACTCCTCTAAAACGTTGTTCACCCCGGGCACCGCGCACGGGCACCACACACACGCACCGAGTTCTTTGCCCGGGAGGGAGGGAGGCTCCCGGGTGTGATAATAATAATAATAATAATAACATTTGTTAAGCGCTTACTATGTGCAAAGCACTGTTCCAAGCGCTGGGGAGGTCACAAGGCGATCAGGTTTTCCCACAAAGCGCTCCCAGCCTTAATCCCCATTTTACAGACGAGGTAACTGAGGCCCAGAGAAGTTGAGAGACTTACCCAAAGTCACACAGCTGACTATCGGCAGAGCCGGGATTTGAACCCATGACCTCTGACTCCAAAGCCCGTGCTCTTTTCCGCTGAGCCACGCTGCTTCTCTGATGGGGTGAGCACGGCGCGGAAGCCCCCGAGACCTGTATCTATGTATATATATGTTTGTACATATTTATTACTCTATTTATTTATTTATTTAACTTGTACATATCTATTCTATTTATTTTATTTATATGTTGTTTTATATTAATATGTTTGGTCTTGTTCTCTGTCTCCCCCTTCTAGACTGTGAGCCCACTGTTGGGTAGGGACTGTCTCTATATGATTAGAGAAGCAGCGTGGCTCAGTGGAAAGAGCCCGGGCTTTGGAGCCGGAGGTCATGGGTTCAAATCCCGGCTCCGCCCCTTGTCAGCTGGGTGACTTTGGGCAAGTCACTTGACTTCTCTGGGCCTCAGTTCCCTCATCTGTCAATGAGGGAATCAATATCAATCAATCAATCGTATTTATCCCGGCTCCGCCACTTGTAAGCTGTGTGGCTTTGGCCAAGTCAGTTAACTTCTCTGGGCCTCAGTTCCCTCGTCTGTAAAATGGGGATGAAGACTGGGAGCCCCGCGTGGGACAACCCAATCACCTTGTAACCTCCCCAGTGCTTAGAACAGACTGAGCCCCTTCCTTCCTCTCCCCCTCGTCCCCCTCTCCATCTCCCCATCTTACCTCCTTCCCTTCCCCACAGCACATGTATATATGTCTGTACATATTTATTACTTTATTTATTTATTTTACTTGTACATATCTATTCTATTTATTTTATTTTGTTAGTATGTTTGGTTTTGTTCTCTGTCTCCCCCTTTTAGACTTTGAGCCCACTGTTGGGTAGGGACTGTCGCTATATGTTGCCAACTTGTACTTACCAAGTGCTTAGTCCAGTGCTCTGCACACAGTAAGTGCTCAATAATAATAATAATAATAATGGCATTTATTAAGCGCTTACTATGTGCAAAACACTGTTCTAAGCACTGGGGGGATACACGGTAATCAGGTTGTCCCACGTGGGGCTCCCAGTCTTCATCCCCATTTTACAGACGAGGGAACTGAGGTCCAGAGAAGTTAACTGACTTGGCCAAAGCCACACAGCTTACAAGTGGCGGAGCCGGGATAAATACGATTGATTGATTGATATTGATTAGAACAGTGCTTGGCACAGAGTAAGTGCTTGATAAATGCCATCATTATTACTATTATTGCCAACTTGGACTTACCAAGCGCTTAGTGCGGTGCTCTGCACACAGTAAGCGCTCAATAAATATGATTGATTGGTGGATTGATTAGAACAGTGCTTGGCACGGAGTAAGTGCTTGATGAACGCCATCATTATTATTATTATTGCCAACTTGGACTTCCCAAGCGCTTAGTGCGGTGCTCTGCACACGGTAAGCACTTAATAAATACGATTGATTGATTGATTAGAACAGTGCTTGGCACGGAGTAAGCGCTTGATAACTGCCATCATTATTATTATTATTATTGCCAACTTGGACTTCCCAAGCGCTTAAGTGCGGTGCTGTGCACACAGTAAGCACTCAATAAATACGATTGATTGATTGATTAGAACAGTGCTTGGCACGGAGCAAGTGCTTGATAAATGCCATCATTATTATTATTATTGCCAACGTGGACTTCCCAAGCGCTTAGTGTGGTGCTCTGCACTCAGTAAGCACTCAATAAATATGATTGATTGATTGATTGATTGATTTGAACAGTGCTTGGCACCAAGTGCTTGATAAATGCCATCATTATTATTATTATTGCCAACTTGGACTTCCCAAGCACTTAAGTGCAGTGGTCTGCACACAGTAAGTGCTCAATAAATACGATTGATTGATTGATTGATTAGAACAGTGCTTGGCACGGAGTAAGCACTTGATAAATGCCATCATTATTATTATTATTGCCAACTTGGACTTCCCAAGCGCTTAGTGCGGTGCTCTGGACACAGTAAGCGCTCAATGAATACGATTGATTGATTAGAACAGTGCTTGGCACAGCACCTGTATATATGTATATATGTCTGTACATATTTATTACTCTATTTATTTATTTATTTATTTATTTATTTATTTATTTATTTTACTTGTACATATCTATTCTATTTATTTCATTTTGTTGGTATGTTTGGTTTTGTTCTCTGTCTCCCCCTTTTAGACTGTGAGCCCACTGTTGGGTAGGGACTGCCTCTATATGTTGCCAACTTGTACTTCCCAAGCGCTTAGTCCAGTGCTCTGCACACAGTAAGTGCTCAATAAGTACGATTGATTGGTTGATTGATTAGAACAGTGCTTGGCACAGAGTAAGCGCTTGATAAATACCATCATTATTATCATTATTGCCAACTTGGACTTCCCAAGCGCTTAAGTGTGGTGCTCTGCACACAGTAAGCGCTCAATGAATACGATTGATTGATTGATTGATTGATTCGGGGGACTCCCGACTGACCTAGCTTTACTGTACATATCTATTCTATTTAGTTTATTTTGTTAGTATGTTTGGTTTTGTTCTCTGTCTCCCCTTTTTAGACTGTGAGCCCACTGTTGGGTAGGGACTGTCTCTATATGTTGCCAACTTGGACTTCCCAAGCGCCAAGTGCGGTGCTCTGCACAAAGTAAGTGCTCAATAAATACGATTGATCAGTTGATTGATTAGAACAGTGCTTGGCACAGAGTAAGCGCTTGATAAATCAATCAATCAATCATATTTATTGATCACTTACTGTGTGCAGAGCACTGGACTAAGCGCTTGGGAAGTACAAGATGGCAACATATAGAGACAGTCCCTACCCAACAGTGGACTCACAGTCTAAAAATGCCATCATTACTAATGCCATCATTATTATTATTATTGCCAACTTGGACTTCCCAAGCGCTTAAGTGTGGTGCTCTGCACACAGTAAGCACTCAATGAATACGATTGATTGATTGATTAGACCCCCCCCCCGGCACCTGACCTAGCTTTACTGTACATATCTATTCTATTTAGTTTATTTTGTTAGGAAGTTTGGTTTTGTTCTCTGTCTCCCCCACTGTGAGCCCACTGTTGGGTAGGGACTGTCTCTATATGTTGCCAACTTGGACTTCCCAAGCGCATAGTCCAGTGCTCTGCACACAGTAAGTGCTCAATAAATATGATTGATTGATTGATTGATTCATCCCCATTTTACAGATGAGGGAAGTGAGGCCCAGAGAAGTTAAGTGACTTGCTCAAAGTCACACAGCTGACAAGTGGCGGAGCCGGGATAAATATGATTGATTGATTAGAACAGTGCTTGGCACAGAGTAAGCGCTTGATAAACACCATCATCATTATCATTATTGCCATCTTGGACTTCCCAAGCGCTTAAGTGCGGTGCTGTGCACACAGTAAGCGCTCAATAAATACGATTGATTGATTGATTAGAACAGTGCTTGCACAGAGTAAGCGCTTGATAAATGCCATCGTTATTATCATTATTGCCAACTTGGACTTCCCAAGCGCTTAAGTGCGGTGCTCTGCACACAGTAAGAGCTCAATAAATACGATTGATTGATTGATTGATTGATTGATTAGAACAGTGCTTGGCATGGAGTAAGCGCTTGATAAACGCCATCATTATTATCATTATTGCCAACTTGGACTTCCCAAGAGCTTAAGTGCGGTGCTCCGCACACAGTAAGCGCTCAATAAATACTATTGATTGATTGATTAGAACAGTGCTTGCACAGAGTAAGCGCTTGATAAATGCCATCATTATTATCATTATTGCCAACTTGGACTTCCCAAGCGCTTAAGTGCGGTGCTCTGCACACAGTAAGCGCTCAATAAATACGATTGATTGATTGATTGATTAGAGCAGTGCTTGGCACAGAGCAAGCGCTTGATAAATGCCATCATTATTATCATTATTGCCAACTTGGACTTCCCAAGCGCTTAAGTGTGGTGCTCTGCACACAGTAAGCGCTCAATAAATATGATTGATTGATTGATTAGAACGGTGCTTGGCACAGCACCTGCATATATGTATATATGTCTGTACATATTTATTACTCTATTTATTTATTTTCCTTGTACATATCTCTTCTATTTATTTTATTTTGTTAGTATGTTTGGTTTTGTTCTCTGTCTCCCCCTTTTAGACTGTCAGCCCACTGTTGGGTAGGGACTGTCTCTATATGTTGCCAACTTGGACTTCCCAAGCGCTTAGTGCGCTGCTCTGCACACAGTAAGTGCTCAATAAATACGATTGATTGATTGATTGATTAGAACAGTGCTTGGCACGGAGTAAGCGCTTGATAAACGCCATCATTATTATCATTATTGCCAACTTGGACTTCCCAAGCGCTTAATTGAGGTGCTCTGCAAACAGTAAGCGCTCAATAAATACGATTGATTGATTAGAACAGTGCTCGGCACAGAGTAAGCACTTGATAAATGCCATCATTATTATCATTATTGCCAACTTGGACTTCCCAAGTGCTTAGTGTGGTGCTCTGCACACAGTAAGCACTTAATAAATATGATTGATTGATTGATTGATCGATTAGAACAGTGCTTGGCACAGAGCAAGCGCTTGATAAACGCCATCATTATTATCATTACTGCCAACTTGAACTTCCCAAGCGCTTAAGTGCGGTGCTCTGCACACAGTTAAGTGCTCAATGAATACGATTGATTGATTGACTAGAACAGTGCTTGGCACAGAGCAAGCGCTTGATAAACGCCATCATTATTATCATTATTGCCAACTTGGACTTCCCAAGCGCTTACGTGCGGTGCTCCGCACACAGTAAGCGCTCAATAAATACGATTGATTGATTGATTGATTGATTAGAACAGTGCTTGGCACAGCACCTGCATATATGTATATATGCCTGTACATATTTAGTACAGTGCTCTGCACACAGGAAGCACTCAATACGATTGATTGATTGATTGATTGATGGATTGATTGATTAGAACAGTGCTTGGCACAGCACCTGTATATATGTATATATGTCTGTACATATTTAGTACAGTGTTCTGCACACAGGAAGCACTCAATACGATTGATTGATTGATTGATGGATGGATTGATTGATTGATTAGAACAGTGCTTGGCACAGCACCTGTATATATGTCTGTACATATTTAGTACAGTGCTCTGCACACAGTAAGCACGCAATATGATTGATCGATTGATTGATTGATTGATTGATTAGAACAGTGCTTGGCACAGCTTCTGCATATATGCATATATGTCTGTACATATTTAGTACAGTGCTCTGCACACAGTAAGTGCGCAATACGATTGATCGATTGATGGATTGATTGATTGATTAGAACAGTGCCTGGCACAGCATCTGTATATATGTATATATGTCTGTACATATTTAGTACAGTGCTCTGCACACAGGAAGCGCTCAATACGATTGATTGATGGATGGATTGATTGATTGATTAGAACAGTGCTTGGCACAGCACCTGTATATATGTATATATGTCTGTACATATTTAGTACAGTGCTCTGCACACAGGAAGTGCTCAATATGATTGATTGATTGATTAGAGCAGTGCCTGGCACAGAACCTGTGTATATGTATATATGTCTGTACATATTTAGTACAGTGCTCTGCACACAGTAAGCGCGCAATACGATTGATTGATTGATTGATTAGAACAGTGCTTGGCACAGCACCTGTATATATGTATATATGTCTGTACATATTTAGTAGTGCTCTGCACACAAGTGCACAATATGATTGATTGATTGATGAATTGATTGATTAGAACAGTGCTTGGCACAGCACCTGTATATACGCATATATGTCTGTACATATTTAGTACAGTGCTCTGCACACAGGAAGCGTGCAATATGATTGATTGATTGATTGATTGATTAGAACAGTGCTCGGCACAGCACCTGTATATATGTATATATGTCTGTACACATTTAGTACAGTGCTCTGCACACAAGCGCACAATATGATTGATTGATTGATTGATTGATTGATGGATTGATTGATTAGAACAGTGCTTGGCACAGCACCTGTATATATGTATATATGTCTGTACATATTTAGTACAGTGCTCTGCACACAGGAAGCGTGCAATATGATTGATTGATTGATTAGAACAGTGCTTGGCACAGCACCTGTATATATGCATATATGTCTGTACATATTTAGTACAGTGTTCTGCGCACAGTAAGCGCACAATATGATTGATTGATTGATTAGAACAGTGCTTGGCACAGCACCTGCATATATGCATATATGTCTCGTACATATTTAGTACAGTGTTCTGCACACAGTAAGCGCGCAATACGATTGATTGATTGATTAGAACAGTGCTTGGCACAGCACCTGCATATATGCATATATGTCTCGTACATATTTAGTACAGTGCTCTGCACACAGGAAGCGTGCAATATGATTGATTGATTGATTGATTGATTGATTAGAACAGTGCTTGGCACAGCACCTGTATATATGCATATGTCTGTACATATTTAGTAGTGCTCTGCACACAAGCGCGCAATATGATTGATTGATTGATTGATTGATTGATTAGAACAGTGCTTGGCACAGCACCTGTATATATGTCTGTACACATTTAGTACAGTGCTCCGCACACAGTAAGTGCGCAATATGATTGATGGATTGATTGATTGATTAGAACAGTGCTTGGCACAGCACCTGTATATATGTATATGTGTCTGTACATATTTAGTACAGTGCTCTGCACACAGTAAGCGTGCAATATGATTGATTGATTGATGGATTGATTGATTAGAACAGTGCCTGGCACAGCACCTGCATATATGCATATATGTCTCGTACATATTTAGTACAGTGCTCCGCACACAGGAAGCGCGCAATACGATCGATTGATTGATGGATTGGTGGATGGATTGATGGATTGATTGACGGATGTCTCCTCCGCCGGCAGAGAACTCGGTGGCGGCCAAGTCGGGCGGCTGCTTCCCCGGCTCGGCCACGGTGCACCTGGAGCAGGGCGGCACGAAGCTGGTGAAGGACCTGAGCCCCGGCGACCGGGTGCTGGCGGCCGACGAGCAGGGCCGGCTGCTCTACAGCGACTTCCTCGCCTTCCTGGACCGCGACGACGGCGCCACCAAGGTCTTCTACGTCATCGAGACGCGGGAGCCGCGGGAGCGGCTGCTGCTCACCGCGGCGCACCTGCTCTTCGTGGCGGCGCACAACGAGTCGCGGGACGGGGACGGGGACGGGGACAGGGAGCAGGTGCGGGAGCAGGTGCGGGAGCACGTGCGGGAGCCGCCGCCCGGGGCGCAGGCGCCGCTCGCCCCCCGCCGCCAGGGGGCGCCGCCGGGGGGCCGCCGCCTCCCCGAGCCGCCGCCAGGGGGCGCCGCGCGCCGGGCCCTCTTCGCCAGCCGCGTGCGGCCGGGCCAGTGGGTCTACGTGGTGGCCGGGCGCGGCGGCGAGCGACGCCTGCTGGCCGCCGCCGTGCACAGCGTGTCCCTGCGCGAGGAGGCGTCGGGCGCCTACGCGCCGCTCACCGCCCAGGGCACCATCCTCATCAACCGGGTGCTGGCCTCCTGCTACGCCGTCATCGAGGAGCACAGCTGGGCCCACCGGGCCTTCGCCCCCTTCCGCCTGGCCCGCGCCCTGCTGGCCGACCTCATGCCCTCCGCCCCCGAGTCCCCCGCCAACGGCATCCACTGGTACCCCCGGCTGCTCTACCGGATCGGCACCTGGCTGCTGGGCGGGGAGGCCCTGCACCCCCTGGGCGTCGCCGCCAAGGCCAGCTGAGGACCCCGGGGCATCATCGCGATGAAGAAGAAGAAGAAGAAGAAGAAGGAAAAAAAAAAAGACAGAGTGGAGAAGAAGAAGAAGGAGGGGGGAAAGAGGGGGGAAAAAAAAGACAGAGGAGGACAGCCCAAAGTAGACTTTAAGGAACTGAAAGACCCCGGGGAGTTGTGTCGTTTAGTTGGAGGAGAAGGGGGGAAAGAGAGACGGAGTAGGGCAGCCCAAAGTAGACTTTATGGAACAAGAAGACCCCGGGGAGTTTTAGTTGAAGAAGGGGGGGGAAAGAGAAAAATAAGACAGAGTAGGACGGCCCAAAGTAGACTTTAAGGAACAAGAAGACCCCGGGGAGCTTTAGTTGAAGAAGGGGGGAAAGAGGAAAATAAGACAGAGTAGGACGGCCCGAAGTAGACTTTAAGGAACAAGAAGACCCCGGGGAGTTGTGTCGTTTGGTTGGAGAAGAAGGGGGGAGAGAGAAAAAAGACAGAGTAGGGCAGCCCAAAGTAGACTTTTAAGAACAGAAAGACCCCGGGGAGTTGTGTCATTTGGTTGAAGAAGAAGGGGGGAAAGAGAAAAAAAAAGACAGAGTAGGGCAGCCCAAAGTTGACGTTAAGGAACTGAAAGACCCCGGGGAGTTGTGTGGTTTAGTTGGAGAAGAAGGGGGAAAAGAGAAAAAAGACAGAGTAGGACAACCCAAAGTAGACTTTTAAGAACAGAAAGACCCCGGGGAGTTGTGTCATTTGGTTGAAGAAGAAGGGGGGAAAGAGAAAAAAAAAAGACAGAGTAGGGCAGCCCAAAGTAGACTTTTAGGAACAGAAAGACCCCGGGGAGTTGTGTGGTTTAGTTGAAGAAGAAGGGGGGAAAGAGAAAAAAGACAGGTAGGACAGCCCAAAGTAGACTTTAAGGAACAGAAAGACCCCGGGGAGTTGTGTCATTTGGTTGAAGAAGAAGGGGCGAAAGAGAAAACAAAAAGACAGAGTAGGACAGCCCAAAGTAGACTTTAAGGAACAGAAAGACCCCGGGGAGTTGTGTCATTTGGTTGAAGAAGAAGGGGGGAAAGAGAAAAAAGACAGAGTAGGACAACCCAAAGTAGACTTTTAGGAACAGAAAGACCCCGGGGAGTTGTGTCATTTGGTTGAAGAATAAGGGGGGAAAGAGAAAACAAAAAGACAGAGTAGGACAGCCCAAAGTAGACTTTAAGGAACTAAAAGACCCCGGGGAGTTGTGTCATTTGGTTGAAGAAGAAGGGGGGAAAGAGAAAAAAAAAAAGACAGAGTAGGGCAGCCCAAAGTAGACTTTTAGGAACAGAAAGACCCCGGGGAGTTGTGTCATTTGGTTGAAGAAGAAGGGGGGAAAGAGAAAAAAGACAGAGTAGGACAACCCAAAGTAGACTTTTAGGAACAGAAAGACCCCGGGGAGTTGTGTCATTTGGTTGAAGAAGAAGGGGGGAAAGAGAAAACAAAAAGACAGGGTAGGACAGCCCAAAGTAGACTTTAAGGAACAGAAAGACCCCGGGGAGTTGTGTCGTTTAGTTGAAGAAGAAGGGGGAAAAGAGGAAAAAAAAGAGTAGGACAGCCCAAAGTAGACTTTAAGGAACAAAAAGACCCCGGGGAGTTGTGCCGTTTAGTTGATCCTGTTGTTGTTTGCCCCCACTCCTCCTCTCCTGGATATTTATTTGTTTGGTATCCCAACAGATGTTTTAAGTAATATGAACCGGACCTTCGAGAGCCTTAAGGAGTTCGTTTCTTGGGTAATTTATTATCACGTGAACTGTACTCACAGGTTGGGGGGGGGATTATCTTGTGAGGCCCGGCGAAACTGCTCAGAGTCTATTTTTCTACATGTCCCGCGCGTCCCGACTTTCAGAAAGCAAAATTCCGTACTCGCCATTCCTCCTCCGCATCGCTCCCGGCTTTCAAGCAGATGTAAACAGAGACATGCTTCATGGGGTGGGGGTGGGAGGGGGTCCATAAATTATATTTTTATACGCAGAATTGTAAATTAGATTTTTTGAGAGATCAATACTTAACTGAATTACATTTCGTTTTTTGAAATAGTGTAAAATATGAGAATATATTATTTTAATTTAACTAGTTTCCGACGTAACGCCATCTCCTGTATTGTCTTCATGGTTTAATGTTTGCTCTGTAAACGCTACCTGGCCGCCTTCTCGGAAGTCAAGACTGTTACACACACTTTTGATTTGCCAACCGCAAGAACTTCGTTATTTTTAACTTCAAAGATTTATCAGAAAATAATATTTTTTGAAAAGCGCACATGGTGATGAGCCCGCAAGGATGGGGCCTGTAGTTTGTACAGAGAAAAAAAAAGGATGTTTTGCATTAATAAAATGAGAAATAACTGCTGTAAATTTACTAAAATGTATTTTTGAATATTTTGTAATAGTTTTAATAGTTTTATAGAAATAAAATGTGCCATGCACAGTCTGGTTAGTATATAATAACTAAAGAGTTCCTGTTGCAGCCCTTTTTTTTTTTTCTTTTTGCTTCTCTGTTTAGGAAACCCGGTACTGAAAGGAGTCTCCGATATTTTATATTTAGATGTGTTGCTTATACTGTGAATTCAGATGAACTCAAGTAGGTAACCAAATACGTCAAATCAACTTGTTTATTCTCATCTCTTGGGAAACCTCGAATTTGTTTCTGTTTTGTTTTGTGAAGCTGTTTCTGCACTCCCAAGGGATTTCTTTTTTCAATCTTTCTATGGCGAAATGCAATTTGCGTGTCAGGGAGGAACATCTGCGAGAGAGATTTCAGTCCTCCTTCCCTCTCGGCTGTCGTTATTCTAGGTTTCGGTTACCTGTGTTTTTCGTCCCCATTTGGCTCTTCTAAATAGGCTCCGTCTTTTGCCTTCTAACTTCCCATCGGTCTACCTAGACCTCTGAGTTTTTGTGGCTTCTCTCTTCCTCTCTTGCCCCTCTTTGAAATTCACCAGAGACCAGGGTGAGGATTGGCCTCGGAAGATACGGTCAGTTCTCTCCTGGCCCCTTTTAGGAGGGCCGACTCAGAAAAAGGAGTCTTGGTGATGGTTGCCTCTTCCCTCCCTCTCACACCCCAAGCTACTAGCTGAGACGGATCCAGAGATGGGGTAGGCTCTTCTTCCTTTCAAGCTGTACTAACCACTCCAGCGGCAATGTCTAGGCGGAGGAGTTCCCTGCCCAGCTAGATGGCTGGAGACAGCTAGAAGACCAATGCACCGGGCTTCATGTTGCAGTGCTTATTGGTGGCTGTGAGCTGTTTTTCTCAGAGGAGTGCAGTGGGCTGTATCAGACGGCTGCAGTGTCTGGGAAATCGGAGCCATCTCCCAGAGACGGCGGCCGTGTCTGTAGCAGCAGAGCCAGACGTCCGCCTCAGGGAGCTGCGGCGTCTAGAGCGGTGGGGTTGTCTTGTCTCCGGCCACTGCAGCGTGAGGGCAGTATGGAAGGTGTTAGACATCTCCCCTTTGTGAGGGTAATAGGACCTTAAAGGGCGAAGTGAAAGGTTCTCTGCTTCCCACCCAGTTTGGGGCTTGGATTTCATCTCTGCCTGGATGTGGGCTGAGATGAGGTGTGAGGGGATGGTAAGTCTGAACCGAATTGCGTGGGCGCTTCATTGGCGGTACACGCGTGGTAACCCAGGCTCTGGGCAATGTAATGTTTGTCCTCCCCTCTGGCCCGAGTCTGGGCTTTTTATCCATCCTCGCTCCGATGTGCCGTGTCTGTCTCGCAGTTGTTCCAGATCTGAACGAAGACTGGGCCCGGCATGGGACTCCCTTTCCAGTCCCTGACACCCCCTGGAGTGCAGGGAGGGGGCACACACACACTGCTCGTGGCCCCGGCTGTGTCATGGACTGGAAAGGAAACAGCCCCCCCGGGGAGGGGCAGAGCTGTGGGTCTTCCCACTGGAATCCCACCATTTCCCATTTTCCAGGTCCAGATGTGAGCTAGGAAGGGGGTCCTGAGGGCTTCCACGCTTGCACAAAGTGCCAGAGTGGGGACAGATTGGACTAAAGGAAAAACAAGCATTTTCTGGGGGGAGATCTCTCCATACTGACAGGATTCGCTCTCCTGCCTCTCAGTCTCTTCTCTTCAGAGGCCCCTCTCTCTCCCTGGCCAAACCCAGATTCAAGTGCCAGAGTCGAGCCACGGTAGACTGAGGATTTCTTCAGGAAAAGGGACCTCAACATGGGCGGTAGTAGCGGGTGCTCAATGCTTTTCGCCTTGCTAAAATAGTCTTGGCTCCCAGGAAGCTGTTCCTACACTATTTAACTTGGAGAGCAGCTGGAATATCTGTAACAGCCCTAAACTCGGAACCCGGGCAGGGGAGCATCTGCTGCTTGGGGGATGACCAGTCCTTTCAGCTAGGCCATCTGGTGTTGTGTTTCCATTGCTTGTTGCACTCCATCCTGTCCCTTTTCAACTCCATCCTTGAACAATGCCTTCACAGCTTTATACTAAGAATCGCCCTTCTTCGTGAGTACTTGGAGCTAGCTCTTTGTTCGGGGGAAGCTCATGGCTCTGAGATAGGAAGGAGCTTCAGGCCTCCTCTCACTGGATTGTAAAACTGTACGTGCGGCCCAGGGGTCTCATTTTCAGGGGTTAACTACTGGCAATAGTTTGTGTAAAATGTACGCATAGTGGTTGCTGCAGACCAGCTCATGACGAAATACATATCTATTCCTGTTGAAATAATGTATGAGAATGTACTTGAAGCTATTATCCTTGTGCTCTGTTGTTTGACCAATTAAAGAAATTACAGAGACTTTCTGCAATGTCTATTATGTGACAGCATTCCCGTTACGTACTGTCAGCTATTTATTGTGTCCTTCTGATTAAAGGCGGGTGAGGGCAGGGTAGGGAGAATCAAAGAGCGATTAATACCTCTGAATCGCCTCAGTGGATGGCTAGCATCCAACTGGGGGGATTTTCACTTGAGGTGGAAGGGCCGGGACGACTCACGGCAAACATAGAAGGAATGCGAGGTGAGCCGTGAAATGTGGTTTTGAGATCGGGGATATTTTCCCCCTTCCCCATTTGATCTCTGGTTGGACTGTATCTCTCTGTATATCTCTTTCTCTCTGTCTCTCTGTCTCTCTCTCTCTCACACACACACACACACGAAATGCTGGGCAGATGTGCCAGGAAGGCTAGTTTGTCCTAAGCTTTTCCCAGGGATGGGCAAGGAATCGGCTACTGATCCGGGAGTGCCTTATTCAGTTGTTTCTCTGGTTAGGAAGAGGAAGTCAAGCTCTCCAGTTGATTTTCATCACGCAGTACGAAAGATTTAAGCACCTCCTACAGAACATTAAAAGGAGGTAGGAGTCTTCGCTGCAAATGGGCTCCTCACAGTCAGGCTGGATTTTCTGCTAGATTCATCTAAGTCCTCTTGCCTATGCATAACGTTCCCAGACATTTAGGGTTGAACTAAAAGGGAGTGAGATTCTTGGAGCAAAGTGGGCTGGGGATAATTGGTTTGCAATTCCAGCATGACATACTTTTCAATTAGAATTCAAAGGAAATACAAATGAACATTTAATTTCACTCATTACTGCGAGCTATAGGGGATCCATAGAGGTTATTAAATCTGCGACAAATTTCTCTGTAGCCATTTTCACCTGGTGGTGTACTTAACCAGCCAAATTCAGGTGTTAATCAGCTGTAAGCTAAGTTTAATAGTAGAATTGTGAAAAAAGAGGAACTGACGATTCCATTCATACTTAAACCCTTCTCAAGGCTGAAGTCTTGTGTGTTTGAAATGGAACAAAAGGAAAATAGAATCAAAGTTTACTATAGAGAAGGGGTGAAAATTACCCCCTAGGAGGAGATAAGGACATCTGGATTTGGGTATACTCATATTTGGGTATTGATCTATATCTGTCTATGTAGATAGATAGATAGTTGTATTTATGTAATACACATAACTCTAGATGTGCATATATATAGGGCTGAGAATGATGGGTGAAAACAATGTGAAAAAAGGAAAAACTTCACACAAAAATGCTTAATCCTACTAAAGGAATAATCCATATTTTTGTTATTATTATTCACAAAAATCACCAATGAATAAATAAAAATCATCATCCTTAAAGTCCATTACAAGTCAGGAGTTCACTTCAAAAAATCATTTGGCTCACGTCACAGTGATCTGATGCCAGGCTGGAAAGCTGGGGAGCTGTGAGAGTCACTGCAAGGTCCCTTTATCATCATCATCATCATCAATCGTATTTATTGAGCCCTTACTGTGTGCAGAGCACTGTACTAAGCGCTTGGGAAGTACAATTTGCTTACACAAGGGCCTGGATGAGACCTCGAGATTCTTGTACAGGTCCTGGGGGCCTCCCCAGTCTCCCCCACATCCACCTCACCTTGGACCAAACTGGAGAAGCTGAGGCTGGGGAGAGAAAGCCGATAGTGGACCAATGAATTATACCTTGAGCCTTTCCCCAGGAGGAGCCAGTGGATATTACAGACGAGAAAGCTCATTCCCCCTAGGGATCTTTCAAGAATGGATTAACATGCTACCTAATATAGTAGAAGAGGATGGAAATGCTGGGGGAAGAAGGTTGGAGGCAGTGTTGCCTAATGGAAAGAGCATGGGTCGGAGTCAGAAGGGCTGAGTTCTAATTCAGGTTTCACAATTTGCCTGTCGAGTGTCTCTATGTGTCATTTTCCTCACTCTTCAAAGGTATTTATTGAATGTTTACTGTATGCGTAGCACTGTGCTAAGTGCTCAGGGGAGTACAATACAGTAGAGTTGGTATACACATTTTGTGCCCACAAGATGCTTACAGTCTTGAGGGGGAGGCAGACATTAAAATGAAGTACAGATAGAGGAAATGGGAGAGTAAAAGGCTATGTACATACATCCTGTGGGGCTGGGGTGAAAATCAAGTGCTTACAGGGTGCAGATACAAGTGTATAGGAGATGCAGAAGGGAGGGCTAACAGGGGAAATGATACTGGTCATATGGGGAAAAAATACCTGCTCTCCCTCCCTCTTAGACCGTGAATGCTTGTGGTTCAGAGACTGTCAGTCCTGTTTGTCTACTCCAGTGTTTAATACAGTACTTGGCTTATACCATCATTATACCATCTTAGGCATCCCTTTCTACCCTCACTTTGGGATTCTGCTACCCCGCCCAGTCCAAACCTGAACTTTGGTTGGCACCACAGATTCCCACCTGCTTGTTTTCCTCCTGTGGATCTAGAAGACAGGATATTCAGCTACTTGCGGGACTTCACTGCTCTGCTACATTGGGTTGATTTGTTCCCTGCTTTGGGATTCAGGAGACCCGAGTTCTAGTCCCAGTCGCGATCCTGACTGTAGTTAATGTGGGCAAAGGTTGTACATGCACTTTGTAATGCCCTGCACACCTGCCCTCCTGCTTGTTTGTGGCACCCAGTGCCCCAGCGGCAAAACCAGCGGCAGGGAGGAAAGGGTACGAGTGGCATCGTGCCAAACCACTGGCACCAAAATCAATTCCTCTGTGCAAGTTCCGGGACCTGAAGTCTCACGACCGAGGCTCATCGATCATTCCCGAAGGGAAACTCCATCAATCAATCAATTGTATTTATTGAGCGCTTACTTTATTCAGAGTACTATACTAAGTACTTGGGGGAGTCCAATATAACAGAGTTGACAGATCCGGTCCCTGCCCACAACGAGCCAGCATCAAAACACACACTAGCTGAACAACTCTTTGGAGACTAAGGAGGATCACTTGAAGGAGGTGGTAAAACCCCACTCTCCTTATGGAAACATTTAGTCTCCCATGGTCTTTTTCTTTTGCAGCAGTCCTACCCGAGAGTTTTCATGTGAATGAGCCTCACGCTCACGCCTCGAAGTTTAGAGTGACTGGACACCGGAGTTCTTGGGAAATAGGGACTTCCCAGTCCCTAGATAGAATGTGTCTTTTAGACTGTGAGCCCAATGTCGGGTAGGGACTGTCTCTATATGTTGCCAATTTGTACTTCCCAAGTGCTTAGTACAGTGCTCTGCACATAGTAAGCGCTCAATAAATACGATTGATGATGAATGCAAGCCCCTCTCATCACGCAGCACAGCCTCAAATCAGGCTGGGGATGGTCAGGCCCCCCAGCCCCACGAGCACAGACCGGGGTCTGCCGTTGGAGAGGGCAGTTCTGTGTCCTTTCGGACTTACGTCGGTTGGCGGCTAAGGAAGAGTTGGCAGGAAATCTCGCGCTTCGTGAGACCGTCATTATTTCCTATAATAATAATGATGATGGTATCTGTGCTTATTACCATAGAAAATAACGATGGAACCTATTAAGCACTTACTATGCGGAGAACACCGTGTCCAGAGCTGGGATTGAGATTAAACTAATCAGATGGGACACTGCCCCTTACCCACCCTG
Organism: Tachyglossus aculeatus; assembly: GCF_015852505.1. Lineage (NCBI taxonomy): Eukaryota > Metazoa > Chordata > Mammalia > Monotremata > Tachyglossidae > Tachyglossus > Tachyglossus aculeatus. Next base: position 7,291,833 of record NC_052078.1, on the reverse strand, counting down.
AGCTCCAGTCTAAGAAAGATGGGCAACAAGAGGCAAGGAGGCAAAAGAGAAAAAACAGTGCTACGCGTTACAAACAAGTCAACATGACACAGCAAGGGACAACGTTTTTGTGTACATCTTCGGAGAAGCAGTGGCCTAGTGGAAAGAGCATGGGTCTGGGCATCAGGAGACCTAGGTTCTAATCCTGGCTCTGGCACTTGTCTGCTGTGCGACTCTAGGCAAATCACTTAACTACTCTGTGCCTCCGTTTCCTCATGGGGATTAATATTGTGAGCCCCATGTTGGATGGGCTGTGTCCAACCCAATTACTTTGTATCTACACCAGCGCTTAGGTCGGTACCTGGTTATACAGTAAGCCCTTAACAAATATCATTAAAAATAATAGTAATGAAAATAATTGCTCGGAACTGTGGGCCCCACATTGGCCTTTTTGGCACACGCGAACACTCATAGGTGAATTTCCCCGTGAGTGACGTCCTCTTCAAACAATGATAGCTATTATATCACATTCTCATATATGTATACATATCATTTTATCAATGCCACCACACCCTATTACAACATTTGGGTGATGAGTTCTCTTCACAAACCAATATAACATATCTATGCAATTATTCATGGAGAAACGCTCATGCACTCAAGCACACAGATACACACGCTCACTCCAGCACCCAGACGCATCCACTCATAGATCCACATCCTCTTGCACCCACACATCACTGGGTGGCTTTTAAAATTGCAGCTCCATTGTTTTAAATTAAACCAACTGCACCAGGCGGAACGATAGTTATGAGATAATTGGACCAAAGAGGATCACTGAATACTGAACCCAAAACCCCGCTCACCATTACTCTGCAAAGATTCCTTGCATGTGGGGGAACTGGAAACGAAGAAGGGAGCATTTTTGGAAGAGGACCACTGAGTGACGTGACCCCAGGCATAAAATCTGTTCTCACACGGGTAAACTGAAGCGGCTCTAGGTATGTTCTCACGTGGACACGCTGTGTGTCTTCCGCCCCTTCCTTTCAACACTTGGGCCGGTATTCTGACCTTTCTCTCAGGCAACTGTCACTTCTCGCACCCTTATGCAATTGACATACGAGTCTATCTAGTATTCCATTAGGCCGCAGCATTTTTCTTCGTCCTCCTAGCTGCAATTCAAAGGAGGAGAGGCCAATGGGTGAGAGGCAGGGGGGCGAGGGTGAGGGAAGGGGAAGGATAGAGATGGGGGGAAAAGGCTCTCCCTCTATCTTCCTCAGCCTTGCCACATACCTTTATCAACCAATCGATGCTTATAAGCACTTTACTGCGTACAGAGCACGATATAATAGAGTTGGCAGATACGATCCCTGCCCCTCAAGGGATCTAGCTGGGGAGTCAGACATTAAAATAAATTACAGTTAAGGGAAAGTCACAGAATATAAGGATATATGCAGGGAACATGGCTACCAACTCTGTCATAGTCTCCCAAGTGCTTAGTACACAGCTCTGCACAAAGTAAGTGTTCAATACAAAAAAGTTGATTGATATATGGAAGTGTTGAGGGGGTGGAGGAAGTATGCCTTCATTTTCACAAATGATTTCTCAAAGAAAATTCTTTAAAATGGGTTTAGCTCCAATCCCCGCTGCCAAAGCCAGTATCGTCTTCTCCTGCTGCCCACACCAACTTCACAGTTCTTCACGAAAGAACACAAGTGTCAATTCACTGAGTGATTCACTCAGCTTATGTGGCATCTCTTTGACATCATCATCATCATCAATCGTATTTATTGAGCGCTTACTATGTGCAGAGCACTGTACTAAGCCCTTGGGAAGTACAAATTGGCAACATATAGAGACAGTCCCTACCCAACAGTGGGCTCACAGTCTAAAAGGGGGAGACAGAGAACAAAACCAAACATACTAACAAAATAAAATAAATAGAATAGATATGTACAAGTAAAATAAATAAATAAATAGAGTGATAAATATGTACAAACATATATACATATATACAGGTGCTGTGGGGAAGGGAAGGAGATAAGATGGGGGGGATGGAGAATGTGCCCACACTACCCTCTCCCTGGTCCTACTATGATTTCATGTAAACAGAATCAATCGACAGAATTTATTGACCGCTTACTAAGTGCAGAATACTATACTAAGTGCTTGGGAGAGGACAGTACGATAGACTTGATAGACATGAGAAACTTTGTTTCTATCCCCCACACCCTAATGACCTATGGAAACACAAACCATAGCTAACAAACTAGTACTGGAGTTGTCCTTTGGTTCAAAGATGGCGCTGCCAGTGGCAAGACTGAAAACCCCAAATTCATGAGCTTCTCCAAACCCTTTGAGGGAAGGGACCATGCCAGTGAACACAATAAGTTTTCAATAAATACAATTGATTGATAATTAGTACTCTTATACTCTCCCAAGTGCTTAGCATCTATTTTATCTATCTTTCCCATTAGATTGTAAACTCCTTGAAGGCAGGGACATGTTTTTTGTTTCTATTGCACTCTTCCTAGCACTTAGTACAAAGTTCAGCATGCAGTAGGAGCTCAATAAAGATGACCGATTGACCGATATGGTCCTCCTGTACCCTGATGGACATTTCTAGCTGTTTCCAGACACCTTTCGTGATGGATGCCTGCCGGCCCCTTTGGGACTGCCATGATAACAACTCAAAAAAATTTAGGTATCCCTCTGTCAAACCAGAAGCACCAGGAAATATTCTTTGAGGAAATCCACAGAACTGTGACCCCCAGCCCTCTTCTGTGTGCAAAACACTGTAGAGAAGAAGCGTGGCTAGAGAAGCAGCGTGGCTCAGTGGAAAGAGTATGGGCTTTGGAGTCACAGGTCATGGGTTCAAATCCTGGCTCTGCCAATTGTCAGCTGTGTGACTTTGGGCAAGTCACTTAACTTCTCTGGGCCTCAGTTATCTCAACTGCAAAATGGGGATTAAGACTGTAAGCCTCCCGTGAGACAACCTTATCACCTTGTAACCTCCTCAGCGCTTAGAACAGTGCTTTGCACATAGTAAGTGCTTAATAGATGCCATTATATTATTATTATTATTAAATATTGGAAAAGAATACATCAAAGATTATATAAGACTCAGTCCCTGGCCCTCAATCTAAAAGCAGGGGCTTTTAGAACATGAGGAAAGACGAATACTGAATGAAAAAACACCATATAACAAGAACCGCTACTTTCAAAGTCCTTGGGACATTAGAGGTTTAATTTCTATTTTGCTTAATTGTATTCCTCAAGTGTAACAAAAGTGTGCAGTAAATATCATTGATGGATTAATTGATAAGCATTCAAGAGGCAGGCTTTTTATCTACTAAGGGAAGCCTGAAGACCAGAGAGGTTAAGTAATTGATCCCAGGCTACACAGCAGACCAGAGAATAGCATGTAGGCATTTTAGTTTCCTGTCTTCTTTCCATGGAGCCTACTGCCTCCTGATGAAAAGGAGCTGAGACAGAAATTCCCACCTCTACTCCAAGAGACGCTGTCAATCACCTCGCAGACATGCCCTAGACATCTCCGCTCTCCAGCAAGTGCAGCCCTAAGGACTTGGCTAGAAGAGCTCACGCGTCAGCCTACTTCCCTCCCCGAAGAAGTCTCTATTTATAGGCAGGCTTTCTGGTGTACGTCCTTAAAGACTCAAGCGCTCAGTAGAAAAAAAAAAAGAGTCTTTTTAGGTCAGGGAAAGTGAGTTTAAAAATATCCAGTATTTTGAGAAACCTGCTAAGGTACCAGTATTTAACAGGGTAGGGAGGGTTTACTTTGTCTTGTTTAGGGGCAGGATGCCTGGATTCGAAATAGGCCCTTTCCTGGGGCAGGGTCAATTCTTTAGAGACCAACGTAAGGTCACCATCTGTCCGACGTTCAGTTGGTCTGCCCGTTGTGTAGTACAGATACAGTACAGACACCTGTCTGTCTGGGATTTTTATTTTCAGAGCCCAGCCAACCTCTCTGTTTCAGCTCCTGCCACTGAGTCTCCTGGCTAGGAAGTGCCACCCACATTTACAGGGATCTGGGAAGGGAACAAGCCACTGGGACAAGGGAGGACCGGGAGAAAGGTGCTGAATATTGATGCTTCCCCCGATTTTGCTGACCTGGTAATGTGATTTATGTAATCTAAGGGCAAGATAATGACGCATGGGAAAAGGTTCTTAGCAGAAGTCTGAAGAACCTATAAAGATGAGGATCAGGTCACTTGGGTGTGGCTCAGTGGAAAGAGCCCAGGCTTTGGAGTCAGAGGTCACGGGTTCAAATCCCGGCTCTGCCACTTGTCAGCTGTGTGACTTTGGGCAAGTCACTTCACTTCTCTGGGCCTCAGTTACCTCATCTGTAAAATGGGGATTAAGATTGTGAGCCCATGTGGGGCAACCTGATCGCCTTGTATCCCCCCAGCGCTTAGAACAGTGCTTTGCCCGTAGTAAGCGCTTAACAAATGCCATTATTATTATTAGTATTAGTATTATTGGGATCACCTGCCACTCCTTCCTTCCCCCACACTTCTGAGCCGTGGAACTCAGCAGTAAGAAGATAGATGCCCGAAATAAAAACATGGGGCATATAGATGCCCAGTGCCACAGTTGTACCCAACTGAGGACAAAGCTTCTGAAAAATGAACTGCCCCGTAGAAAACTGCATGACTGGCCATCCTACTGATTGATCTGGACACTGGATTTTAAAGTGCAAGTCTCAGAAAAGCCTCAAAAAAGGGAAATCCATGCCACCAAAAAAAGTCAAAGACAGAGGGTCTTTTCTATATCCATTTCCGACTAGTTAGTAACAGCTGCATTATGCTTTTCAGATGGAAAAATAATTCTTCAGCCACAGGTAGAACTTAGTTATGACTGGAAGACCAAAGCTCATGAACTGAGACTATATTTCTTCAGGTATATGATGTGATTTCCATTTTTTTAAAGGTCTTTATGAGAGAGTGCAACTATATATAACTCTCAGCTGCATCCATGGGCATGTATCAGACCTGATTGGCTTGGGAGATTCTGAGTACAATGAAGAAGGAGATGGAGGGAAGGCAAGGCCAACGGCGGTGTAGACATTTCAGACTGGTGAACACAGTCCTATTCTCGGCTCTTTTTTGGGAATGGGAACTGTATTATACACCATTTATGTCTGAGATATGAGGATTTCGCTCTGCACACAGTAAGCGCTCAATAAGTACAACTGAATGAATGATTGGCATCCCTGCTCAGACAAAAGAAATACCACAATTTCACTTACAAGTTTGAAGGAGGCTGGAGGTATTATATATTTTACATATACTATATAAATGGTATCTATTAAGCATCTACTAAGTAGTAAGCACTGAACCAAGCTCTTGCGGGAGTACAGCTACTAACTCTCTTATACTTAGAGAAGCAGCGTGGCTTAGTGGCAAGAGCCCGGGCTTGGGAGTCAGAGGTCGTGGGTTCTAATCCCTACTGCGCCACTTGTTTGCTGTGCTCTCGGGCAAGTCATCTAACTTCTCTGTGTCTCAGCACCTCACCTGTAAAATGGGGATTAAGACGGTGAGCCTCATGTGGGACAACCTGATTACCTTGTATCTACCCCAGCACTTGGCGAAGCAGCACGGCTCGGTGGAAAAGCCCGAGCTTGGGAGTCAGGGGTCATGGGTTCTAATCCCGGCTCCACCACTTGTCTGCTGTGTGACCTGGGGCAAGCCACTTAACTTCTCTATGCCTCAGTTACCTCACCTTTAAAATGGGGATTAAGTGTGAGCCCCACGTGGGACAACCTGATTACCTTGTATCTACCCCAGCACTTAGCGAAGCAGCACGGCTCGGTGGAAAAAGCCCGGGCTTGGGAGTCAGGGGTCATGGGTTCTAATCCCGGCTCCACTACTTGTCTGCTGTGTGACCTTGGGCAAGCCACTTAACTTCTCTGTGCCTCAGTTACCTCACCTGTGAAATGGGGATTAAGTGTGAGCCCCACACGGGACAACCTGATTACCTTGTATCTACCCCAGAGCTTAGAACAAAGTTTGGCGTATAGTAAGCACTTAACAAATACCATCGTTATTATTATTATTACTCTCCCAAGCACTTAGTACAGTGCTCTGCCCGAGGCAGGAGTTTAACAGAAACGATTAAAACACCATTAACCCCTCACCGCCACCAAACAAGACAAAGAAACCTTTCTGTTATGCCGTTCTCTCCCAAGTGCTTAGTACAGTGCTTTGGAGTCAGAGGTCATGGGTTCAAATCCCGGCTCTGCCACTCGTCAGCTGTGCGACTTTGGGCAAGTCACTTAACTTCTCTGGGCCTCAGTTCCCTCATCTGCGCTTAGAACAGTGTTTTGCACATAGTAAGCGCTTAACAAATACCAACATTATTATATTATTACAGTGTTCCGTACACAGTAAGTGCTTAACAAATGCCACGGCTGTAGAGGTAATCCCTGCCATCAAGGAGCTTACGATCTGGAGGTGGTTGGCACCTTCTCCCCCCCACCCCCGGCATTTTGCAGCCCTTCTAGGAGGGGGGCGACATTAGGTTGGTGGGGGGGAAGGAAGACTCGAATCCACGAGACATGTCCTCGTGTGCCGACCTACAACCAGCCTCCAAACCCTTCACGTCCTCCCCCTGGCCTGGAATGCCCTCCCTCCGCACATCCGCCAAGCTAGCTCTCTTCTTCCCTTCAAGGCCCTACTGAGACCTCACCTCCTCCAGGAGGCCTTCCCACACTGAGCCCCCTCCTTCCTCCCCCTCTCCACCCCCCCGCCTTACCTCCTTCCCTTCCCCACAGCACCTGTATATATGTATATATGTTTGTATGTATTTATTACTCTATTTATTTATTTTACTTGTACATATCTATTCTATTTACTTTATTTTGTTAATATGTTTTGTTTTGTTCTCTGTCTCCCCCTTTTAGACCACTGTTGGGTAGGGACTGTCTCTATATTTTGCTACCTTGGACTTCCCAAGCGCCTAGTCCAGTGCTCTGCACACAGTAAGCACTCAGTAAATATGATTGATTGATATGTTTGTACATATTTATTACTCTATGTATTTATTTATTTATTTATTTATTTATTTATTTTACTTGCACATATCTATTCTATTTATTTTATTTTGTTAGTATGTCTGGTTTTGTTCTCTGTCTCCCCCTTCTAGACTGTGAGCCCACTGTCGGGTAGGGACCATCTCTAGATGTTGCCAACTTTCCCAAGCGCTTAGTCCTGCGCTCTGCACACAGTAAGCACTCAATAAATACAATTGAGCCCCTTCCTTCCTCTCCCCCTCGTCCCCCTCTCCATCCCCCCATCTTACCTCCTTCCCTTCCCCACAACACCTGTATATATGTCTGTACATATTTATTACTCTATTTATTAATTTTACTTGTACATATCTATTCTATTTATTTTATTTTGTTAGTATGTCTGGTTTTGTTCTCCGTCTCCCCCTTCAAGACTGTGAGCCCGCTGTCGGGTAGGGACCGTCTCTAGATGTTGTCAACTTTCCCAAGCGCTTAGTCCAGCGCTCTGCACACAGTGAGCGCCCAATAAATACGATTGACTGATTGATCGCTCCGTCACCTTTGCGGAAACGAGGAAGAAAAGGTAAGATGGCGCTACTTAGCTCTCCCTCTGTCCCCTGTCAGCCATCCTCGAGGGGTCGAAGGCCCAAACCGCCTCAGCCTCGGGTCACTGGCCACATTGGGCTTCGAAACTGGGGGGCCGGGGCGGACTTATTTCGCTTTATTTGTCCTGACAGCACAACTGCCGTGGCGACTGGGTGGGTTCTGTGGCGAGGAACCCATCGAGGGGTTTGCCCCCTCTGAGCTGACGAGCAGTTGGCCTCCCTGACTGAGGCGGCCCACCCTGAGGGAGCCGCCATTTCCGGTCAGGTCGGTAATGGGGCTCTGCCCGCCAAGGCCTGGTTTGGAGCGCCATCTGCTGCACACTCCTGCTAAAAACATTTCCATTCGAGGCGTTCACGCTCCGATTTTAGCCAGGTTTTCCACAAGGTCTGAAATTGAAGAGTTGTGTTTTTTTTTAAAATGGTATGCGTTAAGCGCTTATTATGATAAGGATTTGTTAAGCTCTTACATCCTCCGGGCCTGGAATGCCCTCCCCCTGCCCATCCGCCAAGCTAGCTCTCTTCCTTCCCTTCAAGGCCCTACTGAGGGCTCACCTTAATCAATATCAATCAATCGTATTTATTGAGCGCTTACTGTGTGCAGAGCACTGTACTAAGCGCTTGGGAAGTACAAGTCGGCAACACATAGAGAGTGTCCCTACCCAACAGCGGGCTCACAGTCTAGAAGAGAGGAGGGCTCACCTCCTCCAGGAGGCCTTCCCAGACTGAGCCCCTTCCTTCCTCTCCCCCTCGTCCCCCTCTTCATCTCCCCCATCTTACCTCCTTCCCTTCCCCACAGCGCTCAATAAATACGATTGATTGATTGATTATTATAATAATGATAGTATTTGTTAAGTGCTTACTATGTGCCAAGCACTCTTCTAGACTGTGAGCCCACTGTTGGGTAGGGACTGTCTCTATATGTTGCCAACTTGTACTTCCCAAGCGCTTAGTACAGTGCTTGGAGGCACAGAGAAGTGAAGTGACTTGCCCAAAGTCACACGGCTCATAAGTGGCAGAGCCGGGATTAGAACCCATGACCTCTGACTCCAAAGCCTGGGCTCTTTTCCACTGAGCCATGCTGCTTCTCCTCATGGCTTAGTACAGTGCTCTGCACACAGTAAGCGCTCAATAAATACGATTGATTGATTGTTCTAAGCGCTGGGGTGGATACGAGGTAATCAGGCTGTCCCACGTGGGGCTCACAGTCTTCATCCCCATTTTCCGGATGAGGTAACTGAGGCACAGAGAAGTGAAGTGACTTGCCCAAAGTCACACGGCTGATAAGTGGCAGAGCCGGGATTAGAACCCACGTCCTCTGACTCCCAAATCCGTGCTCTTTGCACTAAGCCACGCTGCATTGTACTAATTGCTGGGGGTAGATACAACATAATCAGGTAGTTCATAGGTTCTAATCCCAGCTCCTCCACTTGTCTGCCGTGTGACCTTGGACAAGTCACTTCACTTCTCTGTGCCTCAATCAATCAATCAATGGCATTTACTGAACACTCTCCTCCACTTGTCAGCCGTGTGACCTTGGACGAGTCACTTCACTTCTCTGTGCCTCAATCAATCAATCAATGGCATTTACTGAACGCTCTGTGCACAACACTGTACTAAGCATTGGAAAGACTACCATATAGCTGGTAGATAGGATTCTTGCCCTCCAGGAGTTTACAATCTGGTAGGGGTGATTAGACATTAAAAGAAATTACAGGTAGGAGAAACAATAGAGTATGAAGATCTCTACAGAAGTGCTTTGGGGGTGGAGGTGGAATGATCATTAAAGTGCTTTGGGAAAAGGGATTTAAGAACATAGTCACTGAAGGGAAGAATTAAGTGGGAGTAGATTGTAAACTGCTTGAGGGCATAGATCCCTCTACCAAATCTATTATATTGTAGTCTCCCAAGTGCTTACTACAATGCTCTGCACACTGTAAGTGCTCAATAAGTACCATTCGTTGATTGATTGAGATGAGAGGTTAGTGATGGATGATGCAAAAGAAGGGAGAACAGGGTGGGGAGATACGTCGTCAGGGAAGATTTCTTTGAAGAGATATGATTTTAGTAGAGCTTTAAAGATGGGGAGGGTGATGGTCTGCCTTGGTTTCCTCACCTGTACAATGGGGATAAAATACCTGTTCTGTCTCCCTCTTAAACTTTGAACTCCGTATGGGTAAGTGACCATGTGCAACCTAATGACCTAGTATCAACTCCAGCTCTTAGCACAATGCTTGGCATATAGGAGACACTTAATAAATGCAATCATCATCATCTTGAGAAGCAGTGTGGCCTAATGTAAAGAGCACAGGCCCTAATATAAAAGAGCATAGGCCTAATGTAAAGAGTCAGAGGACCTGGGTTCTAATCCCCGCTCAGCCATTTGTCTGCTGTGTAACTTTGGCGGGGTCTTTACTAGGTCACAGCATATGCTGTTAATTTAATTACAATACCCTTACCCTTTTGGTTTATTACTGAAGGTCAAGTAGATAAATGTTATAACCACAAAATGCAGAAAATTAATTGAAGCATTGCTCTCCAGAGTGATCTTGTAAATGGCAAAGTTTTACATGGTGTTTTCCAAATAAAGCTCGTACGTGCTTTGAAAGTGGAAGGAACATACAACTGAGGAAATACTAAATATGGAGAGAACACATCCTATTGCTGGGAAAGGCACAAATAGATTGCTAAAGTAGGTTTGTTTAAAGCAGATTGTCTCATTTTTACATTGCAACGACCCTGTATTTAAGGACTCTGCAAAGCATTCTTAAATTGTCAGTGGTCCAGGAATTCAGAATTTGTTTAACCATCAAACGCGATGAAACCATCCACAAGGCCTCCTGAATTCTAGTCATTTGATATCTCAGAGCCTTTTGGGAGAATAACTGGGCTAGAGGCTCTCATTTAGTCCAGGGTAACTGCTGACATTGTACGTGCAGATATCAAATATGGGACTGGAATTGCAGTGGCTGAACATAGCCTCAAAATGCAAGATTAAACTACAATCTCAAGCTGAGGCCTAGCTTGGTGTCCATCTCCAGACACTACACAGAGAAACCAAAAAAATGGAGGTTCTGGAGGAAGGAAGAAGGGAATCAGCAGGGCTTCACTCATGAGAGAAAAAAGCAAATTAATGAAATTGAATTGATAATACTGTTTCTTAATGTTTGATATATGAACCATTATAATGTTAGGAATAATTCAGTCATTAAAAAAAGTCAACCCACAAAATGTTTTCAGTCCCAGCAAAAATTTTCACCAACCATCCTCAGCTGGCCACTGAGACATACATCTGTTGGCAGTGAACTCCCTGGAGCTGAATCATGTCTTCAGCTTTGATTTCATTGTCTGGTTCAATTCAATTGGGCTAACTGATGGGGCCCACTGCTCAGCTTCTGCTACTTTGGCTGAAATAAGCTCTTGTTTATCCCTGAAAACTGTGCATTTCTGCTTTAGCATATTCCAATCCTCCTGTGAATGCTGCTTCTAGACTGTGAGCCTGTTATGAGCAGGGATTGTCTCTGTTGCTGAACTGTACTTCCCAAGCGCTTAGTGCAGTGCTCTGCACACAGTAAGTGCTCAATAAATACGATTGAATGAATGAATGCATCCCTCCTTAAGGTTGCAAAGAGGAGAGACTGTGGCTTATTTTCTTGAAAGTTCTCTTTATTGCCAGCGACCATCATGAAGGTTGCTCAGTACATCGCTCTGTACCTGAGTGCTCAATACAGGTCTCTACATACAATGGGTTCTCAGTATAATGCTCTGCAGGCAGTATCCTTAATATATTATATCATCATCATCAATCGTATTTATTGAGCGCTTACTATGTGCAGAGCACTGTACTAAGTGCTTGGGAAGTACAAATTGGCAACATATAGAGACAGTCCCTACCCAACAGTGGGCTCACAGTCTAAAAGGGGGAGACAGAGAACAAAACCAAACATACTAACAAAATAAAATAAATAGAATAGATATGTACAAATGAAATAAATAATGTATTTATATTTATATATAAATAAATATTTATATAAATAAATAATAATGTAAATAATATAAATAAATACAATTTATTTATATTAATGTCTGTCTCCCCCTGTAGACCATAAGCTCAATGTGGGCAGGGAACGTGCCTACCAACTCTGTTATGTGGTACTCTCCCAAGCACTTAGTATAGTGCTCTGCATGTAGTAAGTGCTCAATAAATACCATTGATTGATTGGACACTCAGTAGTTCTGTGCACATAGTGGGTTCTCAGTACAGTTCCCTGAATGCCACAGGAACTCAGTACAGTTGTCTGCACACAATGGGTGCTCAACTGAGCTAGAAAAGGGAGACCACGAGGGACACTAAGCACCCTAGAGCTGGTAGCAAAAGAGGGCTTCCAGAGGAGAAAGTTGTCGCAGCCATCTTAATCATTATAATAATAGTTGCGGTATTCATTAAGCACCTACTCTATGTCAAGTGCTGTGCTAAGCACTGGGATGGACTCAAGATAACAGATCAGGCACAGCCCTAAAGGGCGCACAGAGATCAAGCAAGCACCAGAGAAGCAACATGGCATAGTGGAAAAAGCACAGGTTTAGGAGTCAGAGGACCTGAATTCCAATCCTGGCTCTGTCACTTGCTTGCTGTATGAGCTTGGGCAAATCGCTTCACTCCTCTATGCTTCCTTTTCTTCATCTTTAAAATGGGAATTCAATACCTGTTCTCCCTCCTACTTAGACTATGAGCCCATTGTGGGACAGGGACTGCGTTCACCTTGAATAATATGTTTCTAATCTAAACCAGTGCTTAGAACTGTGTTTGGCAAATGGTAAGCACTTAATAAATACCATAATGGCAGTTATTATTATTAGAACCAGGGAGAATAAAATAAAACTCAGATGTAGACAAGCGCTTAGTAATGTGTTCTGCACACAGTAGCGCTCAATAAATATGATTGAATGAATATTGAACCAACCAGCATCCTGTGAAGCAAGGATGCTTGCCTCAAAAAGAACCTCTTGTCATCCTGCTGGGAGCTTCCCTGCAGTGGCCACGTTTGAGGATGCTGTCCCGCCCTGCCCTTTCCCTATCTGACCCTCAGGTTTATAAACTATACTCCTGTTTCCAAGGGGCCACAAGCCACACAGAGTCTTACTTGAAATCTCAGAGGAGCTCAGAAGGCAAAGGGGTGGAGAAGTCTGGGATGGGAGGGTAGGAGGGTTTTTAAGTTACTACCATCCACCATCAGAAATGCAGAATGCTTGGAAACAAGGTATGTGTCTTGCAGCATTTCCTGATGAGCCTATGTCCAGACATATGCCACAAATCTCATAGTAGTGGCAGCAGCTCATTCTCTCTCTCTCTGTCTCTCTCTCATGTACACATATGTACGCATGTATATGCACACACACACACATGCACATACATACTTCTCCCTGATCTTGAGATGCAGGCCATACCCTGGCCTCTGCTCCCCTTCCCAATCTGGCGGGGGCGAGGCTTCCGTGCTGCAAAGCAGATGGGAGGGTTGACACTGAGCCCTCAGACCTAGCAGCCTTGGCCGAAGGCAGCAGAACAAGCTGGACTGTGAATGGGTAGCCAGTGCACAAAGAAGAAGGCAGTATTTGGGACTGACACATTCCCTGACCTCAGGCAGCTTACACCTGAATATACTGGTATGGAACCCAGCCCTGGCTCATCATTTTACGGAAGGCTTGGGGGCTTAAGGAAGCCAAGGGTGTCTGTCCCCACTCCAGGCTCAAGAAGTGCAAGCTCTCTGCTCTCAGAAGCCATTACAGCATACAGAAGGCTATCAGTCGAATGTCTAATCGCCCTCAATCCTGGCATTTTAAGTAGTGTGAATGTCTCTGCAGCTGTATGACCTCTCAGGGACATCAGTGAGACCAGTTGGGGCTGGGTGAAGGGATGGGGAAGGGAAGAGAGAGGGAGCTGAGCCAGGTCTCTCTCAGAGAATAATTCTCTTTGTTCTCTGCTTTGCTGTGGGCTTCTGGGCAGACCCCAGTCCAGTTCTGGAACTTCTCTGTGCCAGACAATTAATCAAAAGAATCTATTAAGCACTTGCTGTGTGCCTCACATGGTATTAAGCACCAGGGAGAGTACAGTAGAAATAAGGGACATGAGCCCTACCTTCAATATGCAAGGCAAAGTACTGATAGGAGGAAAGAGAGATTGGAAAGGTGGGTAGGTAAATAAATAAGTGCTTAAATAGTAGAGTATGTAAAGTGATGTGTATGTAAGTGCTATGGGTAGCTTTGGGGGCATAAGTGCTGAAGTGGTATTTGGGAAGATTTGATTTCAGGAGAAGAAACATTAGAAAGTACCTCCTGAAGGAGGTGGGATTTGAGGAGGCCTTTGAAGATGGGGTGAGCTAAGACCTGGCAGATTTGAAGGGTGAGGGAATTTCAGGTGGGAGGAAGGGTGTAAGCAAGGGGACAGAGGTGGGGGGAGTCAAAAATGAAATGGAGGTGAGCTTGGAAAGAATGAAGCAGAGGAGCTGGAGGTGCAGGGGGAAGAGAGAGCTGATACGTATGAGGGAGAGAGATGATGGAGGGCCTGAAATAATAATAATAATGATGATGGTATTTGTTAAGCGCTTACTATGTGCAAAGCACTGTTCTAAGCGCTGGGCACTGTTCTGGCCACCTCAGAGATAGAAAATAACAACAACCCTTGTTGTCAGAGAAAATACTTGTTTCCGAGATGAGTCTGTGTGAGATTTTTCAACCACTCAGGGCCACAGAAATCAGATGGTTGAGAGGGGGAGAAGAGACCCTAGCTCCTGTTTCTGGGTACGGGAGCTAAACTCTTGCCCACTGGTTACCTAAAGGGCAGGCATTCTCTGGTGTCTCCGCTGCCAGGGTGACCCAGGGCAGCACCCTGAGTAGGTGGTAGAAGCTCCCCTTTCTCTGAACTCCAGGGCAGGAGGGCTGGGTAAGACTTTGCCAAGTTGCTCACCTCTGCTTGGGGCCGGCCCGCATCTAGCTTGAGGATGGCGCGTTTGCATGTTGCAGAGGGATGGATTTCGCTGGCCATGGTGCTGCTCTAGCCGTGCTCACAGTCTGCCGCAGGACAAATATTTATTTATTTATTTTGCTTGTACATATCATCATCATCAATCGCATTTATTGAGCGCTTACTATGTGCAGAGCACTGTACTAAGCGCTTGGGAAGTACAAGTTGGCAACATATAGAGACAGTCCCTACCCAACAGTGGGCTCACAGTCTAAAAGGGGGAGACAGAGAACAAAACCAAACATACTAACAAAATAAAATAAATAGAATAGATATGTACAAATAAAATGAATAAATAAATAGAGTAATAAATATGTACAAACATATATACATATATACAGGTGCTGTGGGGAAGGGAAGGACATATCTGTTCTATTTATTTTATTTTGTTAATACGTTTGGTTTCGTTCTCTTTCTCCCCCTTCTAGACTGTGAGCCCACTGTTGGGTAGGGACTGCCTCTATATGTTGCCAACCTGTACTTCCCAAGCGCTTAGTACAGTGCTCTGCACACAGTAAGCGCTCATTAAATACGATTGATTGAAGGGTCAGTCCGTGCTATTGTTTTCATCCGGCCAGGGTTTGTCCGCCATCTGCTTCCAGGGGAGAGCCATTGGCTCTGAGACTCTTGCTCCTTGAAATGCACAACAGGTTCTCTCTAGACTGCAAGCTCATTGTGGGCAGGGAATGCATCTGTTAGATTGTTAGATTGTATCTCCCAAGTGCTTAGTAGAGTGCTCTGCAAACAGTAACTTCTCAATAAATATGATTAACTGACTGACAAGATCCTCAATCAGTAGTATTTGTGGAGCATTTATTGAATTACTACCGTGGGCAGAGCACTGCACAAAGTGCTTGGGAGACTGTAAGTTTGTTGTGGGTAGGGAACGTGTCTGTTTATTGTTGCAGTGCACTCTCCCAAGCGCTTAGTACAGTGCACTACATACAGTAAGCACTCAATACATACGATTGGATAAATACAGGTACTTAGGAGCTGCCCTCAAGGTGTTTACAATGCAAAAGGGCAGGCAGACCCAAAGTAATTTTTACTGATAGGAGGAAGAAGAGACTGGAAAAATGGATAGATGAATAAGTGCTTCAGTAGTAGTGTATGAAAATCAATATGTACGTATGTGTTATGGGAGCCTATGAGGGCATAAGTGGTGAGGTGATATTTAGGAGGAAGTGATTTGGGGAGAAGAAAAATTAATCAGGAAAAGATTCCTGGAGGAGGTGGGCCCTCCTGAGGGGAGCTGAGTTTAAGGAGGGGAAGAGTGGGGATGAGGCAAGGGAAAGCCTCCTTTCTTGAGGGAGGGAAGAAACCTTGAGGAACAAAAGAGCAGGGCTGAGTTTGGGGTGCAGCTCATAGGGCTTTCACATTTCTTGCTTGTAGATTGTCACTAAACCCTTGCTGGTGAGCTGGGAGAGTGGGTTTACCAGAGTGCAGGTGTGTCCCAGGACTTCGGCTGGCTAAGGCGGAGGGGAAGGACTTAGTATCGGGGAGTACCACTATGCCTGTCAGGGGAAGGGGAAAGCTTTGTCCCTCTTTCTGTTTGAGGAGGACCCCTCAGTGACAGAACTCACCCCTCATCCCTAACCCAGTGGTCTCCAACAGCTTCAAGGAGGAGGTGAAGGGGAGGCCCAGGGTGCTAGGCTAATCAGAGTGTGCTTGCATTTCATTTTCACTTGCGGGACAGGATGAAGCACAAGTGTATATAGTTATCCTTTGTACTTCAAGAAGCCACTGGTTGTGAAGTTCACCTATGGGCTGCGGGGGTCCTCTCCAATTCACTGTTCAAACTCAGGCTCCCGAGAACGAGTACCAAGAGGAAAGCACCGTGGAGCGGCTATAATCCGGTTCCCCCAACTTCCTCCCAAATCTAGCCCAGGTTGGAGCCCCAGTGCCAGAAGGAAATCTTCCCTGAGGTCAGGAATGGTCTCAAAGCAAAGCCAGATGTCCAAGATCAGCCACGGGATCAACTCACTTGAATCCGAACCTGCCCCTCCAACTGGCCTGGAAACGTTCATCAGATTGATCTCGCCCGAGACATCTAGGCCTTTCCCATAGGGCCCCTTCATCAGCCGTATTCACTGGGTGAGGGCCTACTTCACCTTGTCGAGTGGAGGCAATTACTTCTTGTCAATTAGACTCAATCACTGCACCGTAAACAGCTGGTGGTATGTAGCCATTATCCTCATTTACAACACTGATAGCCTTTTAGCCTTTTCAATTCTCCTCTGCCCGCTCTCGGCTTTCCCTCCCCCTCGTAAATTCTAAGAATCATAAAAATGTATGAGAACCGGCAGAAATACAGGAGAGAGGGGACGCACATCTTTGAACGAAGACAAGAGCGATCTACCACCAGCTGCTTGGAGTGCAGTGATTGAGGGCCTAGTTGATTGAGGATGATTACGTCCTCGCTATGGGAAGGTGAAGTGGGTCCTTAGCCTGGATACCACTGATTAAAGACCATGAAGCCAGGGCCAAAGCCTATGACAGGTTCAATTGGATCTTAATTTTTCAACGTTTGATAGATGTGTTTTTGTGGGCCCCAGGAGACGAGAAACATCTGGGGATCCACTTTCCCCAGAGCCCAGTGTTTGGTTTCCTAGTTCCCTCTGCCCCTGGAGGAACAGGATTGGTGCTGGCCCACCCATGGGGGAAATGATTTGCTTTCTTGGTGGCAGTCAGTCCACTGGGCCATCCTGGTGGGGACACGCAAAGAAGAGCTGACCTCCTGTTTTCACATTTCACCATTTTCCGACTGCCCCGTTGGCACAGTCAGGCCTGCACAAGGTACCCCTGCGGTGATCTTGTAAACTCTCAGGGGAGGCGGTGTCTAGTTCTTGAACTTGCAACCATAATTCTGTTGTTCACTAAGCATTTACTCTGTGCCAAATGATGGGACACAGTCCCTGTCTCACACTGGGCTAACAGGCCAAGGGATCCGGAGATCTTCCAGTTTTACAGATGAGGAACCTGGGGCCCAGAGAGGCCAAGCGATTTCCCAAGATCACACAGCAGGCCAGTGTCAGAGCTGGGACTAGAACTCGAGTCTCCTGATTCCCAAATGCCGTGTTTTTTCCACTAGGCCATTCTAAGATGTGCAGAGCTTAGCACCCTTTTTTCCCATTTTACAGAGGAGGAATCTGGGGCCCAGAGAGGTCAAGTGATTTCTCCAAATCACACAGCAGGCCAGTGTCAGAGCTGGGACTAGACTCTGAGTCTCCTGATTCCCAAACCCCATGCTCTTTCCACTAGGCCACTATAAATTGTCCATAGTACAATTGTGCAATTGTACATAGTGTACATTGTGTAATTGTACATAGTAAATTGTGCAATTGTACATTGCACCCTTTTGGGTCCTCGAAACCTACTCGAGGGGCTAATCTCAATTCATCTGCTATTTGCCGGTTCTGCTGCAGAGAGAACTGGGATTCGAGAATCAGTTCCATTGAAAACTCCATCCAGAAAAGGAAACTCCCTTAGAGGAGAAGGAGCAGCCAAGGGAGAGGGACCACGTCTAATTCCCACCTGTTTATTCTCTCCCAGTGCTCAGCACAGTGCTGTGTACACAGTAAGAACTTTATAAATATTATTACCACTACTACTACTACTAATATCACTAAGGGGGATTTGGGAGGGAAGCCCTCCCACCATCCAACTTGAGAGGGAAACCCAAAAGCCAGAAATTTTTCCCTTTCAGATTGAAGGTGAGAATGCCAGTTCCCTAATTTTTGTAGTGATTCCCTCCAAGGAGAGCCTAGCTTAAGGCTCTGGTTACTCCTCATTACTAGGAACTGATATTCTCCATTTCCTCTAGATTGTGGGCAGGAAATGTGTCTATCAATTCTGCGGTATCCTCCCAAGCACTCAGTACAGTGCTCTGCACACAGTAAATGCTCAATAAATACCATTGATTGATTGAGTTGAGAGAAGAAAACATTTCTAGAGGGCACTGTGCCAGCCACCAGGAGCTGAGGTGGAGGCAGGATGCAGGCTCTGGATTCAAATCCGAATCCTTCTCAGGAGGCCCCAGTTCCCCTCCTGGAAACAGAGTCAACCAGGCAAGGCATTCCTGCCAGTGCCTCTGACGCATGATAGTCTTAGTGAGCTTCTAAAATTGTGCCATTTGCTAGACCGCTTCCTTAGAGCACAATCAATTGTATTTACTGAGTGCTTACTGTGTGCATACCACCAATCATTCGTATTTATTGAGCGCTTACTGTGTGCAGAGCACTGTACTAAGCGCTTGGGAAGTACAAGCCGGCAACACATAGAGACGGTCTCTACCCAACTGCGGGCTCACAGTCTAGAAAGCACCATACTAAGCACTTGGGGGAATACAATATAACAGAGTTGATAGACATGTTCCTTGCCCATAAGGAGTTTAAAGTCTAGGAGACATACTAAAATAAATTATGGTTGTGTACATAAATGTTGTGGGGCTGAGGGTGGGGTGAATAAAGGATAGAAATCCCAAGTGCAAGGATGATAATGAAGGGAGAGGGAGTAGGGGAAATGAGGGCTTAGATGGGGAAGGCTTCTTGGAAAGGTGATTTTAATAAGGTTTTGAAGGTGGTGAGAGTGATGATGTCAAGTACAAGTACAACTGTAAGGTTTGCAAGATTAGCCACGCAAGACCAGAGTAGAGAAGCAGCGTGGCTCAGTGGAAAGAACACGGGCTTTGGAGTCAGAGGTCAGGGGTTCGAATCCCGGCTCCACCACAAGTCTGCTGTGTGACCTTGGGCAAGTCACTTAACTTCTCAGAGCCTCAGTTCCCTCATCTGTAAAAATGGGGATTAAGACTGTGAGCCCCACGTGGGACAACATGATCACGTTGTATCCCCCCCCAGCGCTTAGAACAGTGCTTTGCACATAGTAAGCGCTTAACAAATGCCATTATTATTATTATTAGTAGTAGTAGTAGTAGTAGTAGTAGTATGTGAAAATAGCACCAAGAAACACAAAGAGATTAACTGCTTGCATTTTCCAGCCCCATTTATGGGATGACTCACCTGGAGGTCGGCTTTATTATAGGGTGGTTTGGATTAGGGGGAAGGAGAACTGTGTTTATGAATAATAATACTGATGATGATGATGGTATTTGTTAAGAGCTTACTATGTGCCAAGCACTGTTCTAAGCGCTGTGGTAGGTACAAGGTGATCAGGTTGTCCCACGTGGGGCTCACAGTCTTGATCCCCATTTTACAGATGAGGTAACTGAGGCACAGAGAAGTTAAGTGACTTGCCCAAAGTCACACAGCTGATAAGTGGCGCAGCTGGGATTAGAACCCACGACCTCTGACTCCCAAGCCTGTGCTTGGAGAAGCAGCATGGCTCAGTGGAAAGAGCACAGGCTTGGGAGTCAGAGGTCATGGGTTCAAATCCCAGCTCCGCCACTTGTCAGCTGCGTGACTTTGGGCAAGTCACTTAACTTCTCTGCGCCTCAGTTACCTCATCTGTAAAATGGGGATAGAGACTGTGAGCCCCCCTTGGGACAACCTGATCACCTTGTAACCTCCCCAGTGCTTACAACAGTGCTTGGCACATAGTAAGTGCTTAATAAATGCTATCACTATCATTATTATTATTTCCACTAAGCCAAGCTGCTTCTCACAGATGGTCTGCTTCTTACAGACCGCTGGGAATGGAGCAGTTATGGAGGAGTGAAGGAGTGTGATTGGCTGAGGTAGGGGAGATGAGAAAGGGGCAAGCAGTTCAGGGGGCAACTGCTTAACACTGTGCTCAGCAATTGGACAGGAGACCCCTTACATCTTTTCCCTTTCAAATTCCCAGAGGTCAGTAAAGGCCATCCGGGCCCTGTCCCATTGTAGAACTGGGCACTGTGTGTATTTCATCATCATCATCAATCGTATTTATTGAGCGCTTACTATGTGCAGAGCACTGTACTAAGCACTTGGGAAGTACAAATTGGCAACATATAGAGACAGTCCCTACCCAACAGTGGGCTCACAGTCTAAAAGGGGAAGACAGAGAACAAAACCAAACATACTAACAAAATAAAATAAATAGAATAGATATGTACAAGTAAAATAAATAAATAGAGTAATAAATATGTACAAACATATATACATATATACAGGTGCTGTGGGGAAGGGAAGGAGGTAAGATGGGGGGGATGGAGAGGGGGACGAGGGGGAGAGGAAGGAAGGGGCTCAGTCTGGGAAGGCCTCCTGGAGGAAGTGAGCTCTCAGCAGGGCCTTGAAGCGAGGAAGAGAACTAGCTTGGCGGATGGACAGAGGGAGGGCATTCCAGGCCCGGGGGATGACGTGGGCCAGTATTTAATTTTTTCATGGGGAAGTAGCTGAGGCTAGCCTGGAAGGGAAACTTACCTTGGTCGCCACTGGCCACCAACACATAGCAGACAAAAGCCACTCTTGACCCTTGCTCTTGATCACTATTTTCCATCAGTTTTCCCTCTCTTTCCCTCACATTCCTCAGCTCTCCTTTCCCACTATGTCCCAGCCTGCACTCCTCATTCCTCCAAAGCTCATCTGTTCACTGTGAACCTCTCTTGCCTCTAACCCCTTGCCCTTCCTCCTGCCTGGAACTTGCTCCCCCTTCAAATTGCCAGGACGTATTTCTCCCCAACTTCAAAACTCTGAAATTCCACTTCATCCAGGATTATTCTTCTCCCCAGGTCATTCCTTCCCAAATGCCACCTCACCACTTTTCATGTATATCAGGGCTACAAAATTCTTTCTATGAATAGCATGTGGGTTTGGATATCGACGCTACACGATCTCGCCAATGATCTCAATGACACAGTCAGGCAAAATAGTGGTTTGGTGGGATGACTGAGCTGGTTGGACCCAGGCATGGCTGTGTATTGAGTGGAATTTCAAGAGGGGAACTCTGAATCCAATCTTGCCTTTAATAATAATACTTGCCTTTAATAATAATAATGATGGCATTTGTTAAACGCTTACTATGTGCCAAGCACTGTTCTAAGCACTGGGGTAGATACAAGGTAATCAGGTTTTCCCACTTGGGGCTCACGGTCTTCATCCTCATTTAACAGATAAGGTAACTGAGCCACAGAGAAGTTAAGTGACTTGCCCAAAGTCACACAGCTTATAAGTGGCGGAGCCGGGATTAGAACTGAAGACCTTTGACCCCCAAGCCCGTGTTTCTAGTAAAGGACTAAAGCGTCCTAAGCCATGCTTTACTCATTCCCAATCAGGAACTGCTTATATGTACCTGAGAACAGAGTCTGAATCAGTGAGTTGACATTAAGGCTCCAGTGATTTAGTTCTTCATCGTCACTTACACTAGAAATAATTGGATCGACATTCTTGTCCATTACCCAGCCATCCTTCGCCCTTGCAGCAGAATGATACAGAACACAGTCTATGGTTTTAAACAGGAAATCAAAATTTATTAGTATGCTCATAAATTACAAAACACTTCACTACAAAGACACTTCCCAGGTTGGAATCACATTTTTAAACAATTTTACATTTTCAAGTATTCCAGTGTTTTACTCATTACACACGATTAAATACGATTAGATTACATGTGTCTGCAATAAAGATTGCACAATTGCTAATGCAGAGATGAAGAACTTGGTCTATTAAGGTGATACAGTTATCCTCATGTGAGAAATGAAATTACTCAGGTAACTTGTAGAAAATGGAGCAGATGAACCTATTGAAAAGTCAGTATCATGATAACGGTAGTCTCTGGATTTTTATATTCTGAATGAGTTCCTAGGAACATTAGCTTCATGTTCCAAATCAGAGTGGGACCTTTCAACTAGTGTTCAAATAGACCCAAATATGTACAGTGCATAGAGCTTATAGGTTAGGAAGGATCACATTCAGTAATAGTAATAGAAAGCTATCCAGGAGTGCTTGCTATATGAAGAGGTAACAACGATGCACTATTACTATCACTGAATTCAACAAGCACAGAGCTCCTGAAAAGGCAGAAGGAATTAAAACAGAGAAAACTGGATATTAAGTGTGCCTCTGTTGGCCTGGATCTGGACTCTCTGTTACGGGCCTCGCTCCCACGGCTATAAAAAACTAAAAGCTCTGAAAAATAACATGAATAAAATGTTATTTCTCCAGCTCTCTTGACGTAGATTATCCACTAGAGTGGAAAACCTGTGGGGAAAAAAAATTGTGTTTAGGGTCTGTCATTTAATACAAAGACCATTTGAAGAGGTTCAGTGCAGTTCATTTTTTGAATGAGCAGACTTGAATGGAAGTGAGATGGAATAGATGGAATAGTTTGTGGTGAGCATGAGCAGGCATTCGTTCTCCTCTCAACTCCACAGCGGAGAGAAGGGGGAACAGGGGTGTGGAGAGAAGGAAAGCAGCGAACGTATAGCTGGGAAAACCAAAGGGAGACTGAGATTTCAACACAGGTGTGGATTCTAGACCATCCACTAGCCTGTAAGCTCATTATCGGCAGGGAATGATCCACTAATTCTGTTGTGTTGTACTCTCCCAAGCGCTTACTACAGTGCTCTGCACACGGTAAGCGCTCAATAAATACCACTGATTGATTGGGTTGAGTAACATTTTAGCAGATTAATTTCTACACAAAGGGAGGGGAGAGGAATGCCAGAGAATGAGATGAAGCTGAGGGAAAGATGTGGTGGGTTAAGTTGCTAAAGCTACTGCCTCATTTTAGTGCGGAAGCTTTCAGAGACAGATCTGAAAAGGAAAGACCAGGCACAACCGTCCGCGGGGCACCTGTGAGTAAATGGGAAAATTATTCTCAGTCGAACCTGCAAATGGAAGAGAGGCATTAGTCTAAAAGTGAAAGTCCTCAGGCGGAAAAGTGTTGAGAGTTTCCCCTCCTGTAAAAAGCAGAAGTTGCGTTATACAGATTGAGCGATGATTTTCTACCCAATAAATATAGCAGCCAAGTTATACACCAGCATAGACTTCTACAGAGTGCAAAACTCGAAACAAATCTTTAAATATGTTAAAGGAAATCAATACCAAGTCCCATGGAGACATCCTACAATGATCAGGAGTTCAGAAGATCACATTAAAAGACCATCAACAGGTCTTAGATACCATACTAAACATATAAATCTGCAAGACAATTTTTTATTAAGTGCCTTGGACTCCAGTGGCCTGATGCACTCTAAGGCCCCACCCACAGGCTAAACCTGTTAAAATTAGAAAAGATGAAGTCAAAGAGCCCTCTCCCATTTTGCTAGCAGTGAAAGGCAAATCCCAGGCTCCCCTTTCACCCACTTCAATAAAGTCTTTTACGGTATAAAATACTTCCACCAAAAATACGCACAGAAATGGAAAGTGAAAACTTTCAAACATTCTCTGCAATAGTCAGTGTTACAAAGAATGATCCTTCCCAACCGTATTTTACCAGAAGATGGTATACATGAGGATCCAATATGAATCAGTGTTTTTGTCACAAGACCTTGGGCTTATATAGCCCCTAAATTAGGCATTTTCAGGATAAAAATTAAGCAGGTTGCAAAATACCTTACAGAAAATCCTTAGGATTTAATAATAAATTAAGGTAAAATATCTTTGAAGAATTGAATGTTTAAAACAACATTTCACTCAAAGTCAAGAGAACCAGTCAAAAGGTCACATTGAAACACCATGGTAAACACCCTCAATGACCCCAAGGTGATTCCTCCCATAAATTCTATTTGTGCCTCTTCAAAGTGGTTTCCCCACGGGATTAGTTTCCTTCTAAACTGGCTGCTGGAACTTGGCAAAAAGTGCCAAACACACCATCAAGTTTTCCGGCTCCTCCAAAAGGCTCAAATTTGGATGCCCCGAAGCTATACTCCTTGCCTAAAAGTATAAGAAGCCGGAACTGAATCCTAGCAGGAAAAAAGGAGAGAAAACGTACACAGGACTGCAGAGAAGGCGACCTCTGAAAGCACTGGCATGTAAGAACTCTTAGCCCTGAGATAGAAGTCGAAAGCCATGGCTATTTGAAACCTAATTCCTCCCTAAATAATTGAGCACATGATCCAGGGGAGCTAAAAAGCCTAGCTGAACTTCATCCACCAAACAGCTTCACTGATAAAATCCATCCTACACCATAAAGTGCAAGCCTACCTTTTCCTAGAAGGAATAAGATTCAAAAATAGATCGTCCATTCCATCGACCGCCCCGTCTCTGCAGAGCTGGGCCCGAGCGGTGGGGAGCACCCTTCCGATTTTAAAATCCAAAGTGGAAAGAAAGCTAGCTTCTCCGATACACCTTTGAGAGAGAACGCTACTGAGAACACAGTGGGGAAATCCTTAGTTCACGAATTCGCATTCCTAACCACATTTGGAGTCCGTGGGCAACGGCTGAATTAAAAAGGAGTTTACAGCACCATCTAAACTGGGGCCCTGGAGCGCTACTGTACTTCAGACTTGTTCCTTAGTTTCCAATGCCGTATTTGTAAGAACTCGCGAGAGACCCGTCTTACCAGTCCTCAGACAGTTTCTCAATCTGTTTGTGTGCTTCCACTTCTGTTCTCTAGAGCTGCAACTGTAAAAGGTGTGTGAAGGGCAGGGATCTGGTCTACTAACTCTATTCTACTCTTCCGCTTAGTACAGTGCTCTGCACAGAGTAAGCGCTCACTAATTACGATTCACTGATTGACGTCTGCCTGCTGAAAACACCAAAAATGAGGGTTTAGCAGTTCTGTCAATCTACTCTGATGTAGTACACACAATTATTACCTAGACACTAAAAATCTGTTTTAATTACCAAACTTGAGAAAAAAGCCCCCATGATTTTACCACTGTGGTTGTGGAGGTGGGAAAGGGGGGCTGGGGAGGAGATATGTCTCAACTTGCAGTGGCAGCAGAACCAAGGGAAAGGGATTTTTGGCTACCAACCTTTATGAGCCAGGCTAGGAAGGACTTAAAAATAAAAACAATCAAGGCAAAGGCAGCTTCCCCTCCCAGCCCTAGGAGCGAGTCACTATGACTAACCTCCATCCTAGGTTACAAAGTCCGTTTGCGCTCTGGACAAAAATGTCTCAAAAAAACGATAAAAAGAAAATCATCCTTTCAAATGAAGTCAGCCTGAGAAATTCACACACGTGCCCAGATCAACAGTCCTGTAAGGATGAGTTGAGAGAGAATAGCTAAGTGAACTTAGAGACAACACAAAATCAAAACGAGATAACTCAAAATGAAAAAAAGAGTAAAATAATTTGCCTCCACATAATCCCCTACTATATATCCCTATCAGATTTACCATTCACTACTTTTCAGCTTCTGGAATTAGTGGACGAATAATACACAGATCAGGAGAAATGTATTGACTTACTCCCATCTTTATAAAAATTGAAGAGATACACAAAAACACATCAACATTTATGGAACGGTATCCACTGAAGTTTGATAAGACAACACAAAAAATTAACAAATAGCTACGGTGTGGCTGAATTGTAAGCACTTTGAGAAATGTTTTTTTAATCTTAAAAGGTCCATATTTACATAGTACATAAAATGCAATTTTTGCATTCTGCTTCTCATTTAAATGCATGATAAAGAAAGAACAAAGATAATGGTTGCAACAGATCTTCCAAAGAGGGTTTAAGCTTAAGATTAAGACTTATCTGCTAGAAATGCTGTAAGAGTCGAAATAACGTGACTGTCTAATTCTCCTTCCTCCTCTGTTGTGGGAGGTACCCCACAGAACTATAAATCTTGAGGCTATCCCTCAGATTGGTTTCTGCTTAACATCCCAATTTCCTTGGGGTAGATCACATTAAAGAGGTCTAACTTTTATTTCATTACGCTAGTATGTTTTCTGTATCGACCGCCATACTATCATCATGCTTAAGAGATTGGTCGTTTATGCACGTGTGTAAAACTCATGCACATACATACCGCACAGCACCCACACCAGATACCCAGATCAGGTGATACGCAGACCTGAAACTCGATATAAAAATTCTGTCTATGCCCTCCACGTGCACAAACGGTATTCGGTTTTAGTTCAACGGTGGTCCCAGAGAAGTATGCATAAACATCCTCACGAGTCTACTTACTACTTTTGGGACTCACAGTTCAGATTTTTGGTTTGTTCTCAAAACCAAAATACTGCCAGACTGTTGGAAAAGAGGGTGGAATCTTTAAAATCTTTCATAAAATTGGGATAAAAATGGCCAAACTGAGTGGATGTTGTCCACCGAAGCTCAGATTCCAACAACAAACTCAAGTGCCATCAGAGCGATCGGCTATGAACGTAGCCACTGCCAAACTTGGCCCCTAAATGGCTTCAGTTCCTCCTAGCTACTGCTTGTCTGCTCCTGACAACCTCAGTTTCCCAGTGCCAGTTTCACAGGCTGGGAGAAGCAGCCATTTTACGCTGAATCCTCAATTCCAAGGAAGGCAGTTTCCACTGGCGGAAACCTGGTGACCCACAGAGACCGTGCGTGCCCTAGACACCCAGCTCACGGTCATCTCATCTGCTTGCTGGGGCAAATATTCCTTTTTGAAGTGCAACAATGAAATAAGTTTCATTGTCCACTCTCACGCTTACAATAAATGACACCATCCCTGTAATCGAGGGCCGTGTATTGATGGCTCAGTCAGAAAGGTAGCTAGAATTACGGTTGGGAGAAACAGTTGCTAAAGCCCAGGTTGACTTGGTCCTCTAAGAAGGCGAACAAGGAATCCGATTCAAATGCACAGTTCCCTGAACTCATGCTGTCCCCTGCCCACCAGGCATCTGCCCTACATGACGATTTTGAATTCTCTTACTTAAGGACTTATACGCCTATCAACTTTACAAAACAGCTACGTGTAAAAGGTCGCTCAGAAGTCCAGGTGTGCCCTAATGTATTTCCCCGAAGAGTACGGTCTCCAAATTGAAATTTAACCCAAATCAATGCAAATCTTTTACAAAACGTAGGTGCAGACATAAATTAAGGCACTTTGCAAGGATTGTCCAGAATAATTTTAGAGCCTGTGGAAAAGGGATAGATTTCACCTAAAGAAAGCATGGCGGCCAACTTGCTAAGAGCAGCGTCAATATTTCCACATAATGGTGGCAGCTGCTAATTCCACCTCCAGGTTAGCCATCACCTCATAGTCCCTTTTCCGTATATGGACAAGCCACAAATTCAAATTTCTTAGCTTTGAACTGTCTGCATGACTCTACAGCCCCCCTGCACAATATGCCTGAAATTAAAAAAATCAACAATCAAAACAAGAATTTTAGAAGCCGTACCCCACAGCAATGGCACAAGACACAGGGGAAGCGGTGTGAATATACCACTTCCACGCTATATCGCCGAAAAAAATCCAACGGATCTCAGAAAGCTCTTCAAATTCTTCCTGCACCTTTCCTACATCACTACTAGTAACCATCCCTTGGGGCTACTTGATGGTAAAGATAATGATATTTCTTTTCTAGCTGGGGAGAAAAGCAGTTAAGCCTAAATTATTTTTGTGTTTTGTTTTTTTTTTTTAATCAGGAAAGGGGACAAAGGGAATTATATGGTTGGGGGTTGGGAAGATGGAAAGGTTGGAAAAGTGGGCTGGTGAGTTTGGAAGAAGAGTGGGGAGTTTGGCAGGGACAGGGAAAATGCAGAGTGGGCTTGCAAATATTTATAGGAACGCGGTATTATCCCATGGGCATGCCCAGGATATACAATTGTCAATGAATTCAGCTGCCCCTGTTTGGAATGCACTGCTAAAGCCTTCAAATCTACTTGAGGTTGGTGGAGAAAGGGATTTTCTAGCCTGTACTGAAGATAAGAGCAACCATTATCAAATATTCTTTTCTATGGAAAATCTTTATAATTTATGACATGAGTGTTCTTTCCTCAATCTAAGTTACTGTGATCACACAGTCATATCTTGAAGAACAACGTCTACATGCACTGTAAGCACTTAAAAAAAACACAAAAATCCGTAGTTCCTCATGGTTACAATAGCGGGGAGAACTCTAACACCCAAGCTCCAGTTCTCTGGATCCTTCAGTTCAGCTTCTCTTCAGTCAATTCTGTTTTGGGTACTGTAGTTCCAGACAACAGTTAAACAAGAATTGTAAGGCCGAAAAGATCTCGGATCCTGACGATCCAGCTTCTAAATCTGCTTCCTGGAGAAATTCCACAGTAGCTTCTACTAGTGTGAGGACCAGTTTCACTCAGGAGAAATCATTCAACAATCAGGGCCACGTTTATGTGGGACAAATCTATCATGTGCCTGTAGAAGGGTAAAGAAGAGGTTCAGCGATTGAAGCAGGAAAAAAAAAAGGATGGAGCTTTGGTTTGGGCTAATTCACAGATGCCCTCCCCTGCGTCTTGACCGGCTCGGTGTCCGCCCAAGAATGAAACAGTATGCATTTACCTGTGGAATTTCTGTTGAAATGCTAATGCGTGTTCTGGCTCCTTAAACTTCGCTATGGCTTTCCGTTGCTGGGGAATCATCTGTAAACTCTACGAAGAGAAAAGTGCACATTTCAGTAAGATAGCCTGCAGATGCTTGAAGTTCTGACTTCACCTCATGCCAAACCACCCTCAAAAGATGGGCCAAGAGGACGACTATGCATCCCTCTGCCATCTTCCTGCTGGCCTATGGGAACAGCTAAGGATCCAAACCAACCATTCTGCTTTCCTCCCAATAGATTGTTCCTGAAAAAGATGGGTCTTCCTCACTCAGTTTCTGAACACTGTCCTACTCAAGGGAAGTAACCGATCTTAGAAAATCTAAATCTGTTCTTCTTTGTTTAAAACACCAATAATAATAATAATAATGGCATTTATTAAGCACTTACTATGTGCAAAGCACTGTTCTAAGTGCTGGGGAAGTTACAAGGTGATCCGGTTGTCCCACGGGGGCTCACAGTTTTCATCCCCATTTTACAGATGAGGAAACTGAGGCCCAGAGAAGTTAAGTGACTTGCCCAAAGTCACACAGCTGACAATTGGCAGAGCCGGGATTTGAACCCATGACCTCTGACTCCAAAGCCCGGGCTCTTTTCCACCGAGCCACGCTGCTTCTCTAATGACTAATGACCAATGACCTAAACCTATGTTTTCTGCAGTTTTCAGTGACTGTAAATGCAACAAAGGATTGGAATTCCTTTTTTACAAACCGCAAAAGATTTATTATAGGATTTATTAAGTGTTTACTATATACAAAAGCACTGTGCTAAGCCTGAGGGTAAACACAAGATCCTCTCTCTACTGAGAGATGGAGAGATTTATCCAATTATTCATAGAAAGAATAGAAAGATATAAAGCTCTATATCTAGAGAGAAACATAGAATGTGTATATATGTGTATATACATAGCAAGAGAGAGAGATAATTAATTGATTGTGGTACTGTTAAGTACTATGTGCCAGGCGCTGTACTAAGCGCTGGGGTAGATACAAGTAAATTGGGTTGGACACAGTCCCTGTCACACCTGGGGCTCACACTCTCAACCCCCATTTTACAGATGAGGTAACTAAGGCACAGAGAAGTGAAGTGGCTTGCCCGAGGTCACACAGCAGACAAGTGGCAGAGTCAGGATTAGAACTCATGACCTTTCTGACTCCCAGGGCTGTGCTCTATCCATTATGCCATACTGCTTCTCAGTTGCAGCTGTTCTTTGTTTCTGAAGATGATGCAGATACTAGATGATCAGATTAAACACAACCCTGTCCTAAATGGGACTCAAGGGGAGAAGCAAGTATCTTATCTCCATTTTACAAATGAGGAAACTGAGGCACAGGAAGTTATGTGATCTACCCAAGGTTATCCAGCAGGCTTGTGGCAGGGACTAAAATTGGAATATCCTAATTCTCTATCCACTAGGCCACTCTGCCTACAGCAAAATCCACTGCAAGCAGATAATTGAATATCCCTGAATTCCCACTCAAGGTGGAAATCAATGGTATGATTTAAAAAACACAGTCATGATTAATATATGATCTGAGGCTTCATGAAGCTGCTAAAATATATTTTTGAATTCCAATACCCAATGCCTCATCATATATTAGAACTGAAATCTCCTTGCCAGTTAGCTGGAGGAAAAAAAAGTTAAGATCCTAATTCAATCATCACCTAGATAACAAGTCCAGTCTGCCTCTAAAATCTTTCATGAAATTTATAGTTTTGTTAATGAATATCCGGGTTCCCATCCTGAGACACCCCAGTTGGTGAACATTCAATAAAAATCGACTTCATTCTGTCAACGGCTAATTCCTGCCGAAGCAAAACTTCCTATGAGATCAAAACATCGGGCAGGTTTTTCATGCCACTCTGCTACCTGAGGGCATGGAGTCCAGGCCCATTAAGTGCCTACGTCTTTTAAGATTATCTGCACTGGAGTGTTTTAACTTTGTGTGGGTGTTAGTTTTTGTACAGAGAAACTGTTTTCAGAAGACTTGTATTTCAACAGCTATTGTCCACTGCAACAGCGGACGGAAATATAAATCAATGGTATTTACTGAGCACCTAACTATGAGCAGAACACTGCTCAGAGTGATTGGGAGAGCGCAATACAATTGAGTGGATGGCCACAATCCCTGCCTGCAAGGAGTTTACAGACTGGAGGTCATGGGTTCTAATCCTGCCTCTGCCACTTAGCTGTGGGACTCTGGGCAAGTCACTTAACTTCTCTGTGCCTCCATTACCTCATCGGTAAAATGGGGATGAAGCCTGTGGGCCCCACGTGGGACAACCTGGTTACCTTGTATCTACCCCAGCGCTTAGAACAGCGCTTGGCACAAAGTAAGCACTTAACAAATGCCATCGTTATTATTATTACTAGAGAGGATGTGGGGAGTAATTTTTCCTTTTACACACAAAAAAGGAAAATTACTGAATTCTTCAACCACCCAGAGTTTTAAAGTATACATTTTAAATTATCTTCAATTAACTCTGAAAGATTTAGTAAAAAGATTTCTAATAATATTTTCAAGCATTTAGACTAAAACTAGATTTAGACTGTAACGAGAATGTAAGCTTCTTGGGGGCACCTCAATTGCACGATATTCTCCCAAGTGCTTAGTACGGTGCAGGGAACAGAAAAAGCACTCAAATAATACCGTTGATTGACTTATTTAGTTGCACTGACAACATTAGGTTTGTATACTTCTCCTTGGATTGCAAGCTCCCTGTCTTGTGCTTCTGTTGTAACTTCCCTAAGGGCTTAGGGCAGCATATTGCATCAAGTAGGTGTTGCATTATTACTCAGCAGTTCAATAGGAAATGCACTTTTTTTTGGATTTTTTTTTTTAATTGCAGAACAACTAATCCAAGGCTTCCAAGGGGAAAAAATCTGATGGAAAAACAAGAGGTAACACAGTCTGGGTGCAGACATAAGAGGCAGTGCCAGTTCACGTGGCCGGAGCCAGGCCAACCTGCGCCTTCTCAGCAGTCCTCAATGGTTTTTAAGTACTCAATATATACCACTGATTTTTTTTTTTTTTCATTCTGTGTCCTGATAGGGAGGGCAAGTTGGGCTTTGATCCATCAGTCCATCAGTCGTATTTATTGGGTGCCCACTCTGTACAGAACATTATACCTTGTGCTTGGTCGGACACAAGAGAGTTCGTAGGCCTGATCCCCACCCTCGAGATAGGTCCAACGGACAGTGCGGAATTCATTCATTTCCTTCATTCAATCGTATTTACTGAGCACTTACTGTGTGCAGAGCACTGTGCTAAGCGGTTGGGAAGTACAGTTCAGCAACAAATCTTGTGAGGGGGGCGGACTCGGCATTTTGGGGCACCAGGCAGATAGGTAGCTAACCCTTGAGGTGAGAAGCAGAAGTTGGGGCAAGAAAGGAGGTTTCCCCAACCCATCGGCACCCTGATGTGATGTGATGTGATGCCCCCTTTTAGACTGTGAGCCCGCTATTGGGTAGGGACTGTCTCTATATGTTGCCAACTTGTACTTCCCAAGTGTTTAATACAGTGCTCTGCACACAGTAAGCGCTCAATAAATACGATTGATGATGATGATGATAATGTGATGAGCACAGCCATCCGGCTAAGCTCGTTATGGGCAGGGAATGTGTCTTTTTTTGTCCTATTGTACTTTCCCAAGCTCTGCACAAAGTAAGTCCTCAATAAACATGACTGAATAAATGAACAGAGCTAGGCTCCTAACCCAGGCAGGGGACTCAGTATTGACGGTATTTCCTCTCCTCACTGGGATCCTCCCTGCATACCCTGCAGCTGTCCCAACAGGGAGAAAGCATCCTTCCTCTTTCCCCAATCCTCCTGCCCAATCCTCAAAACCCCATTTCTAGGACCGAAAGAGTGGGTGCTGCCAGAAGGGAGACCACTGCATGGGTCCGACCCAACCAACACATCCGCAGGTTCCTTCAGCCAGGGGAAGGGCTGGAGGCAGCTGATGCGGAGCCTGATGTTGTCTGGTTTGGTTGGGTTCATTGCCTGGGTGCTACAGCAAGCTGGAAGGGGGAGGAGGGACCCCATTTCCTTACGATTTATTTTTTGGCTAAGATGAGTCCAAAGCAAAACCCTGCATTTAGACCGCACTTACCTGCTGCTGCATCTGATCCCCGGGGAGCCCGTGGGGCTGTGGGTCAATCAATGGCCATAGAAAGGGGCCTCAACTCCTTTAGCGGGGACCACCCACCCAAGGCTCAGACTGGGGAGGACTGAGGGCAGGATGGGTTTGTCCCAGAAAAACTAGTTGGACTGGGCAGGGGCAGCTGCTGGTGGGGGAGAATGGGAAGAACGACCACTCTCCAGGAGAGGACAATGTGGCTGCAGGACTACAGAAGTGAAGTGGACTACAGGATTAGAATTAGGATGAGTTGAAGCTCCGGGGTCAAGAAACAGAGAGAGGCTAACAAACAGGGAGGCTTTGCACTCCAAGGGGTAAACATGGAACTCAATGACATGCAGCATTCTGGCTGCCAGTAGCGGGATGTCAATATCCTTATATTCCTCCCCCCCCCCATTAAAGTGTAAGCTCCTTGTGGGCGGGGAACTTACGGCTTCACTGTTTTGCACTTCCGAAATGCATTGCACTGTACACCAAATCCAGTGGATGCTCAATAAATGCCACTTCTAAAGGGAAAGTTCATTGTTGTGGGCAGGAAACATGTCTGCCAACTATGTTGTATTGTGTTCTTCCAAGCACTTGGTAAAGTGCTATGCACATAGTATATAGCACTATAGAATGTTCATGTTTAATAATCCTGACAAGATCCACCTTGTTAGCTAGCCAACGATTCAGGGATGTGTTCCTACAACTTTCTGCCCTATTCATAGGCAATGTCCAGGAAGCACCACACTGAGGACATGCAGGGAGGGGCTCTCTCAAGACGATACAATTCTAGCCTAATGCTTTGTTTTGTTCTCTGTCTCCCCCTTCTAGACTGTGAGCCCACTGTTGGGTAGGGACCGTCTCTATATGTTGCCAACTTGTACTTCCCAAGAGCTTAGTACAGTGCTCTGCACACAGTAAGCGCTCAATAAATATGATTGATTGATTGATTGATAGTAAGCACTCCATAAATATCATTGATTGATTGAGAGGAAAAGGTGAATTAGATGCTCCTTCACTAACCACCGCAGGTCTCAAGACCCCTGTGGGTGACACCAAGCTGACTGGAAAATTGTTCTGACCTAATGATAGCCTTGCTTATGTTTGCATGGGGAGACTGACCTCCCAAAATTTATAGAATGTTCACTGTGAGCCCCATGTGGGATAACCTGATCACCTTGTAACCTCCCCAGCGCTTAGATTGGTGCTCTGCACATAGTAAGCGCTTAATAAATGCCATCATTATTATTATTAATAATAATCCTGACAAGATCCACCTCGTTAGCTAGCCAACGATTCAGGGATGTGTTCCTACAACTTTCTGCCCTATTCATAGGCAATGCCCAGGAAGCACCACACTGAGGACATGCAGGGAGGGGCTCTCTCAAGACGATACAATTCTAGCCTAATGCTTTGTTTTGTTCTCTGTCTCCCCCTTCTAGACTGTGAGCCCACTGTTGGGTAGGGACCGTCTCTATATGTTGCCAACTTGTACTTCCCAAGAGCTTAGTACAGTGCTCTGCACACAGTAAGCGCTCAATAAATACGACTGATTGATTGATTGATAGTAAGCACTCCATAAATATCGTTGACTGATTGAGAGGTAAAAGGTGAATTAGATGCTCTTTCACTAACCACCGTAGGTCTCAAGACCCCTGTGGGTGACACCAGGCTGACTGGAAAATTGTTCTGACCTAATGATAGCCTTACTTATGTTCTCATGGGGAGACCGACCTTCCAAAATTTATAGAATGTTCACTGTGAGCCCCATGTGGGATAACCTGATCACCTTGTAACCTCCCCAGCGCTTAGAACGGTGCTTTGCACATAGTAAGCGCTTAATAAATGCCATCATCATTATTATTAATAATAATCCCGACAAGATCCACCTCGTTAGCTAGCCAACGATTCAGGGATGTGTTCCTACAACTTTCTGCCCTATTCATAGGCAAGGCCCAGGAAGCACCACACTGAGGACATGCAGGGAGGGGCTCTCTCAAGACGATACAATTCTAGCCTTGACCAGCTGACTGACAGTTACTGCCTGGAAGTGCCGAGATCCCGGCAGTCTGCTTAGGCTCTGGAACCCACCTCGAGGCCTCCCAGAATGGCAGCAGGTTAAAGAAGCCAGGCTGGAGACAGGAGAGCCCAAAAACCATGTGTTAATTTGGCCCACAAGCCTGGGGCCAGTGATATGTGGCTCCTGGGTCATTAATCTTGTCAGCACAGGGGCCACATACCACTGTGCCAGCCTTGGCTTACAGTTTGACTTGCTCCATGCTGATTCACGTCCTAAAATTCTTTCCCCCAAATATGCCTGGCAGTTGCAGTCATGACCTGGGAGATGATGCATAAAAGCAGAATAAAATGCCGCTCACCTGTTCAACCCCTGATTTATATGGCATGAAGGACACTGGGAGAAAACAGCATTTACTGTCCTCTAAAAAAGTTGTCCAGTCCTTTATAGAATAAGGACTATTCAGGATGCCACCCTATCACTTTTCTACTGACTTCCTACCCTTGGAAAGCTCATTGCATTAAAAAAACCCCTCCGCTCTCTACTGAGGATGAGTTCATCTATTTAATAAGCTGAATCTTATCTAACTTAATCCTAAACAGATGTCTCTCAGAGAGCAGCTTTAAAGATGCCATTTATTTTGAAATTGTATGTCATATCGTTCTCAGCCCTGCTGAGGGTCCAGTGGAAAGAGCCCAGCTCTGGGAATCAGGAGACTTGGGACTACTCTCCCAAGTGCTTAATACAGGGCTTTGCACACAGTAAGTGCTCAATAAATATGATTTATTGATTGATTGACTAGTCTCAACTTTGCCAGAGACTGTCCTCTCTGTTACTACCATCTCTCAGGGCCCATCTCCTGTGGAATTTTATGATAATAATAATAATGATGGTATTTGTTAAGCGCTTACTATGTGCCAAGCATTGTTCTAAGTGCTGGGGTAGGTACAAGGTAATCAGGTTGTCACACATGGGGCTCACAGTCTTAATCCCCATTTTACAGGTGAGGTCACTGAGGCACATAAAAATTAAGAGGCTTGCCCAAGATCACATAGCAGACAAGTGGTGGAGCCGGGATTAGAACTCTCGTCCCCTGACTCCCAAGCCTGTGCTCTTTCCACTAGGATACACTGCTTCTCTAGTGTCAAGACTGACATGTAAGCCTGGGAATTTCTAAAAAAGCCTATTAATCCTAGTGCCAAACCATTTCTGCACAGGAATTACTGGTCAGAGTCTCTGAAGAAGGGAGCGTATGTGGGGCAACTGCAGTGAGCCCTCGGGGGTGAGTCAGCCAGGATCTCTGGGCCAACCTTCAAGTAACAACTGAAAATATTTTAAGTTCCCATTTTAGGCTTCTTGAGGGCAAGACCCAGGATAGTGCTCTGCACAGAGGGCATTAAATGCTGCTTGACTGACTTTGGGACGTCCCTTCTGGGTTTGGACACCAGAAGCAGGAGGTGGTGGGAGTCATTGGGTGCAGGAGTGGGGTCTCCAGGGTCGAAGCTTCCCTGGCACGCAGAACTACACAGTATTACTTCTGGGGCAGATAAGTACTTTGGGGAATATACGATGATATTCGCATATTTTTAGACTGTGAGCCCACTGTTGGGTAGGGACTGTCTCTATATGTTGCCAACTTGTGCTTCCCAAGCGCTTAGTACAGTGCTCTGCACACAGTAAGCGCTCAATAAATACGATTGATGATGATGATGATGATACCGTAACAGAGACAGTGGCGCTTTGCAGTTTCATCACGTGGTTGGCCCCTATCAGGAGGAATTCATGCTTTTCTGGGTATGGAAGCACAACCACTATGGCTCAGGAGCTCTGAGGATTCTGAGTAGTCCCGTTTAACCCCCCGCCCCCAGACAGGAAATGTTCGGCGAATCCATTTCCCTTAGAATTGGAATATGTTCAAGGTGCGTGGTTTCCAGATTCATCAGTAGATCAGGACTGTGTTTGCTTACACTGAATGCAATGGATGCAAATGCCTTACCAATCCATCACATTTATTGAGCACTTACTATCTGCAGAGCACTGTACTGCTTGGGAGAATACATGCAGCTTGGCTTAGTGGATAAAGCATGAGCTTGAGAGTCGAAAGGACCTGGGTTCTAATCCCAGCTCCACCACATGCCTGCTGTGTGACCTTGGGCAAGTCGCTTATCATCTCTGGGCCTCAGTTACCTCATCTATAAAATGGGGATTAAGAGTGTGAGCCTCATGTGGGACAGGGACCGTGTCCAACCAGATTAACTTGTATCTACCCCAGTCCTTGGCACATAGTAAGTGCTTAACAAGTACCATTATAATTATTATTATTAATTATACAACCTATAGTACAATATTACCATTGCTGGTTTCTCTTTAAACAAAGCTGCCTATTGACCTGACTCTTTGTATGTCAGGAACCTGGTGCTTTTACACCTTCCATGAGGAACTTGATGTTTCAGTTACGTTAAGTCCCAGAAGAGGGGTTTGGTTATAACATTCTCCCTAGTTAAGGACATCTCATGAAGGCCATTCACCCTGGCAAGTCACAACCTCACTACCCTTCGGTTTCTTCGCATGTAAAATTTTACTGCCTCCTACTTGGACTCTGAGTCCCATGGGGGACAGGCACTGTTTTCCAATCTGATTGTCTTGTATCTATCCCAGGTCTAAGTACCATGCTTGGCACAAAGTGCTTACGTACCATTATTATTACCATGGAAACTGGTATATTCTGACTGTTCACCTAATTAAAGAGTTAGGTTTGGTACTCTGGGTGACAAGACAGTCTCTCGGGGATGTTCTGGGCCCGCACTGGTGCAGGCAAGGGGTTTAAAGAACTGAACTACAACCACTAGAATGCCCCTGACACTTCATCTTCCACCACATCCTGATAGCTTCAGGCTCCGTACCCTGGGAGACCCCTAATCCTCCCGGCAAGCAGGATTCTAAACTATTTGGGGGGCACGAAGGGCAACAGGCAAAGATGCTGAGACATGGAAACATGGCTGGTCCTACCTACTCACCCTCCCCTGATCGCCCTTGAACAAAGGCAGCTTTCTGGGGTCTTGATGGTAGAGGGGTGATCCCTGTGAGTGTGGAAACCGGGCCACCTGAAGAGGCTTTCTAAGTATTAAGTCCAGAGTCCACTGAGGATGGCAATTTTTCATTTTCCCCACAACACAAAGACTTTTTTTTAAACAACAGGAAATTAAATTTCTCAGTTTAACTTGTACCGGAAAAAACTGACTGATGAAAAAAGTCAATAGCCAACTTTATTCCAATAAACTTCTGATTGTCGATGTGGCATTTATTCTTAAAATCCAGGAACAATGGCCCACAGAGCAAACATAATTGAAAAAAAAAAGTTTGGCCCCTTGGAAAATATCAGAAGGAAGTTTTGCCGTAAAAAATCTGTGCCCTTCGGACTTTAATAACCATAAAAAACCCTATCAGTAACCATGACCACAGGAGCTGCAAAAATACTCAAACATTTCCAAAAAAGTTGACCATGTATAAAATTGACTTTTGCTGCTTCTCTAACAAAGTCATCATATAGAAATAAAATGATTCAAGGGCACAAAATTAAACAGCTTTGATAAGACTGGAAAATCGGTCATCATTCTAAAGATGAGTCAGATGGTTTCTACTTTTTCAGTTGTAGTGTGGCGAAAACATTACAAATGTGATGGCCACGGAGTCCCTCTAGACTGTAAGCTTGTGGTGGACTGGGAAAGTGTCCATCGTTGTATTGTACTTTCCCAAGGAGGTGGTGGGTTCTGCTTTATCGAGGGTTCCACGGGACACTGCCGAGTCTCAGTCTCACTCCTGGGGATGGAGGTTTGGTGAGAAAAGGGCCTGACACTGACAGGAGCCTCTCAAGCTCTGTTAGCCTATGTACCCAATCTGTTAGTAAATTGTGGGAAGAACATGGAAAGCTCTGCCTTTCATTCGGCAATGTGCCCTCTCTAAGGAGATGAATGCATTTTGATGCGCAGCACCAAACTGTACTCTGGAGGAGGGCCCTCCCCTTCTCTTTCAAGGTGTCCGTCCAATATCCAGTCTCCTCCCTACCTCTCTTTCTTGCCACCCCATCTAATCTCAAGTCTTTCTTTCTCAGCCTGTTGTTGT
Organism: Tachyglossus aculeatus; assembly: GCF_015852505.1. Classification (NCBI taxonomy): domain Eukaryota; kingdom Metazoa; phylum Chordata; class Mammalia; order Monotremata; family Tachyglossidae; genus Tachyglossus; species Tachyglossus aculeatus. The sequence goes on along the minus strand of NC_052078.1, from coordinate 7,252,580 downwards.
CGTGCTAGAGGAGGGCACTACAAGACTTAGCTCAGCATCTCTTTCCAGCTTGTTTAGAGAATAAGGGTGAGGATCTATCCGGCAACCTCAGCTACTAGGGAAGGTCCCCTTCTGCCTTTTTCACTTTTATGTTTCTCCCCGGTTCACAATTCTCTGCCTCCCATCAGTCTTTACTTCTTGTACTTTTATTTTTCTCTCTGCTTCTGGCAGGGCATCACAGGGCATTCCCCCTCTGCCCCTGTGGCTCCTGGACGGAGACATTTCCAAGGGTCAGAAGAGAACACCAGCGTCAGTTATTGCTGTTTCTTCATTTGCCTAGAAGGCAAATGCTGCAAGGGCTGCAGCAGTATGTGGATTCCTCCTATAGAAGAACATAAGAAATGCTCAACCGGGGAAAGGCAAGGCATACTGAACTCTTAAAGCTAAACAGAGACTATGAAAAGTAATGTAAAATTATTTTTATAGAAGTGCAAAGGCACGAGGCAACTCTTTCTAGCACCTGACCTTCTGCCAGAATATTGCTAAGTGAAGCCAATGCCTCTGCCTGGCTCCTTGGCCCTTAGTGCAGTGTTCAGAACACAGTAAGTAGGTATTCAGTAAATACCACTAACTGATAGACTGAATTTTACTTTCCTCCCTTGCATCAAGACCATGAAACAAAGCCTTCAGAGATTGTCTTTTAAAAGCCAACTGAGATGACCACACAGTTTATTTTTTTAACACAATTTTGGTAACTCAGGCAAGAAAAGAACCCCTCTGAGGGGTTCTAGGTTATGGAGGGTGTTTGAGTCACTAATCCAATTTTCTGTAACATTCCTCTGCCCTTTATTTCTCCCCATTTCTCTTAGCAAACTCTCGACTCACTATCACGGTTCTATATCTTCACTTGCTACTTCTTTCTATGTTTTCTCCCTTTCTCTGGAATTGATTTTGACCAAATTTAAGTACCTTATGGGTGACTTCTTTGGGTTTCAGCAGGCTTGTGAATGACAAGGGGCCCACAGGTAAACCTGACCCTAAAGATCCCTCTGCTTGACCTCCAATATATAAAAGGGTGAGATTGTATAATTCAGAGTTCTTTGCCACCTTTCTCAACCTTGGGAATAATTCAGTTTTAAGGTATAATTTGATTTTCTGCATAACGTAGTCAGTTACCTCATCTGTAAAATGGGGATTAAGACTGTGAGCCCCCCATTGGACAACCTGATCACCTTGTATCCCCCCAGCACTTAGAACAGTGCTTTGCACATAGTAAGCGCATAACAAATACCAACATTATTATTAGAAATTTGAGTTATAACTAAACCACCCTTAATCAAGGTTTATTGTAAAACGTACATGTGTGTGTGTGCGCGCGTGCACAGACCTATATCTATATAGAGGAATAAGGATTCATAAAAGGTGATATACTACTTAAACTGACTTTGATTTTAAATATATTATTCTAATTGTATAACTGGAAACAGCCAGTTGCAAGCTAAAGGGAATCCCACTTTGGCAATCATTCGAGAATCACATCACTCTTTGCTACACTGAATTATATTAGTACTGAAAACTCAGATCAGAGTCCGAGCTGAAGTCTAGTTCCCATAAGAAATTAAAGCCCTGATGTGTTTTTGGGAAAAGTCTTTCCTATAGTTCTAAAAACTTCAGCACGGCAAATTGAGTTTTCTTGCCACCCACTAACATATTACAGTGGGAGAGTTGGGAGCTTTTTTAAATTTTTAAAATACAAGCTTTTCTCCAGCAAATGGCCACCACTGGCTGAGGTTGAAATTAACTCCAAGCGGGGCTGTTCCTTGTGTGCTGGGTGCCAGGGGTCGGAAGAGCAGAGGGGATAACGGGGATGAAGCTGCTGCTTTTGGCTGCCCTACAGGAGCTGCCCCTCTTCCCTGGCTGTGGGGTCTGGGAAGAAATGCCACTCACACCCCACCCAGCTTCCAGGGCTCCTATTTCAGGGTTCTGGGCCCACAGCTAGGCCCTGCCACCTGAGCAGGGCACGTGCCATAGGGCTTAATGCAACAGCACTGGGGGTCTCCAAGATAGTAGAAAGCAGCATGGCTTAATGGATAAAGCACGGACCTGGGAATCAGAAGGAACCGGGTTCTAAATCCCGGCTCCGTCACTTGTCTGCTGTGTGATCTTGGACAAGTCGCTTAACTTCTTTGGGCCTCAGTTACCTCATCTGTAAAACGGGGATTAAGACTGTGAGCTCCACGTGGGACGTGAACTGTGCCCATCTTGACTGTCTTGTACCTTCCCCAGAGCTTAGGAAAGTGCCTGGCACAGAGTAAGCACTTAAATACCATTAAAAAAAATCCAAAGAAAGGTGACACTTGCAAACTAGAGTTGGCCCTGGAAATTCTCAACCTCTCCCCTGCTGACAACCCAGCATCTGAACTTCTCGTGTCACAGGGGCTAGCAGGGCTGTGGCCACTGAGCTCTTATTCCCGTCAGCCCCACCAGTGAGGTTTCTGACACATACGGCAGAAACTGGAGGGCAGAAGTAAACCTGCCCTGCTGCCTTTAAAATAGAGGGGCCCAAAAGAGGACAAGAAGGGATTTTAGAGTGATACACACTTTGCTTTAAGTCTCTCTACTCAAAGCTTTAATGAGGGCAGCAATGTTTCACAGGCTAGATATTTTTTTCAGTCTTTCAAAAAAAAAGAAAGAAAAAAATGGGTTGCTGAAGAGAATTCATCAATGCATTTAATAATGCTCTCAGTTGTGGTAATGTCAGTGCATCCCAGTGACTTAATGCTTCTTCCCATCACATCACCTACACTCATTTCTTTCCACTAGATTTGGAAAGTTTCAAGGGTTTTTTTTATTAGAGTAGTGAGCTATAGTTAACTTACAATTGTCCATAACCTTTATGAGAAAGGATGCAGTTTTTAGTCTCAATCTACAATCAGATAAGCATTTCTATAGAAAATTCAAATGGTTAACAATTTACCATAGCCTTTGGCATCTTCTATCTTCTCTCAATCCCTCCCTCTCCTGCTCCTTCTTCAAATCTCCCATCCTTCCCAGAAGTATTTCTAGGGGAAATCTCCTGCCTTCTCTCAAAATCCACCCCCTCCACCTGCACATCTGACCCCATCCCTCTGCACCTCATCAAAACCCTTGCCCCCTCCTTTCTTCCCTCCCTGAGCATCACCTTAAACTGTTGGCTCTTCAATGGCTTCTTCTTCACTGCTTTCAAACATGCTCACGTCTCTCCTATCCTAAAAAAAAACGTCCCTTGAGCCTACGGCTCCCTCCAGCTGTCTCCCCATCTCCATCATATTAATTATTATACATTAATACCTGTATATATGTATATGTTTGTACATATTCATTACTCTATTTATTTATTTATTTTACTTGTACATATCTATTCTATTTATTTTATTTTGTTAGTATGTTTGGTTTTGTTCTCTGTCTCCCCCTTTTAGACTGTGAGCCCACTGTTGGGTAGGGACTGTCTCCATATGTTGCCAATTTTTACTTCCCAAGTGCTTAGTACAGTGCTCTGCACACAGTAAGCGCTCAATAAATACGATTGATTGATTGATTGTTTGATACCTGTCTCCCCCTCTAGATTATAACTTCACTGTGAGCAGGGAATGTGTCTGTTATATTGTTGTGTTGTACTCTCCCAAGAGCTTAGTACAGGTCCCTGCATATACTAACCACTCAGTAAATATGGTTGATTGATTCTATGAAAAGACTCACAAAAATAGATTTTAATGGCTTCAAATAGCACAAGGAGAGTCTCCAAAAACTATGAATTGAGCTATACCATTCCCAAGTCTGTTAAAATGGGTTCACCCACTTTGAATAATTTTTGTTGTTCCAATCAGTTAAGATACAGAACAGACAGCGGTCACTTGGACCTTCAAGTTTTTAACGTACCAGACCACAATACTTTTTGGAACTTTTTGTACCCTCTCAAGAATACCAAAAACCAAACAGTTTGTCTGACACTTGTAAAACACTACTGACAGTGTAAAACACTGGAGCAGCTAATTGGGTGAAATGGAGATTCTTTATGATACCAGCTAAGTTGTTTGTTTTCTTATCCTGAAACAGACATTGGCATTTACCTCAGGAACATAACAAAGCGGCTCACATTTTGATAGACTTTTCATTTTTAATAACAACATGAAAAAATGCTACTTAACCTTAGGTATTCCAATTTTTTACACCACTGATGAACAAGAACATGAATTTTTAAGCAAAATACTTAAAGTGGGATTCTATCAAATGTATTTGTTTTTGTGAAAAGAAAAGCCCCATTTAGTTTGTTTCTGCTTAATTTTGATCACAAATAAAGAAGTCCCAAAGGCAGTGAAGAGAGTCACTACAATTAAAGCAAATTATGGTTGACAAAGGCCTTCAAGAAATAAAAGTTGTACAAAGAAAAACTTTTGACCTTTTTTTTTCCAGCAGGAACAATACATGAGTGATACATTGGCTCAGCTCTGAGATGGAATAAACGAATCATCTTTTTAATTTAAAAGTGGGGGGTGGAGGGGTGGGAGCGGTACAATCACAACTAGAGAGAAAATGTGGAAAAGGAACAAATATTCAGTCAGCTGCATCCATGCCTGTTCTCTGCCTCTGGCTGCTTTCCCCTTCCTGAGCCATCTTCAGCTCTTTAGCTAATAACTGATCCTCACAACAACGTTAGGTTTCTTTGTCCCACCTACTGCAGGAGAGTCTCCCCTTGTGTTAGGCTCCAGCCTCCTGTTCCGATCAATTAAAAGAAAGAAGAAGCTAGATTTAGCCACCAAATAATCTGACATATACTACTATTTGAACTAATACCCTTAAGATATTTAGAACCAATTTATTTTAGGGGATGTTAGGACTTCGTGGCAATGATCCACTCAAAGTCACACTTGGCACATGGGTTTCATACCTTTTAAACAACTTCCAGGACAAAAATCAAGCAAGGCCATCTTGATATTAAGCTAAAATGACCTGTGACCTACTTAGATTGTGAGCCCCTTGAGGGCCAGGGACCATGTCTAATTCTTATCCAGCACTTAGTACAGTGCTTCACACACAGTGGGTGCTTAAAAAATACTACTGTTGCCTCCTACGACCTCTACGTTTTAGCAACTGGAAATGAAGACACAAGTATTTTATACATTTTAGTGATTTGAAGGTGGTGATATTTCATTACAAATGTAACTAGCATTGATAATCATTTTACACGGTGTCAGATGTTCAGAAAACATTTTCCACTAAACTGAATTTCTATTTAAGTTCACATGTCAAAAAGGCATGAATTAGCCAAGCAAAAGTATGGAGAAAATTTCTTCCCTGCATTTCTATTTATAATACAAATGAGTGGAAATACCGCATTGTACAGACACTCAAATACCAACACTTGAAAGTGTCCTAGCTGGTAACTTTAACCTATGGAGCATAAATGTTCAGCGCTTAGAACAGTGCTTTGCACATAGTAAGCGCTTAATAAATGCCATTATAAAAAAAAAATGGCTAGCTGATCCAATAAGCAGCCACTTGTGTCTTCCGGTAAGAATTAGGACGGGAGAGATTCAGACTAACTTCAGACTCTTTGCAAGCCTGATTACAAGGAGGGGAAAAAAACCTGCCCTAAATTTTAATTTGATTTGAATATGCTAGAAAACTCAGTTTAGATCCGCTTCAAAAAGCATCTTCAAATAATTTACATCTGCACCAATTGTGGGGCAGTTAAATTATTCTTTCAAATCCAGAACCAATTGGTTCTGGATTCAATTCAATCGTATTTATTGAGTGCTTACTGTGTGCAGAGCACTGTACTAAGCACTTGCTTAAAATGGTTATAATGGTATTTGCCTAGAAAGACAAAATGAGGCCAGGATTTAACAACAGTATGTTTAAAAAATTTGGCTTTCATTTAGTGCCAAAAAAGCTTTTTTGGGCATTTAGGTTCACACATGTTAAGAGATTCCATTCTGAATTGTAGGTCACTCTAGAACTCGGGCTCAGCATTCTTGACAGTAACTCTTAATTATTCAGGGGTTGGGCACCTATTTTGTGGATTATTCAGACCCCATGCAGGTATTTCACCTGCCTTTTGGCATGATAACTGCTCAGTAACATACCTGCCCAAAAAAGCAGAGGAAAAAAAACGAATGTACATATCTATTCTATTTATTTTATTTTGTTAATACGTTTGGTTTTGTTCTCTGTCTCCCCCTTCTAGACTGTGAGCCCACTGTTGGGAAGGGACTGTCTCTATATGTTGCCAACTTGTACTTCCCAAGCACTCAGTACAGTGCTCTGCACACAGTAAGCGCTCAATAAATACGATTGATTGATTGATTGAATCAAAACTCAAAACCATCGGTTTGGTTTGGCAGCCATGTGGGGACAGGCTGGGTTGCGGGGGGTATTGGCCAATATTCACTTTTGGATTCCTAGGCAGAAACTTATTTTTTCTCCAAATAAATTTTAAAGAACGTCATGTAAAATCAATTAGTTTCAAGAGCAATGGGACCAATTGGAATGCTCTACGATACAGATTTCAATTATCCTTGCTCTGCCTGACTCCCATTGCCACAGAAAACCAAGATTTGGCTGTCTTTTCTTATTACGACGGTAAAATAACCTAAAAACTTACTTTCCTAGGTCCTGCCTGTTGGATTCCAAATACAGGTGCTAGGAAAATACACACAAAATTGATTAATTGCACAGTTACGCTACTTGGAATTTAAAGTTAAACTTTCCATTTCCCTCTAGCAAACTATCTTTGCATAATAATTTAAACAGCAGAGTTCATCATTATTAGACCCCACATCAACTCTTGCAATATTAATAATATTGCCATTAACAAATAAATACGATTGATTGATTCTCTGTGCTCCAGTTCCCTCATCTGTAAAATGCGGATTAAGACTGTGAGCCCCCCGTGGGACAACCTGATCACCGTGTAACCTCCCCAGTGCTTAGAACAGTGCTTTGCACATAGTAAGTGCTTAATAAATGCCATTATTATTATTATTATTATTAATCATCCTCGTAAAAGAGCTGTGCAAGTGGGGAGTGATTTACTCCTTGGGCCCAATTTTCTCCAAATAATTTTAAAGAATCTCATACCACGTCAATTAGTTTTACCTCATCTTTGACTTATCTGTTTTTTGGCCTAAATCAAGTTTAAGAAAGCACCCCGTCTCTCCGCTTTTCTAATAAAAACTTTTGAAGTTGGACCTTAGCAATTAACACTGTAACATGGCATTAAAATATGAAGTTTTCAAGCATTTGATTTTGCAAATGAGTACCGATTCAAGACATCCCTGGGTCTAGATTTCAGCCTCACTAATACTGGGCTACTTTTTCGCTGGGCCTCTCAAGACAAGGGAGGAGCCTTGAGAAGTAGTGTGGCCCAGTGGATAGAGCACGGGCCTGAGAGTCGGAAGGACCTGGGTTCTAATCCCGGCTCTGCCACTTGACTACTGTTTGACTGTGGGAAAGTCACAACTTCTCTGTGCCTCAGTTACCTCATCGGTAAAATGGAGATTAAGATTGTGAGCTCCATGTGAGACATGGACTGTGCCCAACCTGTTTAGCTTGTAGCTAACCCAGAGCTTAGAACAATGTCTGGCACATAATAAACATTTAACCAACACCATACATTATCACCCCCGTCCCCACAAAAGGGACTTTTACCAGTGAGGAGCTGGTCTCTGGAGACAAGGCAACGAATATCATAGAAATGGGTGGGTGGAGTGGTGGGGGGAAAGAGATGATTTTTACCAATGAAGCTCTGGTCTCTGGGGACCAGGCCAATCCTAATCTGAAGGAGGGAGACTTAGACTGTCACTGTAATAAAGTGCTCTAAGCACTGTAGGCACTTAATTTACTGATTGACTATGGCAGGGTGGGAAGTTGAACAAATCCACTGGAGGCTAGCTCTGCACGTGTGGATCCTACCTATCTGTCACCCAATGCTGTTGACTCTATCTTTGGCTCTCCCGTCCCAGTAGAGTGGAAGTAAACGGCTAGTAAAACCAGTACGGGGCTTGAGGTTATCTTGATCTGCAAAGTTATTTATGTAGATATGAAATACACAGTCATACACAAGGAGCACAAGTTCAAAGACCCAAAATTCCCGATATCCGGTCATTGCTGGAAGGGATTTTCAGCTGTCGGGCTATCTGAGTAACATTATTTTTCCGAAAAGAGAAGAGGAGATATAAGGTGAAAGGGCAGAAGTTAGCACTAAGTGCTACTGTGGACAGGGGCAGGTATAGTAAACCCATCCTTAAAGGGAAACATAGGGAAGGGCAAAATAGGAGTTTGGGGTAATGTTCTTTTCACACAGGAAGAGGCATTTCTGGCAAAAAGATCTAGGAGCAGGAGAGCCCGAGAGAGGGCTGAGCTTTTTGGAAGTTCAGGGAGAGATTGCAGGTGCTGAATTGTACTTTGAAGATAGTTTATAACAGAAATGGGAAGGCATGGAATAAATGTTCACACTGAAATCTTTTTGGAAAATTACACTGTTAAGGCATAAAGGGACAGAGATGAACCTGGAAAATTAATATTTGAGGATAAGCTTCTCTTCTAGACTGTAAGCTCCTTATTTTTTCTTTTCTAATTTTTTTACGGTACTTGTTAAGCACTTACTATGTTTCAAGCACTGTTCTATGCGCTGGGGTAGATACAAGATAATTAGGGCAGACAAAGAACCTGTCCCAAATGGGGCTCCCAATCTAAGTCGGAAGGAGAAGGGGTCTTGAATCCCCATTTTACAGATGAGGAAACTGAGGCAACGAGAAGTTAAGTGACTTGCCCAGGGCCACACAGCAGGAAAATGGCACAGCCAGGATGAGAACCCAAGTCCTCTGGCTCCCAGACCTGTGCGTGGCTCAATGGAAAGAGCCCGGGCTTTGGAGTCAGAGGTTATGGGTTCAAACCCCGGCTCTGCCAATTGTCAGCTGTGTGACTTTGGGCAAGTCACTTAACTTCTCTGGGCCTCAGTTACCGCATATGTAAAATGGGGATGAAGACTGTGTGCCCCGCCGTGGGACAACCTGATCACCATGTAACGCCCCCAGCGCTTAGAACAGTGCTTTGCACATAGTCAGCACTTAATAAATGCCATTATTATTATTATTAATCAATCAATCAATCGTATTTATTGAGCGCTTACTATGTGCAGAGCACTGTACTAAGCGCTTGGGAAGTACAAATTGGCATCACATAGAGACAGTCCCTACCCAACAGTGGGCTCACAGTCTAAAAGGGGGAGACAGAGAACAGAAACAAACATACCAACAAAATAAAATAAGAAGGATAGAAATGTACAAGTAAAATAAATAAATGAATAGAGTAATAAATATGTACAACCATATATACATATATACAGGTGCTGTGTATATATATGTATATATACATATATACAGTGTATTATCCACTAGGCCATGCTCCTTCCATTTGGGCAGAGACCATATCTACCAACGTTAGGCACAGTGCTCTGACTGATTTCTATTCTTGCTTCCAGAATGGTTTGTTTAAAGTGACAGCCATATTAGCTGTCTCTTTTCACTTTCCTTTCTGGGCTCTTAGTAAGAAGAGTTCTTACATCACACGAGTAAAACCCGGGTAACAAAAGACTAAGATAGAGGGGCATCTCAACTGTTGCTAAGATTTTCAGTTAAGAACTGTGTCTTAAAGAGGGTCAGGGTTCCATGTCTCAGTGTGAATAAACTTGCTATTATCCTAACTGAACACTAGATCGTGCTAAAACCCAAAAGAAGCAAAAGGAGAAATGAGCTGTAACTTATATAGTCCATTATATGGACACATTTTGCCTTCTCTATCTACAAAAGCCTGGCAGTTCTTTACTGAAAAGCTGGTACTTACTGTCATATATTCAAAATACAGTTCTAGCTCACTATGCCCAAGAGAAGCAGCATGGCCTAGTTGAAAGAACACAGGCCTAGCAGTCAAAGGACCCAGGATTCTCACCCCAGCTCTGCCAATTGTGACCTTGGGCAAGTCACTTAATAATAATAATAATAATAATAATAATAATAATAATAATAATAATAATAGCATTTATTAAATGCTTACTATGTGCAAAGCACTGTTCTAAGCACTGGGGAGGTTACAAGGCAATTAGGTTGTCCCAAAGGGGGCTCACAGTCTTAATCCCCATTTTCCAGAGGAGGTAACTGCGGCACAGAGAAGTTAAGTGACTTGCCCAAAGTCACACAGCTGACAAGCGGCGGAGCCGAGATTTGAACCCATGACCTCTGACTCCAAAAGATCCTTTCTAGAAATGGGAAGCCTTCCCATTTCTGTTATAAACTACCTTCAAAGTACAATTCAGCACCTGCAATCTCTCCCTGAACTTCCAAAAAGCTCAGCCCTCTCTCGTCCTCTCCTGCTCCTAGATCTTTTTGCCAGAAATGCCTCTTCCTGTGTGAAAAGAACATTACCCAAAACCTCTATTTTGCCCTTCCCTATGTTTCCCTTTAAGGATGGGTTTACTATACCTTCCCCTGTCCACAGTGGCTCTTTCCACTGAGCCACACTGCTTCTCTAACTTCCCTGTGCCTCAATTTTCTCATCTGTAAAATGGTGATTAAGACTGTAAGCCTCATGTGGGACGTGGACTGTGTCCAACCCGATTATCCTGAATCTACCCCAGCGCTTAGTACAAGGCCTGGCACATAAGTGCCTAACAAATTCATCAATTATATTTACTGAGCACTGCACTAAGCACTTTGGAGAGTACAATGCAACAGAGTTGGCAGACACGTTCCCTGCCCACAATGAGCAAAGGTCATTAAAAAAAAAGAAATCATTTCAAAACCATACCGAGCTGAAGAGTTCACTACCTAGAATGGAGATGATGGAGCCAGCCCCCAATTCTACGATCAAACTGTCCACTTTTTGCAAGTCAGATAAGCCAGTTCAGGGTGAGGGGTGAGGACAAGGAACAAAGGAAACGGGTGTTGATGGGAAATAGGGTGTTAGGGGAAGCAGTGTGGCTCAGTGGAAAGAGCCTGGGCTTTGGAGTCAGAGGTCAAGGGTTCAAATCCCGGCTCCGCCGCTTGTCAGCTGTGTGACTTTGGGCAAGTCACTTAACTTCTCTGGGCCTCAGTTCCCTCATCTGTAAAATGGGGATGAAGACTGTGAGCCCCACGTGGGACAACCTGATTACCTTGTATCTACCCCAGCGCTTAGAACAGTGCTTTGCACATAGTAAGCGCTTAACAAATACCAACATTATTATTATTATTGTTATAGAGCCACACTGGCATTGTGCCCCTACTGTGTCTGCTCTGCACAAACCACACTCTCAGAATGAAAGTCAGGGGTCAGCAGGACTTGATTGGGCACAGACTATCTCTAGCAGTCCTCTGCTGAGCCACACTATTTGGAGAAGTAAAACTGCCACCGCTCAATATACAGGCCAGATCTGAGTGGCACCTGGGGGAGCCGCCCAAGAAACGCCATGGCTTCCCCATTCCAAGCCGCGGTGGGATGACCGATGGGGTTATATGCGGCTCATTGTAATTTGAGCACTGTTGATCAAATACACATTTCCAGAAGTTTGTGCAAGCTACTTAAATTAGGTAAATTTATACCTACAAAAATTCTTTAAAATCCTACTTTTAAAGCCCCCTAAGTCTGGACCTGACAGAGAATGAGAGCAACTACTCTGTACCCTGGGGGGTGGGGGAAATGCAGCAGAAGCTGCATTCAAAGAGAGAGCAAGATTTGTCATTCCAGAGCTCCTTGGGCCAGGCCCACTGAACCTTTATAGCTGGGAGGGAGAAGGAATAGATATTTTTCAAACTAGAGCTTTTTTTTCTTAGCGATTCTCCACACCCCTACAACTTTGCCCTCTGATGTCTAACGAATGAACTGTAAAGGAAAGGTTTCGATTTGTTTTCAGCCCAAGAATCTGAAGGGCGTGGGGAAGGGGGAACAAAATCAGGGGGAGAGGGCTTGGTGGAAGTACGGCCCCCGGAGCCAGGTTGGCTGGAAGTGCTTGTTTGTATATTTGGATTAAGGTTAAGCTATGTCCCGAAAATGCTAAAAATGATGTCTGCTCCCTTCCCGCAGACTGAACTCTCCAGTTCCATAACTTAACTGTTTTCAATCTGCTAAGCTTCCAGGACTGACCTCCAAAACGTACTCGTAGGAGAGGGCCCCAGATGCTGCTCAATTCACTTCTGCCCTTCACAATTGTAGCAAATCACAGTGCTGGGCTAACCAAGTCTGAATAGGACTACTTGTCAATGACAATTTATGGGTTGGAAAAACAATGAACCCACAGAGTAATTAACAGTTCAAAGCCACAAGGAAATGGAGCTCAGTCCTTTTCCCCCAAACTGAGAACCTACACAACAAAAGCCTATTTTAAAAACACTAGAAAAATACGATCTTGGTCCAAGTTCCAGCTTTGCTCTAAAATAATGGACCCCACTCCAGATGGAATATTGTTACATAGGTACAACTCCAAACTCTGGCCTTTCTAGACCTGGCTCTACTTAACTCCTCGGGAACTAAGGTACCTTCATTGCAAAAATGGAGGTAATATTGTTCACCTAAAGGATGTGAAATTTTTGGATGGGTTAAATGGGAAGAACTCATTTTATACTACTCAAAAGATGGTCACTGACAGTCCAGCCCTAGCATATAAAAAGCACAGAAAGGGGTGGGCAGAGACTGAGTGTCCCCTTCTGCGTTATGGGGTCTGCTTACCCTATCTATGCCTGCAGGACATTACTTGTGGGCGATAACCATTACAAACTTTATCAATCAACCAAATTTATTGAGTGCTCACTGTGTGCAAAGCATTGTACTAAGCACTTAAGAGAGTACAATATAGTAGAGTTGATAGACAAGTTCCCTGCCCACAAGGAGCTTACAGTCTAGAAGGGGTGAAATTTAGAAACTTTAGAACCTGTGGAGGTTTCAATGGTTTGTAACCAAGGACTGCTTACTTAGAGCAGTGGGAAGTCTGAGATTCCCATCTCCAAGATCTAATTTTTTTTTTTTTACTAGCCTTGACATTGTTGTCTTGGTTTGTTGATTCTATTGGGGGGGGGGTGGGTTTGCAATTCCTTTTTACCTCTCTTTGTCTCTTCTACCTAGATTTCGATCTCCTTGTGGGACATGAATTCTGTCTTCCGACCTGTTAAGTTTGTGCCTAGACACCCCAGCACTTGGCAGCTGGTAAGTGCTTAGTAAATACCATAACTAATACACGGAATTCACTTGTGTCAGGCCTGGCACACAGGGTAGTATAATGACGTCTCATATCCCATTTTACAGGAGCCCGTCCGAACCTACAGTATTTCTCTGGTGGGGACCCCTGATCTCCCCAGTTACTCCAGGGCCTTTCTGGGCCCCTTCCAGGGTCTCGTGGAACTCAGCAGTGGCAGTCATTCATTCATTCAATCGTATTTATTGAGCGCTTACTGTGTGCAGAGCCCTGTACTAAGCGCTTGGGAAGTAAGTTGGCAACATATAGAGACGGTCCCTACCCAACAGCAGGCTCACAGTCTAGAAGGGGGACAGTGATGGCAGCTTGGTGCTTAAAAATCAAAATACTGGGCATAAGGGGACTGAAGGGCTTGGGGAGAGGAACCAGGGCCAGGAGACAGACTGGCTGAAAAAACCACACTGATAATCAACTGGATGACTGGCCACCCTAAATTCTAATCATCTGGGCAATAACTCTATGTGCTGATTTCTTTCCTGGCAAGATGATGCAAATCTATCCCATCACCACCTAATAGAAAGGACTATGATTAGCAGTTGAATCCAGCGTTCTACAGTTAACCAAAGCATTGCTTATGATATGAGATCCCAACTTGCCACCCCCCCCGCCCCCCCAGTGAATGGAAGATTGAGGACATTTTATTCATAGCATGGTGACCGCCAATTCCTATCCAAATTTTAATCCACTGTAAAACCGTCTGAATGGTAGAACATACCTCAGAACATGGTATTTAAAATGCCGGTTTGTATTCCCAGCATTGTATTACATGAATTTTACAAGAGGCTTCACTCGATGCTCACCTTTAGTAAATGTCTGTGCTACAGTGGCAATTGTAAAAAAAGAATCCTTAAAAATGTAAAATTCATTTGAATCCAGCCTAATTAGAAAGGGTTGTAAAATCCACACACAAATGACTGCTGCTTTCTACAACAGCAGGCATGAGGCTACAGTTATTTGCTAAGATACATCACCCTCTAGGGCATTTCAAAACGCTTCCAAGCCCTTGTGCAGGATTCTGATTCTGGGCATAGGCTGAGAGAAGAGGCCAAGGACACGCCATAGTATGCTTTCAAATTGGGCAACCTTGGGTACAAAATAACATGTTAAATTTACATAAACCATTCCAAGTGATTCTCTACAAAGAAAAATAATCTGAGTACCCCTTTACGTGACTGGAAAGCTTAAATTTTTTAAAAAAGCCATTTAGTTGGCATACTTTTTTTACTGTGTATGAATGATATGGTCACATTCTAGCACATCGGATGATTCCCCAGATCGTTCGGTCTCCAGGGCAAATGTTCCAACTAGCATTCATCTGGTCACACACAATAATAAGTACGATGTTTTTTCCTTTCAAATATATTAATTTAAACCAAGGGCCCCAAACCCTAAAGATCCCTGCATTTCATATCACAGAATTAATTTCGCTTTGAGGATGAAAGGCTCTTGGCATAGAAATTATACACCCGGGGTGACCTACCTGAATGGGTCCTACTGACATCAGCAGGTTTTTCAGTTGGACATCAGTAGTTGATGAAGAAAGCCCTTCAACTGACACAATACAGGGCTGAGGTTTGCACTCCACCACGCGCAGATTCTGTTTATTTGGCATCAAGCGTCCCCGGCCCATCTGGCCTGCTACTCCTCTGCCTCTCCCGTGCATAATGACCTGCCAACAACAAAAGTACAGGGTTTTGATTTACTAAGTTTGAGCTTTTGTTATCTCCAAAGTACTGGGGTATACAAGTGAGCCATTCTCTGAGGCTTGATTGAAATTCATGGTGGTTCACAGGGTACAAGCGCTACTTGCTAGGGGCTGGCTGCCAGTTTCCCACAAGGAGTGGGCAGACTGGTGGAATGAGTTTCAATGGCTTAATGCACTGAACCCTGCATCTGGTAACTCCGGGGACCCCAGAGAATCAGGACAGGCTTGCCTAGGGCTGAAGCCTTCCTGCGGCTCAAATGAGCCTCGAAAGGGACACCAAAACAGAGTCTTGTCTGGGCCATTAGCTAGCATCTCAATCTCTTTGGCTGCCCCCTTTTAAAAAGTGAGGGGAGCCTAGGATCTTCAAGAGAAATATGGCCAGCTCAGTCTTTCTCCTTTCCTTCTAGGAAACCCAGGAGAACACATTTATTCCCTGGGACTACGACCAGGTGTGCAAAAATAAAGTGGCTCCCGGTTAAGATAATAGCCTAATTCAGATGTTACAATAGAGGTGAAGGGAGCCTTGCAGTTCTTCCTAATACAGAAAGGCAGGATTAGGCTAGCGGTCCAAAACCACTGCAAGAACTATCCCTGCAGCTCTTATGTACATATCCGTCATTTAGTTATTTATATTAATGTCTGTCTCCAACTCTAGACTGTAAGTTTGTTGTGGGCAGGGAACATGTCTGTTATATTGTCCTCTCCCAAGCTCTTAGTAAAGTGCTCTGCACACAGTGAGCACTCGATAAATACAACTGACTGAAACAACTTCGTAACCCCTTTGAATATTTCTACCCCTTGCAGCCAAATGATAGGACAGTGCTTTTTACTGACCCCATTTAAGCAGACCCCAAAAATTACATCAAGTGAAAGCCAGCAGATGTGAATGTGGCCTTAAAGACAAGTACAGGGTACTTTAAATCCACTGTTCCTCCAGTTCAGGTCCTGAGACCTTGCAGCAGGAGTCAACCTACTACACATAATTCTTTCAGGAGTCTAAGGGCAAGAGGTTTCAATGACCAAACGTGGCTTACAGAAGCATAGAAAGAGTACTGACTTGGGAGTCAGAGGTCGTGGGTTCTAATCCTGACTCCGCCACTTGTCAGCTGTGTGACTTTGGGCAAATCACTTCACGTCTCTGTGCCTCAGTTACCTCTTGTGTAAAATGGGGATTAAGACTGTGAGCCCCAAGTGGGACGACCTGCTTACCTTGTATCTATCCCAGTGTTTAGAACAGTGTGTGGCACAGAGTAAGCACTTAACAAATACCATTATTATTATTATTATTATTAATAAACCCCTGAATTGTGCTGGGCGTAGGTTGGTTCCCAGTGCAGACTAACACATATATTTTATTTCAATCTGTACTACACAACTTCAAACTTGAAAAGCATAGTGGCATAATGGAAAGAGCACAGGGCAGGGAGTCGGGAAACCTGGGTTCTAATCCCAGCTCCGCCACTTGCCTGTTGTATGACCCTGGGCAAGGCACTTAATTTTTCTGTGCCTCAGTTTCCTCATCTGTAAAACACAGATTAAATACCTCTTCTCCCTTCCTCTTTGACTGTGAACCCCTTGTGGGACAAAGACTGGGTTGGTTCTTTCTGTATTAGATCTACTCCATTAAATCACCTAGTAGGCACATAACAGACACTACAATTATTATTCAAAAGATCAGGCTCATGAATTTAGGGTGGGGGCCAAGTGGCATGGCCTCAACAGGAAAATGGTAAGAGAAGCTCAGTTGTGACTACTTTTAGTTTGCTTAGGGGATTAAACCTATCAAATGTACTATGGTGAACAGATTTTAGCAGTGCTGAATACCGTAATTCTCAACTATCATACCCTGGCTGGCTTTCCTAAAGACTGGTCGGAACTGCCAAAGTCCCTGAACCCATTCTTCACATTGATGAAAAGGACTGAGTCTTGTTGAATCTAAAAAACGTACCTTCTTGGCTGGGTGAATTCCCTGGATGTTCCTGATTCCTGGAGGGCCAGTTGAGTGGATCTGGGCTGCCCCCGATAAATGCTGCTGCTGCGGATGATACTGCGGCTGTTGATATTGCTGCTGCTGCTGCTGAAGCGTTCCCTTTGTCAGCGTGACCTTCCGCACAGGCTGCTGCCTCAGTTCTGGAGACGGCGGGAGCCGCTGGGGATGGCCCTCTGGGTGAAAAAAGCCAACATTCTCTCCCCCCTGCTGAAATCAACAAGGTATCGTGCTGTTCAGTACCTACTCAATCCAACATCAGCTTCATGAGATATCTACTAGGAAGGGTAACTTGTTTGGTAGCTTGGCTGAAACAGTTTGTTTGTTTTTTAAGTAATCAAGCCAATCTGCTCAGGTATCGGAATGAGATGAAAATTCTCAGCTCATTAGGACAGTAAGTAAAATCTCAACTTTCAGGTTAAAATCGCAAACATTTCTCGAGAACCTGCATGGCTCAGTAAAAACAGCCCAGGCGTGGGAGTCAAAGGACCTGGGTTTTAATCCCAGCTCTGCTATGTGACCATGGGCAAATCGCCTAACTTCTCTGTGCCTCAGTTTCCTCATCTGCAAAATGGGGATTTAATACTTGTTCTCCCTCCCCCTTACACCAGGAGCCCCAGATGAGACAGGGACTGTGTCCGACCTGACTGTCTTGTACCTACCTCAGCTCTTAGCACAGTGTTTGGCACTTGGTAAGCACTTAAATACCATAATGATAATTTCTTTGATTTTACGTTCATTTTTGTATTAAGTATTTTGGATCTTGCTGGTGTGTGTGCCTCCAGGTTATCACCCACCCTGCCACAATGAACGTCTTTTTTTGATGGTATTGACACTTGTCTACTTGTTTTATTTAGTTTTGTTTTGTTGTTGTCTGCCCCTCCACGTTCTAGACTGTGAGCCCGTTGTTGCGTAGGGACTGTCTCTATCTGTTGCTGAATTGTACTTTCCAAGCGCTTAGTACAGTGCTCTGCACATAGTAAGAGCTCAATAAATACAATTGAATGAATGAATAAAACGATGAGCAGATGACTTCACTCCTCAAAAAGCCCTCCAAGTCTTCCATCTTTCCTCACCCACAAAATAAGAACTTGTGACTCTTGATTTCAAGGCTCTCCTTAAGCCATCCCTCTCTTAATAAACTCCAGTCTAAGTCTCCCAGCTGACCCAAGCTATCCTTTTAATTAAACCTTTTCATTAATGGCTTATATAATTCTCCTTATTTAGAACTTCCTTCCTCCTTCCCTAAACCATCCCTCCCTCCGCATTACAATCCAATGGGTCCAGTCCAGTTAAATGGGCACCACAACAAAAGAAACCAAATCTCCGAGTTTGGGGACGAATGCTCTGACCCCTCAGCATCAGAAAGTTGCAGATGGCCTCAGGTAATTAGACTGTCCAAGCTCAAAGAGACAGAAAGAGTTCATGTGTTTGGCCACAGTGGAATTCTGCAACACGAACGAAATAAAAATGTAGCAAGTGCTTCTGATCCAAGGCGGTGCACAACACCCAGGCCAATTCCCCTCAGCTCCAAGACTTCAAAACCCTTCAGGGCTGTCTCAGGAAGGAAGGAATTCCTTACAGCTTGTGTAAGTCAACATTCCAGGCAAGGTGGGATGGGTTAAAAAAAAAAAGGAGAGGGGAGAAGGTAAGGGTGATTGGGGTGGATACCACCTAAGAATGCAATACCAGAACCCCTTAATTCCACCAGAATCCAACACATTTAGTGTACAATGTTTTCACAACTTTGAGAAATAAATCAGTAATATTTCCACCACTAAGTGTAGGAATACTCATAGATCTTAGGTGGGAGACCAGTCATTTGGGGGTGGGCCACATTGATTCACCCAACCTCACTATGCCCAGGAAATAAGGAGTGGGCCCCAGATCCCACTGGATCAGAGCTCTGGGGGCTGTGACATGCTGGAGACTGTTGATGGTATCTGGAAGGGGATGGAGCTTGGATTGCCCAACCAACAATTACCATTACAATTTACAGTTATTTATGCTGTAAATAACTGGGGGCTAGCTATTCAAACTATTTAGATGGACGGGGTAGACGCCTAAGGCAATAGATTCCAAGCCACCCAGGTCTCAAAGATATTCTCTGAGAATCTGACTCTGTTCACATTAGTTCCAACAGTTACTTAGGGCTCTCCAGCAATCCTCCTGGCAGAGAGATGGGTCTGCCTTTAGTGAAAAATTTACAGTCAGGTCCCAAGAAACAAAACAAAAAAAAACCTTTTAAAGAAAGTCCACCATTCGTTTCTCTTCAGAGTAGCTCATACAATCAAATTGGATTTATTGAGTGTGTACTGTTCACAGAGAACTGTACTAAGAGCTTGGGAGAGTTCAATATAAGAGTTGGCAGACATATTCCCTGCCCACAAGGAGCCTACAGTCAATTCAATTCCACCTAATAATAATGACAATGGTATTTTTTAAGTCCTTCCAAAGTGCCAAAGTACCATGCTAAGAGCCAGAGGTAGATACATAATCAGATCAGACATGGCTCCTGACCTTCATGTGCTCATAATCTAAGGAAGGAAGGAAAATAACTAACTACTCTATCCCCCAATTTAGAGACGATGAAACTGAGGCACAGAGCTGTTAAGTGACTTGCTCAAGGTCACAGTCAGTTGCAGAGCTGGGTTTAGAACCCAGGTCTCCTGACTCCCAGTCCCAAGCTTTCCTCCTAGGTCACACTGCCAGAAATGTTAGAGGAAAAAAAAAAAAGATCTCACAGCATGTAAATGGCTAATAAGTTAATGTAATTGTATCTGAGCATATGGTGACCCATAAATTTTGGCAGATCTATTGAGTGTTTCCTAGCTGCACATTTCTTTAGTTCTGCAGGACAGAAATAAAGAGCTCTCACATATTGGAGCATGATCTTACTATACTGGGTATTACTGGATTTTTTTCCACGTGTATGATTTGACACACAGCAAGCAGACTTAAAAATAAACTTAAGTTCACACACTAACAGGCAGGTGCCCAATTAAGGAGGCTGTTTAAGATGATGATGGTATTTGTTAAGTGCTTACTATATATCAAGTACTGTTCTAAGTGCTAAGGTAGATATAAAGTAATCAGGTTGGACACAGTCCCTGTCCCACATGAGGCTCACAATATTAATCTCCATTTTACAGATGAGGTAACTGATGCCCAGAGAAGTGAAATGACTTGCCCAAAGTCACACAGCAGACAACTGGTGGGATTAGAACCCAGGCCCTTCTGACTCCCAAGACCATGCTCTATCTACTAGGCCATGCCGCTTCCCCAGGCTGGAAGCAAGTTGATGGATCCAACGGTCCTGGGTTCTTTGTGTTCCCATAGTTCTACGATTTTGTGTGTGCTCACCATCTGTGCCTCTCCCCTCGGATCTAAAGACGGGCTAAAAAGACCGGCTAAATTGTTCCAGTCTAACATCCTCAAGTCTCAGTCTACTTGGACATTTCCCTAAAGTTTTTATTTATGATGATGGTGGTGATGATAATACAATTGAGGGGGTGAAGAGGGAGAAGGATCATGTCTTGAGTCAAGCCTTATTATTTCACAGAAGTTGTACAAGGATTATATCCTTCTCTTCTGCCACTTATATTATGGCATTGGGTGTCACCAGTGGTTGCCTGTCAACTTTCGAATCAAGCAAAAACTCCTCACTCTTGGCTTCAAGACTCTCCATCACCTCGCCCTTTCCTACCTCACCTCCCTTCTCTCATTCTACAGCCCAGCCTGCACACTCCGCTCCTCTGCCACCACTAACCTCCTCACTGAGCCTCATTCTCGCCTGTCCCGCCATCGACCCCCAGCCCATGTCCTTCCTCTGGCCTGGAATGCCTCCCTCCTCACATCTGCCAAACTAGCTCTATTCCTCCCTTCAAAGCCCTACTGAGAGCTCACCTCCTCCAAGAGGCCTTCCCAGACTGAGCCTTTTTCCTCCCCTCCTCCTTCTCCCCTCCCCATCACCGCCCCCCGCCCTCCCTCCTTTCCCTCCCCACAGCGCTTGTATATATTTCTACATATTTATTACCCTATTTTATTTGTACATATTTACTACATTTATTTTATTAATAATGATGTGTATATAGCTATAATTCTATTTATTCTGATAGGATTGACACCTATCTACTTGTTTTGTTTTGTTATCTGTCTCCCCCTTCTAGACTGTGAGCCCACTGTTGGTTAGGGACGGTCTCTATATGTTGCCGATTTGTACTTCCCAAGTCCTTAGTACAGTGCCCTGCACACAGTAAGCACTCAACAAATATGACAATGAATGAACAAGGAAATTTTGTCTACAGTTTATCCAGATAAAACCTTTCTAATCAATCAAATTTATTGAGCACTTACTGTGTACACAGCACTGTACTAAGCACTCTGAAAAGTACAATACAACATAACTAAGTACAACATAACACAATCTTTAGCTATCTTTAAAAAGAATTAACTAAAATCAAAATTCCTCTTCACTACTGTTCATCATAATCTTATAGTGCGGCCTCTTCGGAGAAGTGCAATCTTAAACCATCATTTGAATGTCTGTAGTGAAGCCTTATTTCTGATTTGCAGACAACACGATTGAAAAATTTTGAAGTGAAATGGCTTTGTCTACATAGTTGTGAATGGGAGCAGAGTTTTCCAATTGAGGGGTAAGTTAAAAAAAAAAGTTGGAAATAAAACAACACAATTTATCAGGCAGGAGTTAAGGCCTCCCAATAAAGAAATACCAAACCCCAAATGTTTAGACAACCATAGGACTGGAATGGACTTCAGTTAGGTTAACCAGTCCATTTCCTGTTAAGGGTTAATGTGATTCTTAAACAGCGATAAACTGAATTTTTAAAAAAATGAACAGGGTGGCAATGGCATTTTTCTTTTAAGTTTTTATGTTATCAAAGATCCCATCCTTGAAAGGTCTCCTGGGGAGTGGAAGATCACAGCACTTTCCCGAAGGAGCACAATAAAAATGAATATTGCTACTAGGTAGAAAGTGGCTCCATTCAGGAAGATTAATGGTCATTAGCTACTTTTTCAAAGATGTGCTAAAGTCTTGGGGCCTCCTGCCAAGAAAGGCTACTAGTCTTTCTCTGCTAAACTGGATAATCTCGAGAGTATTCTTTCAGAAAGAACGCTTCCTTAAAGATGGCGCTTTAAAATCACTTTTAAAAATAGTTTTTTTTACAAAACTGTCTGAATTAAATAAGCCAAGTCAGCGTACTTTTTATCAGATTTATTATGACCAAATCGTACAAAATGAAGTTTGTCACCAACATTAGTAGGACAAATTTATTTATAACAAACGCTTCAAATATACAGATAAAAATGCCTAGTGATACTGTCAGAGCTTCTTGCAATTTGACAGATCAAATCTTATTTTCCCTCTTAAACCTCACGAAGGCTCGATATCACCAACTTGCATTCAGTAGTGAGCAAATTGATTAATCCCTCTCTATAGAAATCTCAACTCTTGATTACACCTATCAGACGTTAAGCAGCATTATTCTAGAGTGACAACACTTGACAAATTCCCCGACCATTTTTCTCAGCTTTTGTGGCCCTGCTAACTCGTATTAACCCTGATGAAAAATTAATTTTCCTTATCTTCTTCTAAACCCCAAAATCCAAATCCGCCAAACTGGCAACTCTTTCTGAAAAGGTATTATGAAAACCTCTAAAAAGATTAATTGCATGTCTTCAGGTGACATTAATTTCTGTCCCCGTGACAGACATTTGATACTCCATACTGAGAGGACAGATAACATTGTCAGGATACACAGAAGGACAGTGGTGTGGTGTCCCAGGGCAGCCTCTTATGAATTCTCCTTCCGATAAGGCCATACTTCACTGTCATTGCCACTGTTACTGATCTTGCAGCCCGAAGACCTCACTGCATGGCTTTTCCATTAGGTATGACAATGCTGAATCTACCCGTGAATCTTTATAAAGCTAATTCAAAATCCGGACTCCTGGAAAAGATGGGCATCCTAGCTGTAGCACTTGAAACAATTTGTGACACTGTTGGTCTAAAACACTCCTACTTTGAGTAGGTGGTGGTAGTAATAATATCAATCAATTTATTGAGCGCTTACTGTGAGCAAAGCACTGTACTAAGCACTTGGGAAGTACAAGTTGGCAACATATAGAGACAGTCCCTACCCAACAGTGCGCTCACAGTCTAAAAGTAATAGTAGTAGTAGTAGTACTAATATTTATTAAGCTCTTACTATGCACAAAGCACCATACTAAACACTGGGAAAAAATAAACAGGTGATAATTAGGGTCCCTGGTCCTCAAGAGCCTCACGGAAAACAAAGGAAACTAAATCTGTAAGAAGCATATCCACCTGGGCTCGCATTTTTAAAAAGCAG
This sequence comes from Tachyglossus aculeatus, assembly GCF_015852505.1. Classification (NCBI taxonomy): domain Eukaryota; kingdom Metazoa; phylum Chordata; class Mammalia; order Monotremata; family Tachyglossidae; genus Tachyglossus; species Tachyglossus aculeatus. The sequence goes on along the minus strand of NC_052078.1, from coordinate 7,229,271 downwards.
CATTTCAAGAGAAGGAAAGGTGTTGTACGGTACAGACGACAGCTCAAGGCTTGAAGTGCTCTTTTTAAAATCAGATAAAACTTAACTTAGAAAGCTGCAATTGCCACCTGCCAGCCCCTCTGTCTCTCCCATGGCTCAATGTGTTGCAGGGCAGAGGCCCCGGAATATACCTTATGGCATTCTGGTACTTTCTGAAAAGTCTGCAGCCAATTCCTGTTTTTTCTAGGTAGGCAACTACTGTTCTACTTTCTTGAGGCAGTAGAGTTCTATACCCTTCCTTAATTAATTCCCAACACCCTAGCCATACCAGCCCAATAGCCACACTAGCACTTAGGCATTTATACCCATTCTTGGCCTTTATTTATATATACTTACACACAGACACACACACAGACACCCCAATTATTTGTTCAGCTAATTCATCCAGACATTTGCACTACAACTACTAATAATTATTGTGGTATTTGTTAAGCGCTTACATATGCCAAGCACCGTTCTTAAACTCTGAGGTAGATTTTTTTTTAATGGTACTTGTTAAGTGCTTTGTGCCAGGCACTGAATGATGCGCTGGGGTAGACACAAGCTAATCAGGTTGGCCGCGGTCCCGGTCCCACATGGGGCTCACAGTCTTAACCCCATTTTACAGATGAGGTAGCTGAGGCAGAGTCACACAGCACACAAGCGGCAGAGCCGGGATCAGAACACAGGTCCTTCTGACTCCCGGGCCTGTGCTCTTTCCACTAATCAATCAATCAATCATATTTATTGAGCACTTACTGTGTGCAGAGCACTGTAATAAGCGCTTGGGAAGTACAAGTTGGCAACATATACAGACAGTAGGCCGCAATGCTTCTCTAAATATCATACAATATAATCAGATACAATGTAGTCAGATCAGACACCGTTCCTGCTCCTCACAAGGCTCCTTTCTCCTGTTTCCACTATTTTTAGATGATTTGTCAGCCTGTCTCCCTCATTCAAATTCAAGCTCCTCTGAAGGGGGGCAATTTGTGTCTTGCTCTTGGTGTACTGTCCTGAGAGCTTAGCACAGTGCTAAAAACTGTGGATAATGGGAAAGCTACCCACTTGACAGATGGGGAGGATGTGTGAGTTAAGAACCCAGGTATTTTCTGCAATAAAAACAGCAGAACAAAAAAGACAGTAGAGAAAGTGAAGGAAGTTAGAATATTGTATCCTAATATGGGATAAACTGTTGGGATTCCTATTGTTATGCTGGAGACAAGCTGAACAAGGCTGATAAACTGCAATAACTGAGAGAGACTAGTGTGCTAAAGTGGAGTTTCCCAAAGAATGAGTAAGCCTTGGTTCTGAGACATCAGGACTGCAAACCTGCAGAAAGAACTGACTATAGTACAGTGCTCTGCACACAGTAAGCGCTCAATAAATACGATTGATGATGACTATACAGACAGTGGTTTGCACAATGCCACTTTTCTTACATACTTGACCCATTGATAGCCAAAGGGACGGCAGCACAATGCCAGTGCTGTGCCATAATGCTCTAACCCAGCAGGCGGTTGGTGGTCTTGACAGCTGCCGTCATCTTCCCCACCCAAGTTAACCAGCAATATTTCTGGAGTCCTGCTGGACTGACCACTTGGCAGAAAGCCCCAGATTCCTTCCCCATAGCTGGCACAGGCCCAGCAGACATTTGTCTACTTGTAGAACCAGAATCCAGGTCTCCTGACTTCCAGAATTTTCCACCGAACCAACAGCATGGCTATGGGTACTTAAAGTACAAGGTTTAATTGTATTTATTGAGTGCTTACCGTGTGCAGAGCACTGTACTAGGTGTTTGGGAGAATACGATAAAATTGGTAGAAAAGTTCCTTGCCCACAATGAGCGTACAGTCTAGAGGGGGAGAGACACATTAATATAAATAAATTAGGGGTAAGTAACAAGTGCTGTAGGGCTGAGGGAGGGCTGAATAAAGGATGCATATCCTGGTGCAAGGGTAACCCAGAAGGGAGTGGGAAGAGAAATTAGGATTTAGATGCGGAAGGCCTTTTGGAGGAGATGTGCTTATAATAAGGTTTTGAAGGTGGGGAGAGTGATTGTCAGTCGAACATGAAGGGCGTTCCAGGCCAGATGGAGGAAGTGGGCAAGAGGTTGTTGGTGAGATAGAGGAGATCAAGGTACAGTAAGTAGGCTGGCATTAGAGAGCTAAGTGTGCGGGCTGGGTTGTAAGAGGAAATCAAGGAGGTAAGGTGGGAGGGAGCAAGATGACAGAGTAAGGCCAATGGTAAGGAGTTTCTGTTTGATGCAGCAGTGGACGGGCAACCACTGGAGGTTCTTCAAGCCCTATGCTAAGCACTGGAGTACATACAAGATAATCATATGGGATACAGTCTCTGACCCACATGGTGCTCACAGTCTAAGTAGGAGGGAGATCAGGTACTTAATCGCCATTTCACAGATGAGGAAACTGAATTATGGCGAAGCTAAGCGGCTTGCCCAAGATCACACAGCAGGCAAGTGGCAGAGCCAGGAGTAGAACCCAGAACCTCTGACTCTCAAGCTTGTGCTCTTTCCACTAGGCCACCCTGCTTCAAACGGTGCTAGAATCCTCCTAATTATGAGAAGCAGCATGGCTCAGTAGAAAGAGCATGGGCTTGGGAGTCAGAGGTCATGGGTTCAAATCCCAGCTCCACCAATTGTCAGCTGTGTGACTTTGGGAAAGTGACTTCACTTCTCTGTGCCTCAGTTACCTCATCTGTAAAATGGGGATTAAGACTGTGAGCCCCACGTGGGACAACCTGATAACCTTGTATCCTCCCCAGTGCTTAGAACAGTGCTTTGCACATAAGCGCTTAATAAATGCCATCATTATTATTATTTCTCACACTAAAATAACGTTCCTGATAAAGATATACTTACATTTAAAAAGTAAGAGACTATACTGCAGGGTGGCAGTGGAAAGTACAGATATTTGGGAGTTAAGAGACCTGGGTTCTGGTCCTGACTCTAACCCCCTGAGGAACTTTGGACTAATCACTTAACCTCTCTTGGCCTGTTTCCACATTTGAAAAATGGGGTTAATACCTGTCACAGGTATTCTTCTTCACAGGGTTGCTGAAGACAATAAGAGTGAATGTGGAGGCATATTGGAAAAAATACATGCTACAAATATTCAAGTTATTAGTATTATCTCCCCTTTAGACTTGTGAGCCATTGGGGGCAGGGAACGTGTCTACCAACTTTGTTGTACTGTACTCTCCCAAGTGCTTAGTACAGTGCTCTGAACACAGTAAGCACTCAAATATCACGGATTGATTGACTGATTCTCAAGTCTTCAACTTGGTCATTTTTAGATTTTTTTACCTGAAAAACAGTCATGGGTGACTGGAGACTGAGCCGAGGCTAGCAAGATAGCTGATCCAGAACATTGATGTGCTGGGCCGAGCTTTATGAAATTCTACCCTGCTCTGAATTCCTTTCAACTCTTCAAGCCCAGCCCACTTCCAAATACTAAAAACTCCAAGAAATGGAGTTTAATTAAAGGGCAGCAGACGGCACCAATAGCTGTTTCAGCAAATGTGCTCATGATACTTTTCTTTGTTCCAAACCATTGCTTACCCCTCTATTTTCAAAGCATATTCCCTTGACAGCACAATAATAAAAGGAGTTTGTATTTAATGTGTGAAACATCCTCTTTAAATAATCAGGGATTAGTCCTTTCAAAATATAGGGAAATGGTCTAGAAAGGAATCTGTAAAACTTTCATGAAACAAACTGAAAATGAATTGGATAAATGGCTTAATACTCCAGGCTCCCAGAGAGTTCCGGCAGCTTTTTAAAAATAAAATACAGAGTATCAAAACGGGACAGATTGCCCTCCTACTGCTGCATTCTGCACTGTTTCGCTGTATGGCTTGCGGAACAAAGTAAAATAGATTTAGCTTGGCACCAAACTATTAAAAATTAAATTTCCTTGATCAGAGTTAAACTGTTAAATTCCATGTTTGCTTTTATTTTTCAGCACCTTGACAGAAGATGGAAACCAAACCATTCCACAGGGGTAGAAAAAGGAAGGAACCCCTTCCAAATTTATACTTTGTTCTCCTTAAAGCTTTGGCAGGGGATGCGTCTTGTCTTTTTGCTCTCTTTTCCCAAAGTACTTAATACAGTGCATTTCACCCGGTGGGTATCCCATTACTACTACTAAAGGGACCAATGGAAAAAAAAAAAACTAGAGCAAGATCACACAGTTCCTCCTCAACACACAAACTATTTAACATAGTAGGGATTAAACAAAACATTGGGGCCCAAAAATTCAGACAGACTAAAAACGCTGTTATGTCAGCAATTGAAATATTTTTGCATTGATTTTTAAGGTTCATCCTGGAGATGGGGATATAAATTGGAGTCTAGGCAGGGCTCCAGTACAAACAAAAGACGTGGTCGTTAATAATCAAGGGCCTTTACAAAACCAACACACAGATATGCTTTGGGGTCCATACCATTTTTGAACTCCTTTTTGCTTTTACTGAAATATACCATTTAACTGGATTTCCTTTTTGGCACCCTGGAATAAGGAATGGCTGCTTTAAAATGCCTTCCAGGAAGTGCTTAAATCTGTTTTTTTTTTTTAAGTAACCAAGGCAATCAATCGATGGTATATCGAGCATACACTGTTTGCCGTGCACTATCCCCACAAATTCACGGTGAAGTCAACTGGTACACAAAGAAAAGGGACCCTTAAAGAAGTAGGATAACTGTTGAGGTCTTTATGAGGCCAATGCAACCTTGCAAATAAATACAAAAATTTGCTAGACATATTTTTTTTTTTAGGCCAGCCTGTTCACAGGTAGGTAGTAAAATAAATAAAATCAGGGTTTTTACTATCTGCCCAAAGTTATCACTTGACCTGGGCCAACAGAGACTTTTTCTAGAGATGACAAACACATCATTATAAATTTTTAAAACCCTGCGAATTCTAAAGAAAGTTGCAGTAATTGGCAAATAATATAATTTTCCCCTCAAAGAATCAACCAGGTTTCCAACAACAGACTTAAGGCCAGTGACACACATAATCAGCGATAGAAAAGCCCTCAAGGGGTCACCTAGTCTATTTACACCAATCCCAGGGAGATGATTATCTGCCCAAGGATGGAAAAGAAAGGTAGGTTAAAGTACTGACAAATCACAATCACCGAGAACACCACCAATCCATAGGCAGGATGGACTGGGCCCACTATTCAAGCTGACAACATATGGAGCAGCAGTCTTTCAGGGGGAATTGAGCTCCCTCATATCCTGTATTCATTATGAGTGTCAATAACCCAACACTGAACTATGCCAAAAATGTAGCCCGAAAAACAACTTATGAAAAACTGGAATACAGCACCTGGGATAAGGTGGTGAATTTCCAATGAGGTCTCAGGTTGGAGGTGCAGAACTTTAACTTCATTCATTCATTCATTAAATTGCATTTATTGAGCACCTGCAGTGTGCAGAGCACTGTATTAAGTGCTTGGGGGAATATAATATAACAATAAATAGAGACATTTCCCTGTCCACAATGATCTTACAATGTAGAGGGGGCAAGAGACCTTAGTATAAATAAATTATGGATATGGACCTAAGTGCTGTGGCAGGCGGGGCGGGTGCGGGGGAATAAAGGGAGCAAGTCAGGGTGATGCAGAAGCGAGTGGGAGAAGAGGAAAGGACAGTCCTTAGTTGGTCACAGTGGTGAGCAGAAAGCCATCAACTAATAAGCCTGTACCAAAGCACTGTAATAAGTAAAGCACTGTGCTGAGCCCAGGCTATATAGAATTAGCTGGCCCTTTCCACCTTCTCCCTCCCAGCCTTTAAGATGTGAAGACCAGAAAGTAGCAAATGTGGTCTTTGTAATTTCTAATCCCCTGTGGGCTGAATGCTTAGTAGTACAAGGGTTCTTCTGCACAGAGCAGGAGCTCAATAAATATTTCTGACTGACTGATTTTCTGGTTGGGATGATTTGAAGTATGGGGAGTCTAGGGTCAAGGTACAAGGTTTACTGGGTCAAAAAACTGAAGAATCACTGCTGCAGAAAAAACCACACAGATTCACCTCCTAGGCGTGAATCTCAGTAGCAACCTGGAGTTCCTGAATGCAATCCAAGAAACGTTTTCAATAAATCCTTTTTCCAAGTGACAACCTGCTAAGTAAAAGCTTCCCAGAGTATTTGCAAGTTCTGAATGTTCTACGCATAATAATGGAAAAGCACGAAACAAAAGATCTTACTGAAATTTAAGGGGGTGCAGCACTGTCGGTCCCTCAGAGTCCCCAACTATTTCCCTTCTAACTTTTCATATCCCATTTAATCGAACATTTTTCTTCGAACTTCGGATTTAGAACTGGATGAAAAACAAGCAACACTGCTCTGCTTTAAAAAAACAAAATATAATCTAACTTCAGATCATCGGGACATGCAAACATAAAAACGGCTCTTGAATTTGGTCAAGAAAGGACTGATTCCCTCCCCGGCCCAGCAGGATGTCCAACAACTCTGTCTGACAGCTGTCACCAAAATGCCATTGAGATGAAAACACAAAGAGTGAAGGATCAAAAATTACTTCCCTGAGAATTATGAATGCAAAAAAAGCACAATGATATCTGAGTGATTAAACAGTTTCTTTCACCTGGCTAACCAACAGCAGGAAAGGAAAGAGGAACTCCTTTTTAACTCAAAATTGACATAAGTATGAGTACATGCAAGCTAATTAAGTTGCAAGACACTCCCAATGTGGGTGTCAGGGAAAGAATTCAAAGAAAAATTTGGCCTCAAATTAAAAAAAAAAAAAGACTGAGCACACTCCTCAGTTAGGACTGTGATGGTTCACCAGAGTATAGTTTCTTGGCAGGTACTGGATTCTGAAGAGGCCTTGAGGCCTGCCTAGAGATTGGAGCAGATTTTTTTTTAATGCAAAACAAGTCAATTAAATTTAATAGAGGGGACACGTGCAGTATAGAACACTAAAGGAAGAAAACCAATAGCCTCCACTTTTCCGAAGAAAGGCGCTACAGAATGAGGGCCAAACTTGATTCAGGTATGATGGGAAACAGTCTCCAAATCATAGTAGACTGAAAACTGAACACGGGCCAGTCACGCGATACTTTTAATCAAAAACCAGTCATGACACTGGGATGTACGTTCTATGGAATTATGATACACACATAGAACAAGGAGTTAATTCTCCCTTTATGGTCATCACTGGGCAGACGCTTAATAAAAGTTCTGTGTCCACCCCTGGGCTTTACACCCAAGGAGTTCAAAATGGCAGCAACAAAACCTCCAGGAGCCAGTGTGGCCTAGAATGACCACGTGCCTGGGAATCAGGGGCTGTGGGTTCTAGCCTTGCCTCTGCCACCTGCCTGCTGTGTGATCTTGGGCAAACCACCTAATTTATCTGTACCTCAGTTTCCTCATCTATAAAATGGGAATTCACTACCTAGTCCCCCTCCCACCTTGGACTGAGAGTACGATGTGGATCATGGACTGTGTCTGACCTGATTATCCACCCCCAGTGCTTAGTACTGCAGATAGCAAGATAGCAGAAAGCAAGCGTTTAACAAATAACAGTTATTACTACCACTGATAGAGCAACAGCAGAGGTAGAGATGCCTATTAAATTTCTAGATTCCTGGTCACCGTCACAGTTGTATCTCTTGGCCTCCTAAAATACCACCACAACTTTGGAAATGGTTTAGGTCCTGGTTGAGATGGCTACAAAACTACCCTTTGAAGAAGGGAGACAGCATCCTTCTCCCCGCTGCAATCCAGAAGAGCTGCATCTAGGTAAAAACCAAGGGTTTGCCCGGCCCTCTACAGAGTATACTTAAATTTGGGAGGATCACTTTGAGCAACCAATGCCTGTGGAATCACCTACCACAAGTCCCAATCTCTCTCCAGGACACTGCAGGGCCCTGGCGTCGGCAGTCATCCTAACTGACAAGCTACACTTCAGGTTTTTCCGCCCTTCCCCTCGCACCTGACTGCTACCTTAAGAGGCCTCTGAATAATTTTAAGCATCCAGCCCTCTTGCCCTAGCAAGCACCTGAGCTGAATTATAAATTGGGATTCCTAATGGCAATTTAAAACAAGGGACTCTCTGTAAAAGTACTTTCAATCTTTACATGGAAAAACCCTATCTGAGTGGGGTTATCCCATTTGAGCTCCTATCTCCTAATTCACAGGACTATGGCCAAGGCAGGTTTCAGTCAATTTTTTTTATTTTTCTTCAACAGAGAGTTTTTATGTATTCTGGGATACTTCTAGAGGATAAACAACAGAAAAGAACCAAAAGACGCACTCATAAAACTTGAAAACTTACCCCTCCTGTCAACTTAATCACCCTGACTTTGGAGCTCACATGTGGCCCATCTCCACTACCAGTGTTCGTGCGCTGCATTACGGTCCTTTTCACGCCAGGCTTCATATCCTGGGGTCGGCCTTGTACTGACGCCACTCTAGAAGTCTGGCTGAGGTGAAGAGCTTCGTCCATGTCGGCTGGCTTTGTTGGCTGCCCTTTCAGGGGTGGCTGGAGTTGACCTGGGGGAACTGTTCTATTCTGTCTCAACTGTTTCACTGGTTTCATCTGCTGTCCTGGATACTGCAAGTTTGCCCCGGCTTGCCCGAAATTCGGGGTTTTCAGCTGAACCTCTGTAATGGTTGCGTCTTGCTTTTTGACCAGGAGCCTGTTTTTCACATTTGGTCTGGCCTGTGTCCCGGGATAAGGTAGTAATGGGTTGCCATTGGTTGGGGACAATGATGGCTCCTCTTCTTGTTCTACTGGGGGCTGGGGAGCGTAAGGTTGCTGTTGCTGAGCAAGTCTTTCAAGTAATTCCCTCTTCCGAGCACCAGCCTGCTGCTGCCGTCGCAGCTCCTTTTGCTTCAGAATTTCCTCCCGTAAGCGTTTCTGCTCTTCAATCTTTAAACGATACAACCTAGTCTCTTCATCTTCATCGGAAAACTAAACAGGAAAAACGCATCATTTACCAAATCGGGGAAACACATGGGGAGAAAGGGGGTGCCAATCCAAACAATGTGCCAGAATTACTACACAAACATTTTCCACAAAGCTCAAAATTTATCCAGAGACAAACCGCTCTGACCTTCTTTACCACTGAAGTATAAACCTCTTCTTCTGGTGAAGGGGGGTTGGGGGTGGAGGGAAGGAGAGTCAAAGCTCATTTAAAAAAATCTTATCAGAATATTAAAAGTGAAATCATGTAAATTTCCACTCATTTAGAAATTCCCGAAACCAATTAAACTATTAATTTAAGATATCAAAAATATGTTTCAAATGGAAACGGCAACAATACTGAGGCAACCCACTGCCAAACAGGTTTTTTATCTTGCTCTCTTCTGACAAAGTAACAAAAGGTAGGGTGGTAAATGACCTGAAAGGCCCTGATTAGAACTATTGATTTTTCTTACAGAATTTTCAGCCTGATCTCAAACTCATTTGTCACACAATAATTGGTTATAATGAACAGCACAAGTCAATCTCTCTGACCTTGAACTCATGCACTCTTCGGAATCAAAATGTTGCCAATTGCTGTGTTGGAATATTAATAGTATGTAAGGAATGCCTTGAGTCTTTCCGAAACTATTACACTCTGTCACATAACCTTTGGTACAGATTCAGCAAATCTCATAAACTGGGGTTCATAGGAAACTCTAGAAGGTAGAAATTTAAAGAAATAATAAGGTGTGATCTTTTTAAAATTAATATTTCTTTAAAAGCTCATGGACTCTTAGTAGCAGGACACTGATATACAAGATTTAACTCTGGCATGAGAAAATGTTCTCGTGACCTCAAATTCATAATGTTGTTCAAGCTTAAAAGGATTTCTTCTTTTGGCTCACTGGGCCTCTCCTTCAATTTGCCTTTACATTTCCCCCAAATGCTCACTTCTGTTCAGCCTTCCAGTAATGGTGATTTCCCTCTTTTGTAGTACCCACCCATCTGAGTAGAAGAAATGCCAGTCCTCTCTGCCATAATTTCTGGCAAAAGAAAGGTTAGAAGAGAGAGGAGGCTAAACACCACTTCTCTCATCCAATGCATAACATCTTTTTTTTTTTTAATCCCCCTCCATTGTTACTAAATCCACATTTGTATGTTATTTTCTGGAAATGAGGTGTACTTATTTTTAAAATTTTAGCCGGCCCGACCTGCAAGAACTATCAAGAAGTTACTCCAGGACTATAATCAGAAAAAAGGACACATGAGCACAATTACACCATATACTATTTTTTAATCTTTCAAACCAGAAACTAAGTTGTCTCCACTGGAATGCTTGCCAAGAGGGCAAATATTTTTTGTGGGCCTTCTAATAAAAGGATTATTATTCTACTCAAGTTGCTATACTATCCCTGCAGAGGGAATTTGTTATAAATTTTTAAAATGGAAGGTTAAGGTGGAGCTACTCCTGAACTTAGACAACTAGGCAGTAGTCTAAGCCCGACAGACTAAGTTTCTTGCTATAAATAAACCCGCCAAAAATGAATCCCTCTGCTTTTCTCCAATACCCCACAAAAAGTGCAGTAAAAATGATTTCCTTTACCAATCCATGTTTTCATGTTTGGAAGGGACACAACTTTAACAAGAATGTATTTCTGATTGTCCTCATTCAAAAACTAATGACGCAGGTCATCATCACCACCATTTAAAAAGTACCTGAACAGAACAAGTTAAACCAACAGCCCTGTCCTCTAGTCGCTTACAATCTAAGGAAAACAAAATGTGATGGACTAACACACTGGAACACTTGGGTAGACCAACTGTACAAACATCAAACATATGACACATGTGAATGTATATTTTGTGAGGTAGAGATGGAAGTGTGAGTTACTGAAGCAAAATGTAGAATCAGGGGAAGAACAAAGGATGGATGGGGACAGAAACTGCTTCCTCATTTCTATTAAGTCAGGAAAGGGTCTATGGCAGAAGCAGGATATCAAAAATGTTCTGCAAGGTGAAAAGCAAAGAGACTGACAAGCTGGGAAGTTGAAAGCTTTTCTGAAATAGAGTATGATGGCTGAAGGGGGCCGTGAGTGAATTTAGAGTGAACAAAGGATCTAGGGGAAAGGAGCAAAAAGAAGATTATGACTGTGGGGCCTGGTGCTGGGCTGCGAGAGAGAAGGTGAGGAGCTTGGTGATGATTCCCAGCTGATGGCAAGTCAGTGGGACCTTTAAGGTAGGGGTGGCACAGTGAAAATAGATGGAGCGATGGACTTTGGAAATGCCACTGCAGATTGATTGGTATGCTGCAGTGCAGGATGCAGGAAATACATCACGGGAGTTGCCAAACTCCGGGTGGACTAAGGCCAGGGCTTTGGGATGGGCGGGAGGACAACAAGCAGCGAGATTACATGACAAACTGGAATGGAATGTAGGAATTAGAAGAGTGAAAACTGACTCCATGTTTTCCGGATTTAAGAGATGGGAGTTTGAGCACCTCATTTCTAATCGTGATGCAAACGCCACAAATCCAGTACAGAATACACTTACTTCTGGTTCATTTTTTGCGTCTACTTTGGTATGAGCCACAGGATGAACTGGTCTGGCTTTCATTTCAGTCTTTCCCTGGGGGGTCCTGACGCCAACAACAGATCTGGTAGAAGGTGATGGTGGTGGGGGGGTGCTGGTGAGAGGCTTCACTTGGGCCGCAGGGGTAGCATTGCAACGGTTGTTACTCATCTCCAGAACGTGTGCCGGTGCGATCGGTAATTCACGTAAATTGCTGTTTCTTGGAGCGGTTGGCTGCATCTGCTGAATCGGCCGCTTGGAAACATTCTGCGAAGGTGTACTCTGCCGTGGAAAGGAACATAACATTCCTCATAAAGATAACTGGATATTTGTGGAGAAGACATATACACGTACATCACTGAGAAGCGGTGTGGCGTAAATGAAACAGCACAGGCCTTGGAGTCAGAAGTTCTACTCCCAACTCTGCCATTTGCCTGCTGTGGGACCTTGGGCAAATTACTTAACTTCTCTGAGCCTCACTATCCTTTATCTGTAAAAACAGGGCTAAGATAGCCTTAAGACTGTGATCCTTAAATGGGCGGGGACTGTGTCAGATCAGCTTATATTGTATCTAGCCCAGTGTTTAGTACAGTGCCTGGTGGAGAGAAAGCGCTTAAATGGTATAATTATTATTATTATGATTATTATTATTATTATTACTACTACTACTATTGTTGTTGCTGTTACTACTGAAGGCAGTAACTTTGGGTAAATGCAATTTTGGCCCAAACCTGGTTTACTTTTGCCCTGATAAAGACCAGCATTCGTCTATCTGGCTGTCTCTTCCAAACTGGATTCCCGCAATGCACTTGGAGCCAACTTCGTAAATAACCACACGCTAGCCAATAAGTTATCATGGGCAAGAGATCAAGAACTCTGATTTCATTCACATTTAACTGACTACATTAAGTAGGGCACTTGCGGATCAGTCGATTTTCTCAGGAGTGGGGAAGGGAGGGGATGCCTGGGAGTTGTTTGAGAATAAGAAGGTCTGCTGGAGAGGAATTTCATTCCTGGAAAACATATCTCCTGGATTTCATGTTTGCCTTCCAAGGATTGTTCGGGGCAATCTCTTGAAAACTGAGTCAATTCATTTTCACATGCATAATCTTTTCTGAAAGGTTGAATTTTTAAAGTTTCTTTATATGTTTGAATAAATTCTCCTCTTCAGGTTGGGAAGAGTCATGAACTGTGACCCTTCCCTTTTATGTAAGATTTGTGTGATACCGGTTCATTCAGAAGCCGGGGAGATGGGTGTATCAGAAGCACGAAAAGCAATACGCCTCTGGTGACTGATGAAGAAAATGTCAAGAGTTTGGGAAAAGAAATATAAATTACAATATTTATACTTTACAATAGCTATTACACCTGATGCTTCCTGGGCACAATCACTCATTCTGGTGACCAGGGGGTACGGGGTGTTCCAAATAGTTTCCTAGTGATCAGAATGCACCACACTGACAGGGCCTCATCAGTGTTACAGTGCTTATCAGTGAGAAGCAGCGTGGCTCAGTGGAAAGAGCTCAGGCTTTGGAGTCCAAGGTCCTGGGTTCAAATCCCACCTCCACCAACTGTCAGCTGTGTGACTTTGGGCAAGTCACTTCACTTCTCTGGGCCTCAGTTCCCTCATCTGTCAAATGGGGATGGAGACTGTGAGCCCCTCATGGGACAACCTGATCACCTTGTAACCACCTCAGCGCTTAGAACGGTGCTTTGCACATAGTAAGCGCTTACTAAATGCCATCATTATTTATTTATTTATTCTCTGGGCCTCAGTTCCCTCATCTGTCAAATGGGGATGAAGACTGTGAGCCCCAGCACTTAGAACAGTGCTCGGCACATTGTAAGCGCTTAACAAATACCAAAATTATTATTATTTCTAGACTGTGAGCCCACTGTTGGGTAGGGACCGTCTCTATGTGTTGCCAACTTGTGCTTCCGAAGCGCTTAGTTCAGTGCTCTGCACACAGTAAGCGCTCAATAAATACGATTGATTGATTGATTGATTGTTACATACTAAGGGGGGGGCGGGCAATGAGAACTCAATACAGTTACCTGTACTAATGAAATTAACTGTTAAAATACCAACAGAATTACTCTCTAACGTGACTCGGCAGAAATGATTTGTTAAGAACGTTTAAGTACATGGGAAGCAGCATGGCCTAGTGGATAGAGCAAGGTCCTGGGAGTCACAAGGTCATGGGTTCTAATACCAGCTCTGTCACATAATAACAATAATAATAATAACAATAACAACAACACTGGTATTTGTTAAGCGCTTACACTGTGCCAAGCACTGTTCTAAGCACTGGGGTAGATACGAGGTAATCAGGTTGTCCCACCTGGGGCTCAGTCTTTATCCCCATTTTACAGGTGAGGTAACAGGCACGGAGAAATTAAGTGACTTGCCCAAGGTCACACAGCTGACAAGTGGCAGAGCCGGGATTAGAACTCATGACCTCTGATTCCCAAGCCCGTGCTTTGTCTGCTGCCTGACCCTGGGCAAGTCACTTCTCTTCGCTGTGCCTCAGTTCCCTCCTCTGTAAAATGGCAATTAAGACTGTGAGCCCCCTGTGGGACGGGGACCGTGTCCAACCTGGTTAGCTTGTACCTACCCCAGCGCTCAGGACAGGGCTTGACACATAGTAGGCCCTTAATGAATACCACAATTATTATTCATTATTATTATTACTACTACACTTAAGACTGTGGAGGAAAACATTTCAACGATTCCCGCCGGAGGGACGGTTACGGCCCCGCTGAAGAGGATCCACTAGAAATCCTGATTCGCACTTACGTGTCTCGGACCCTGTCGCTGGGGACACTGCATGCGGTTGCCGGCTTGTTGCGGCTGGGCCGTCTGGATGTGGGGCCTGAACTGAGGCTGCGCCATGGGCAGCAGCGGCGGCGGTGGAACGGAAAGGTGATGGTGATGGGGATGCTGGAGCTGGGGCGGGGGGTGCTGCGGCGGGTGCTGCGGCGGCTGGTGGGGCGGCGGCGGCGGCGGGTGCGGCGGTGGCGGGTGCTGTGGTGGCGGCGGCGGGTGCTGCGGCGGCGGCGGCGGGTGCTGCGGCGGCGGGTGCTGCGGCGGATGCGGGTGCTGGTGATGTTGCGGCTGGTGCTGGGCTTGCTGCGGCTGCGGATGCTGCGGCTGGGGCTGGGGCTGATGAGGCGGCGGCAGTGGAGGGTGCAGAGGGCCCTGGATGTTCCATTAGAAAGAGGCACAGCCGTTCGTAGTAAGCGCTCAGTAAACAGGGTTGAATGAATGACTAGACTTAGCAGGCACGCTCCCTGGCCTCAAGGGGCTTGCGGTCTAGGAGGGGAGGCAGGCACTAATAACTGGGATTCAAACAGAACAGTGCTTGGCACATAGTAAGTGCTTAATACCATCATCATCATCAAATAAAGGAAGTGGGTCCAGCCTCACGCCCGGGGGGCGGGGGTCTTGGGGCTGACCCCCGGCTAAGTGTCCTGAGATCCCCTCCCCACGGCACTTGTATATATTTGTACAGATTTATTACTCTATTTTACTTGTACATATTTACTACTCCATTTTATTAATGATGTGCATATAGCTATAATTCTATTTATTCTGACGATTTTGACACCTATCTACATGTTTCGTTGTGTCTCCCCCTTCAAGACTGTGAGCCCATTGTCTCTATATGTTGCCAACTTGTACTTCCCAAGTGCTTAGTACGGTGCTCTGCACACAGTAAGTGCTCAATAAATACGACTGATGATGATGATGCTCTGCGCACAGTAAGCACTCAAATATGATTGAGTTAGTGAGTATACAGAAGCAGAGTCATCACGTCCCTTTCAAGAACTACTTGGGCAAACCATACGGTTGTACTAGTGTTGGTGTTTACTGAGCGCATCCACTTGGTACAGTGTACTGTCAGGTGCTTGGGAGGCACAGACTGCAGAATAGGGAGTACTGAGGCTCCACCATAAAATGAGTAAAGGTTCAGAATAAAGTTCTCAAGTTGTGCTGAGACCTCACACACTGGTCAAGTTGACCAGTGACCTCAAGTCCAAGAAGAGCAGGGGATGGAGGGGCAAGTGGTGAGCACATTCAGGGGGAGGAGACACATCAGGAGGGGCAGCAAGAGGGGAGGGGCGAATGGGACTTGTTTTTCTAAAGTGGACTACTTCAATGGGTGCCAAAAAAAAAAAAGTGAACAAAAACCTTTGGACACCACTCTGGTATGCACTGTTTGCAAAAAAGCTTTCTGCCCAGCCCTGATGGGTACTGCTTGTCCCTAGATTATAGCTGCTGCCCTACAGTCTGGGCAGTAATGTATGCAGTCCACTTTTCAAATCAGGTAAATATAGAACTCTTATCTAAGCATCAAACTAATCTGCAATGTATGCATTCTGGGTCTGTAATAGACAAGTAGTGCGAGAGTACTTGGGGAGTCAAACATTGCAATTGTGCCTACTTTCACCATGAACTTTAAAGACGGAAGAAAAATAACACACACATCATACAAACTCAAAGCGTACAGACTCCCAGTTAGACAAAGCAGAAAACTAATTTCCATCAGCAGAGGGCACTCAAGATTTTTCAGTGATAACAGCTATATTTTCTATGCAAAACAAAGACTTAAATCTCCCCTGTGAAGAACATACTTCTAAACAGAACCTTCTGATCTTTGCTAGACTACATCAACTTAAGAAACCACAGGATGATGAATAAAATGCATAAGAAAAGGGATTCTAATCTCATTAGCTCTAAACCCTTAGACATCTTTCCAATCCTTTCTGAAATAAACCCGTGATAGAGATTTTTCATTCTTAAATTCGTGAATCCCAGGAAAAGATGGCATTCACTACCATGACAAACAATGTAACCCAGTGATAGCTTCGCTTCAAATTTTCACGAAGCCATTGTGGCCAGGTAGCTTAATAAAATGGAATCAAATGTAAGAAACCTTAAATCAAACTCTTTTTATTGATGCATCACCTTACCTGCATGTTGGGCTGAGTATGCGTTGGTAGGAACGGCTGCCCTGGGCCCGGTAAGAATGGCTGTCTCGGAGGAATGAAAGGCCGGGTATTTGGTGTGCCGGGTTGGTTGAAATGAAGGATCCCCACAGGAGGCTGGATATTTGGTCTTACTGGCCTTTCTCTGGGAAATACCGGTTGCTGTGTTTGTTGATTAAATGCTGGTCCAGGCTGAGGGAAAGGCAAGGGGTTCTGCGTAGGAACCGGATGGCTGCTGTTAAGAAGCGTGGGAGGAGGTGGTGGCGGTGGGGGACTGCGTTGCTCAAATAAATGATGACTTGGGAACCTTGGGTCTCCTGAAACTAAATGGAATGACAGGCAGTATTATCTTCCTGTTACACAGCAACCCACAATTTTACATTCACTCCAACAACAAATACAAATTGTTGATAATTTGGGGGAAGAAAGTTTGACACGACTTGAGGCTTCTGGTCTTTTTATACTTCAGAGCACACCTGCTTGCGTCGCTGACGGGCTGTTCAACCCTCCCTCCCTCATGTGAGGTATTATCCATTTCAGGCACCCAAGAGATAATACTCATTTAGATTCAACTAAAATAGGTAAAAGGGATGACAATCCACGTGAAAAAGGGAAAATAACATGGTTATAGGCATGAGCCTAAAACTGAACGGCTGATTATCTTAGGACGACCTCCAAGAAATGTTACAAAAGCAAAAACTACTGTCTCCTCAAGGAAAATGGCATCAGGTGTACAACCGTGTTACCTCCTAAGAAGAAAGGATCTCTTTCTTGTGGTGGTGGTGGGGCTCTCCACTGGTCCTGAAGTGGAAGCCGAGGGGGCTGACTGAAAGTAGAGGGGACGGGCCCAGGTGTGTGCTGTGGAAACTCTGGGGGAACCTGAAGAAGGAGAAGAAGAAGGGTGTGGTGAGGCCGCAGAATTCAGAAAAATTAAATGTACCTTTGAGAAATGCCTATGTACAGGCCACACTAAATTTGCCCTATAAAAGTCAGTTGATTTATCAATTATCTCCCATAATCTGAACAGGCCGGCAACCAAAATGGGTGATTTTGCCACAAAAGTCAAAAAACCTGAAAACGGTTTTTGGAAATTAATTCAATACATTTTAATATCATTGCTGCACCACAGGAATAACATTTCTTGTCAGGCTTATTGAAATCCATGCAATTATTGACCTTCTTTCTCATTAATCCAAAGGCCTGAATGTCTACTTTAGAAAACGTTCTTGACATTTATCTTCTTAAACCACGCTATTCTCTGCCATCTATTTAGCACAATCTAAGCTACAGCAAAGAAGCAGATTTACTTCAAAACATGAAAAAAATCAATTTGTAGAACTCAGAAAATTACAAAATCTTCAATACACAAAACAGAACCATTTTGATAATACCCCTAAGTCCAAGACTTTAAATACTTAACATCCAAATTATTAAAGAAACACTAAAAGTCTGCAGTTTTAATTTAGTAGCAAACATTTTTTTAAATTGAGGATTAACGTTATTCAATAACATGCAGCACATAAAGCTAACTACTACTGAAATGTTTTCTTTTTTTACTTTTCACCTATCCAGTAGGATATAAGTAGAAAAAATGGGAATGAAATAAATTTAATAAACTCCTGGGTTTATTTGCCATTATCATTCTGTTAAAATCCAACAAAAACCTGTTTGGCAATTAAATACAACAAACTCTCTATACCAAGATTTCAGATAATAATGAGCTGTCAGAAAATCCACTATTGGCCTTAATGACATTTGCACATAGAGCCAATTGTCTCAATTATTCGAGAGAATTGGACAGGAGAACATGAAAAAAATCAAAGCTCAAAGATAAATCTCATTGCTAATAAAAAATAGAGTGGGCAAAAGATAGGGCGCCTAAAGGAAGATGGAAGAGAAATAACGCACTAGGAAAACCATAAACATGGATGTATAAGCCCTTCATGATCAGCAGCAGAACTCAAGTCACCTGTTACTTGTAAAAAGAGTTTCAGTGTACAAAAGCCTCACTTCTATAAAATGAAAAATGCACTAATGCTACATTTAGAAAGCCAAGTTTAGTTTCTCAATATTTCCAACCAGGCTCGAGGGCAAATACCCATTTACATGAAATATGCCACACAATCATTAACGTTGAAAGAGATCTGAAATTTTAAAGGGCTTGTCCAAACCTACCCAAGCATAATGTTCAATTTCTACAGCTTCAACGGATGGTGATGAGTTTACCCTGCTAATATGTGAAATTCTGGTTCTACAGTACCCAGACATTACAAGCTGATTCTTCATTCCACACGATTTTGCTTAGCATTAAAAAAAATTCACAAAAGTGCATTTGTCATAAGAATATGTCTGTGGCATATCACGATCAATTTAGTAAAGGTAGGTGTTTTCATTACAAACTGCTGCTTTCTATCAGACTCTGTTAAAAAAAACAGGTAAATTAATTGAAAAATATAACAATTTGGAAATATGCTACTGATTTGCTGTCAAACTTCTTGCACTGTGACTGCAGGCAGTATATTTCAAGACTAATAAGTCCTTACTGATATTAGTCACCATTATTTTAATATACTGATGAACTAAACAGCGGCTGAGGGTGAAAGGAGGAAGAAAAAAGGGTCAAAATGCTGACAGAAGTATCAAGTTACTTTCATTTAAATTTTAAATAATTTTCAACTGGGGGGGAATCAGCACCTTTACTCCTGAAAAAGATTTCACTATCTACCTATCTTCATGTTCCAGAACAGAATAAAAACTTTTCCTGGTAGCTAAAATTCCTAAGTCAACAACTAAATCACTAACTTTAAGACATTATTTTAAAGGTGACTATTTTCCTCCCACCTCCTTCAAGCTTTCAACGTGTGGTAAAGTATTTGAGAGGTGATCAACTGAGGGGTAAGACGTGCAGAGACTCCCCAAAACAGTACAGCACTTTTGTCTTTCATTCCAAGTTCTAGGACTTGGCATTTATTGAGGCTTGGGAGTCAAATAGAAGACATGATCCCTGCTCACAATGATCTTACTATTCAGCTGCAGCGTGGCTCAGTGGAAAGAGCCCGGGCTTGGGAGTCAGAGGTCGTGGGTTCTAATCCCGGCGCTGCCACTTGTCTGCTGTGTGACCTTAGGCAAGTCACTTCAATGGGTCCCAGTTACCTCATCTGTAAAATGGGGATGAAGACTGTGAGCCCCACATGGGACAACCTGATCACCTTGTATCTACCCCAGCGCTTAGAACAGTGCTTGTGGCACATAGTAAACGCTTAACAAATTTCATCATCATCATCTAGCTACGGAAGACATCCACAAAATAAATTTAAAATAGCAGATATGCTCAAATGTACTTAAAGGCTGTAAAATTGCTATAGGTGCACATATGCAACAAGAAGTACAAAGTAAAAAAGTGCCACGGTGAGATGACAGCTAAGAGGATGAGACCAGGGAGGAGAAAGATTAAGCATTTAGTACAGTGTTCTGCACAGAGTAAACGCTCAATAAATACCACTGATGGATTGATTGATCGGGGAAAGCATCCTGGAACAAACGGGACACCAGAAACAGTGTTGTCTAATGGAAAGAGCGCACGGAGCTGGGAGGCAGAGAACCTGGGTTCTAATCCCAGCTCTGCCACTTGTGTGCTATGTGACCTTGGGCAAGTCACTTCTGGAACATGGAATATTTCCTACCTGATTATCTTGTATGAATCCCAGCACTTAGGAGAGTGCCTGGCACACAATAAGCGCTTGACGAAGATCATTAAAAAGGATGTGCTTTGAGGAGAAAGAGCTGTAGTCTAGCAGATCTGAAAAAAGGAGCTGCAGGCAGGAGGAAAGTCATGAGCCAGGGTCATAGGGAGAAGAATCGAGAACTAGGCACAATGAGCTTGGAAAGACTGACGAGTGTCAAGAGGATATAGTAAGAGAAGGGAGTGGATTGGGAGTTGATGGACTTCCTTAGAGTTTATGGTCAGGACTTTGATGCAAAGATGAATGGGTAACCATTGGAGGTTTTGGAGGAGATGAAAGACACGTGAAAAATTATAATACTAATAATTGAGGTATCCGTTAAGCACCTATTATTGTCAAACACTGTACTAAGCGATGGGGGAGATACAAGAAAATCAGGCCAGATGTAGTCCCTGTCCCACACGGGGTTCCCAGCTTGACAGAGGAAGAACAGGTATTGAATCTTGATTTGGCAGATGATCTAAGCCGCAAAGTACAGGTGGGAGGTGGAGGCAGTTAGATCAGTGAGGACAAAGGAGATGACCTCAAATAAGCCTGAAGCTGCAATTTATATTACCTGCCTAGGTTTTCTGACTTCACATAAGTGGGCAAATTTAGTTTCTATCATTTAAACAATGCTAGTATGGAAAATTTGCAATGAACACCTCTTTTGTAAAAGAGACAGAAAACTGTTTGGGTGAGGAGGTATGAGGCCTAAGCTCTAACTTACTACACAGAAACTTATCCAATCACAACCTGAGACAGTGCGCTCTAATAATAATTATTATAATAATGTTCGTTGAGCACTTACTATGTGCCAGGCACTGTACTAAGCGCTGGAGTGGATAAAAGAAATCAGGAGATCTAACTTTCTGTATTCAAAAGTTGGAAAATTAACTGGGAGTTCATGGCACTATTGAAAGTTCTATAAGAGAATTGACAATTCTGTTATGCGATGAACGGTCGATAATGAACAATAAAAATATAACAGGATGAAGTTTTCCATATTTCAACAGCCAAAAAAAAAAAACCAAACTATAATCTTCTCTATGGGTAAAAAAATTCTGACTAGCGCTTGGATTAGTATGTGTGAAATGGGTTTTCCCAGGTGAAGCTCAGCTCAGCATTAGCAAAGTTCTAGAGGAAGAAGTCACTTTATACTCCAAGATGTATTCCAGTTTTGGTGGGGAAAAAAAGAAAAAGTGCTTATAAACATCTTAGGATTTGAGGGCATTTTTAAAAAGTTATTTCCCAATTCATCCAGCAGTGACAGAACATAGGTAGTGAGATAAAAAAATTTTGGCAGCCTGAACTTTTCATTGACCTCAACCAAAATAAGTTACCTGACAAGATTGAAGGATTGATCTAACATCAACTACCTTTTAGAAAGTGGTGAGGTAGAACAGAGATTAATTTTTCTCTAGATGCACTATTTTAGCAAAGGGAAAATTCAAATATTATCAGAGCTTTCAATGAAAAGACAATTGTAGCTGGTCTACTTGACTCAGGAAACATTTTACTCCATCTCTATTGAGACAGGAAATATTCCTAGGGACTTGAGAGTAACCGGCAAATAGAAGAAGTATAAGAAGCTACAACATGAACCCTGTATAATCGTACATACCCGAAATCTCTTGTGACCAAACAATTGAAGAGCTTTAACTTATTTGTGAGAGGAACAAGACTAGCAGAATGGGTGGGTTTTGTGAAAGAATGCATACTTGAAGAGTAGGCAGAAAACAATTTCAGTTTTAGAGCCGTTCTTGTTTTAATAAAAAATGACCCACAAGAGTCAAAATGGCAATTCTTTCAATAACCACAAAATAAGGGCCAGGTCAAGGACATTTTGATGCTGGAGAATTCAACTAAAGAAATATTTTTAAATCATTTACTTTAGAAAATAGGATTGATACAATGTTTGAATCATACTTCTGATGAAATACATACATAAGTGGAATATGGCTTAAGCAGAACACTCTTCCCACACAAGCTTGTTCTGGGAATAACAATCCACAAGTTAACACAAATAGATTCTGTGTAAGAAGAAAGAGTTTGGCAAGTATGTATGGCCTGTCAAGGGATGATGTTACTATACTTTCCTAGCTCTGCCTCAGCCTTACTGAACTGTATCAACTTCTCAGTATTTAATAAAGTGAAAATAACAATGATTGGCAAAGGTGTAGGTTTTGGAGATAAAAATAATATGGGGGTTTCCTACCCAAAAATGTCTTCAATGGTGTTCTTCATGAACAAAACTGCCATCTCTCTATAGCAGAAATGACTGTTCTGAGATTTGACATTTTACTAACTTCCACTACTGATATGTAAGCCAAAATATGTCGGCAATCCATTTTGCCAAAAGTTGCTCCTATGATTCACCATGGATTTGAGAATATGAGGTATTCAACCTGATTTTCACACACTGGTACAATCCTACCTTAAGGGAGAACACAAGATAAGACTCCTTTAATCCTTTCAAAGAATTATACTATTTTGCTTTCCTTTTTATCCCCTTAAATATCCTTCCTAGTTAAGAAATTAACATTCGCTCATACAATTCTTACACAAATTGTACTTTTACTTTTCTGCATCTCTTGTTAATTACATGATGCTATCTACAATAATCTATTCATGAAGGGCTGATAACTTAGGTTAGTAAAGGAAAGAAGATGAAACTTTGCATAAATTGCTTAGGACAAAGTTAATCTTATAAAGCAAAGAATAAAGAGGATATAATGGCTATTATATGACTTATCAGTTTCCCTAAAAGGGTCACTCTGTGTACTTTCATGAGACTAATTAAATACCTTAACAATGTCATTGGAACTTCATGAATCTTTCAATAAATTACATCCTGCCTCTACAACATGTTTTCATTTATTAATCTCACTTAAAATGCAAAGAGCTATATGAAAAACACACCGACAGTTAAGTAGGGTGACAGTTAATTCTGATTAAATGGTTTAAATGCAAAGAATAATGACCACTTGTAACCTATGACCAATTAAAACGAGAGCCATCTGTCACAAAATGTTAATCCTCTTATTTCAACGGATATGCTCTAAAAAATCCCTTTCTAAATTGCCTACCTTTATTTTGGAGGAAGATATTTTCTTCATCATAGCAAAAAAAAAAAAAAGAAGTCACATCCTTTGGACATGTTCTAAAGATTTTCCCGTCAAGTTCATCCAGTTTCCACCCCCAATTTAAGGCTCTTGGACATTCTCTCACCAGTCCAGGTCACAAATCAGACAGAATATTGCAGCATATCATGTTCACTTCTGTGGGCCATGGAAGTACTTCCAAAGCGCTTAGTACAGTGCTCTGCAAACAGGAAGTGCTCAATAAGTACGATCAAATGAATGAATGAACAAGCGGACGATCGTCTCTGCTGCTGCCGCTTTGGGCTTTCATTCCTTCATCCAATCGTCTTTGTTGAGCGCTTCCTGTGCGCAGAGCACTGTGCTAAGCACTTGGGAAAGTACAGCGCTTAGAGAAGCTGCATGGCTCAGTGGAAAGAGCATGGGCTTTGGAGTCAGAGGTCATGGGTTCAAATCCCGGCTCCGCCAATTGTCAGCTGTGTGACTTTGGGCAAGTCACATCACTTCTCTGTGCCTCAGTTACCTCATCTGAAAAATGGGGATTAATACTGTGAGCCCCAAGTGGAACAACCTGACCACTTTGTAACCTCCCCTGTGCTTAGAACAGTGCTTGGCACATAGTAAGCGCTTAATAAATGCATCATTATTATTATTATTAAGTACTCATTCATTCATTCAATAGTATTTACTGAGCGCTTACTGTGTGCAGAGCACTGTACTAAGCGCTTGGGAAGTACAAGTTGGCAACATACAGAGACGGTTCCTACCCAACAGCGGGCTCAGTCTAGAAGGGAGAGACAGACAACAAAACATATTAACAAAATAAAATAAGCAAAATAGTAAATATGTACAAGTAAAATAGAGTCATAAATCTGTACAAACAGATACAGGATACAGGTGCTGTGGGGAGGGGAAGGAGGTAAGGCGGGGGGATGGGGAGGGGGAGAGGAAGGAGGGGGCTCAGTCTGGGAAGGCCTCCTGGAGGAGGTGAGCTCTCAGTAGGGCTTTGAAGGGAGGAAGAGAGCTAGCTTGGCGGATGTGCGGAGGGAGGGCATTCCAGGCCAGGGGGAGGACGTGGTTACAGGGATCGACAGTGGGACAGGCGAGAACGAGGCACCATGAGGAGGTCAGCAGCAGAGGAGCGGAGGGTGCGGGCTGGGCTGTAGAAGGAAAGAAGGGAGGTAAGGTAGGAGGGGGCGAGGTGATGGACAGCCTTGAAGCCGAGAGTGAGGAGTTTTTGCCTGATGTGTAGGTTGATTGGTAGCCACTGTACTCAGAAGGCACCAACGGTGCAAAATCTACTCTGGTGAAATTAAAACCCAGGAAAGTGTTGTGGGTTGGTAACAATATTGCTTACAATGACTACCCTGGATTTATTTATAAAATATAGCTCCCCAAAATCCAAGCACTTGTTACAACTGGCAAAGCCTTCAAGATATAAAATTTGCCAAGCAGGAATAGTCCATTTGGGCCAGAAATCACCAAGAGCTGCTTGGAGAAAGAACTGGGTGTCATTCCTCTTTATGCTTAGAGACGTACCTACTAACTCATTTAGTCCTATTATCTAAACTTCCTGGGGTAAGTTCTCAATGCTTTCAACCTGATGTATGGAAAGGGTATTTTCAGCATTCAAAGGCTCCCTAGCAGTGGTACTAAGGGATCTGATGAAAAATAATTCTGGATGCACCCCACACATAACCTTCATGACTTTGTCAATATGATTCCTGTTGTCCTTCAGGCTTCACTTTCCAACATGGAACCTACTCCCTGCCCTCATTTGTCTGTACCTTTTCTATTTCTGTTGTGCCCTATCCAAGACGTGGTGACTATAATTAAATGAATTAAAATCTCTGCTGTGTGTGGCCCTGGGCAAGTCACTAAACTTGTCTGTGTCTCAGTTACCTCATCTGTAAAATAGATATTAAGATTATGAGTCCTATGTGGAACACGGACTGTATAACAATAATAATTGTAGTACTTTTTAAGCACTCACTGTGTGCCAGGCACTGTTCCAAGAGCTGGGGTGGATCAATCAATCAATCGTATTTATTGAGCACTTACTGTGTGCAGAGCACTGTACTAAGCGCTTGGGAAGTACAAGTTGGCAACATATAGAGACAGTCCCTACCCAACAGTGGGCTCACAGTCTAAAAGGGGGAGACAGAGAACAAAACCAAACATACTAACAAAATAAAATAAATAGAATAGATATGCACAAGTAAAATAGAGTAATAAATATGTACAAACATATATACATACATACAGGTGGATGCAAGCAAATTAGGTTGGACAGAGTACCTGGCCACATAGGGCTCACAGTCTTAATCTCCATTTTACAGATGAGGTAACTGAGGCACAGACAAGTTTAGTGACTTGCCCAGGGCCACACACAGCAGAGATTTTAATTCATTTAATTATAAGGTACATAGAATGCTCTCCTCTTTCTTCACTAAACTATATCCAATCAACCTAATGTATTTATTGAGTGCTTACTATATGCAGGGCACTATATTAAGCACTTGGGAGAGTACAACAGAATTAGTAGACATGTTCCCTGCCCTTAAAGATCTTATAGTGTAGAGGGGGAGACAGATATTAAAATGAATAATCCTTCCCTTGCATCTTTCATAAAGCTTATTTTCTTGCATAGGTGGCTCCAGTCTCCATGATCACTCCATGAAAACAGCATCAGCCTGAGTGTCAGGAGACCTGGTTTCTAATCTCCGCTCTGCCATTTGCCTGCTATGTGACCTTAAGCAAGTCACAACTCTGTGCCTCAGGTCGTCATCTGTAAAATGGGGGTTAAATACCTCTCCCTTAGACTGTAGGACAGGGACTGTACCTTCTAGTAGACCTTATGTAAGAACTGTTATGGCTTAATTGGATTCTAGAAACATGATTGTTAACTGACTGTGTTTTTGCTTTATCTATGCTTTCTTAATATTAATTACAATGTTAAAAAAAAACCACCAAGGTTTCCTAGGTCACACAATGGTATTTGTAAGTGTGTGAGATTGTCCTGATTGCTGTCAATATTTGGCTTCTAATGATTGACAGTTATGTGCTATATAGCCATTAAGACCCAAATTCCCTGGGTAAATGAATGGTTCCTATCACATAATGCTTAAGAGCAGCCTAAATCCATTAACTGTTACTATTTTGCTCTTTAGATAGCAGCAGTTAAGGTGCTTTTAAAAGCATCCTGTGAAGGTCTTTTAGAAGAACTGAATATAAAAATTACAGTCTAATTCTAAATATCTCTTTTGGACCACTGAGCTGAGTAGCTCTTACAAATATATTACAAACAACTAATTTAACAGCTTACATGTAAATGATACATGTCCTTTAGGCTTTTCTTATTGGTTTGATTTTTTTTTTTCCATCCACTGAGCATGTGCTAGTGAAATCACGTAAAATTAAAGGGTTAGTGAATTTTATAATCATCCATTCCTCTTTTATTTAATAGATGGTTACCATAGTGTTTAGCCAGTGCTGTTCCTCCTGCAGATGGGAATTCATTGATATGATTAAATTTGATGGTATGATAATATATGGTAATCATGATTAATCAGAAACGCAATAGCAAATGGAGGATGTTGGGTATTATGTCACCTGCATTTTAAACTGCATTCACTCCATGCCAGTTTGACGATGTATGACAGCTGAAGGGATCTCATACTACATCTGCTTGCTACTTATAGATCAGAGAAGAGAAAATGCCTATCATTCCTTTACTCTTTAAAGTGCTATAATTACAGGGCTTTACAGACAAGTTGTAAAAACAGTACGTGTTCGAAGTGAAAGCTTTAGGCTAGATGCAATAACGCTTCCCTTTCACATCTGCAAGGGCTATAATCTGAAAGAAATGTAATTTGACGCAGCAGTCTCATTCAAACATGATTTGCATGAAATGCCGTATAAAGCGCTATCCAAGAAATGTCAATCAACACCACCTGATACCAAGTACCCTGTACAATGAAAACAAAATGAAGTAAACTCTACCTGTGATTTGCTACTACTACACAGTAAACAAAGGAAATTTTCATTTATTTTTACTATAAAAGTAAGGTTATTCCTGAGTGGAATAATTTTGTTTAAAAAATATAGTTGTCCCTTACTTGACAACTTTTCATTATTCACTTTAAACAAACTTAAAACTGTTCTCTGACATCTGGATTTACATGATGGGTCAAGGCTTAATCACATGAATGGATGTTAAAACATGCTAGTGAAGGATCTTTAAAAATCAATTATGTAGGATTTAATGTCAAAATTTAGTAATTAATAGGTAAGAGGGTGGCAAAGTAAGAAGAGAATAATTTGGGCTTTTTTTGGTCATAAGTGTTTGATGTTAAAGACGTTTCAACTTATATTTTAAGCTATGTCTGCATTATATATGTGAAACTTTCTAGGGAACTCCAAACAGAAAAATGTCTGATTTATAAATAAAAATAAAATAGGATGGTAGATTTTGAATACAGAAAATAACTCACACACCTTTGAAGTAGAAAGATGAACTACATATGCAAATGAACATAAAATTCTAAGGGAAAAGTGTTCCAATTACCAAAAAATAAAAATTAAGATTTGGGCAACTACAGTCATAAGGCCTCAAAACTGCAAGCATACTTTCTACCTATTTGTCAACCAGGCACTATCCAATCATATTTCATTCAGTCAAACTTATTGAGTGCTTAGTGAGCACAAAGCACTCTGTTAAGTGCTTGGCACTACAACGCAGTGCCCATTAAAATAACTGGGGAAAATAAATATATTTAACAGAAAATGTTTGTCTCAATAGTGGTTGAATCAAAAATGGACTATTTGTAGAAGGGAAGAGTTCAACTCAGCACCAATTTTCTAAGCATAATACCAAAGATAGGTTGGAGAGCTATAGTTGTTTTCAATTATTATTACTTTTAATAGACAAAATAAAACTCCATGTCTAACCTTCTTAGTGTCTGCCTGGTTTAAATTTCAGAACAGCCGTAAACTCTAGTACTGAATACAAAGCATACCAGTCGTGGAAATACTACTTTGAGTCCCAAAGTGACACACAGTGAAGAAGGGAAATTCCAATCTTCAAAGCATTTCTCCAGGATAAATAATTTTAAATGCTAAAATATTATGGTCTCCATTTTGGATCAGTTAAGTTTTTCACTGTTTTAAAAGGCTTTTGCATCACTTTCAAAACAGTAACGAAAATGTCAGTCTTCTATAGTCCAAAATAACAACAGGAAGGAGTAGTAGAACTGTTCATTGATTTATTGAGCATTCTCTGGTGCAGTGCACCAAGATTCTTAGGAAGTACATTATAACAAAGTGGCAAGTTCCCTGCCCACTTGGAACTTTCACTGTACCTCAATGCCATTTGGACTAGACTTGGAGAACTTTCTATTGATTATTTTCAAGTCAAAATGTTGTGAATTCAACATGCAAATACTGATATGTACTTTTTCCATCCAGACTAAAAGCTATTTTTACTCAAAATTAATATGTCTCAATTATAAAACTCCTGAGGCAAAGCACCGGTGTAAATTTGCTATTTCCTCATATTTAAGTTATGCTGATGAAATTAAAATGAAAATCATACGAAAGTATGTTTTATGATTATACAAAGTGTTGAACTGAAATTTATAGATTAATTCTACATTAAGAACTCTCTTTTTCATAAACAATCACTCACAGCTAATATTCAAGAAACAGTGTGAGTAGCCTGTAGAACAAACAAATGTCATATTATAACAGGTGTATACTATTTTGTTCAGTTCCTAAAATATTTGTGGACATAAGGCATTAAGCTTGTAGTTAGGGAATGTGCCTGCCAAATCTCGTTATATCATTATATTGAATAATATATATATATATGTACACACACACACACACACTATAATCTAGCATATATATACTATATATAGTACACGTACTATAATCAGTTGTATATATACTGATTAGCTTCAATAAATTACAAGTAAAAAGTTAAAATGTCTCGTTTTGTCAAATAGTATTTTTATAGTTAGTTCTGTCAATTGGTCTGATGTCTTGTATTGGAATCTTAAGAACAAGTTTCTCAGTGTACAATTAATATGCACTGTGTTCAACTTCTTCTTGACACACTTCCGAGGGACATATTTATCTTTCATTCTTCAATTCACTTTTTTTAAAAGCTACACTTCAGATTTGATTGCATCTTGGCCTTTTATGACTTGTCTGAAAATATCGGCGAAATTCAATTTAGAGGTGGGAATGCAAAATAATTATAATCCAAAGATTTAGCCTGTATGATAACCAAAAAAGAGATAAACTTTTAAGCATAATTAAAAATTTTTGCCTTTGCAAACAGTTTTAGTGACACTTAAAAAATGCAGTATCTTCAATATAATTACAGTTTCACATCATATTTTTTCTGAAGCAGACAGGCAACTGAGTTGAGTGGAGGATAAACTTAAAAAACCGAAAGTGATCTTGACCAACTCAAAATAGAGAGCATTTCATGTTCAACATCACGAGAAAACAAGAGGCTAAGTGCTACAGAAATTCAGCAAAATTGGGCCTAGATTTTCTTATTACTTAATGAATTCCCTTGCTTATCGCTTCCCAATATCCACCCCTTACCCAAAAATCCCTGGTAAAAGATTATACCCATTAATTTGTTCTGAGGAAACTTTCCAGAGAACAATGGAAAGCAACTGAAAATATCTGCCATAGTCAAGTCCTTGTAACTCCAAAGAACAAATTGAACTTCTGACAAAACAGTTTACATTCACTTCATTTTAAAGCTTTCACCTCCCACAGTAATCAGGCAAGATTATGAAAGCAAAATAGGAAAAACCACAAAGGAAAATTGAAAGTGACTATTCTAATTTTACAGTTGCTGTAAACACATTTTTTACAAGGATATCAATTACAGCATTGATTTACATCCACTCTCTTTTCTACAGTTTATTTTCTACCTTCAAATTTTACTTTAAAAATGTCATCATCACTGTAATGAGAACCAACTAAAACCAAAAAACAGGGTTCGCAATGATTGGCCCATTAAGAGTTTTTAATTTTTCACGGAACATAAAAAACTCATCTTTCTCACAAAAGCCATTACTTCTCACATGCCACGGATATGAAAAAAGACCCATGTCACTAGTTACCTTCTGAAAACATACATTTTGTTGAATGATTCTCAAAAAAGATTTTCTCATGTCACAATGCTTTAAAATTGCCCTGATAAAAAAACTGAGTGTACCTAAGGAAAATAAGATTAACAGATAGGCGAAAAATCAGGTTTTAAACAAGAACATTCTTTGTTTTTTTCCACCAATAATTTTTCAAATTATCAAATTGCCACCCTTGATAATCCTTTGTCTTAAAGTTTTGAACCTGCACTTTAATCTGCCTCTTTTTAATGCCCTATAGATGGTATGAATTCACTTCCTCTTTGCTAATTAACCTATCCAACTTGTTAGTCTTTGTTAAAAAAAATCTATGGCAGAGTCTCTTCTTTTGGCTTGAAGTATCATTCGGGAGAGAGAACAAAAGCAGATTCCTGAGTCTAATTTAAAACTGTGAGCAAATTATCCTTCAACAAAAAGTCAGACTGTTTCATGGAAATATTTCCCACCTAGGTTAGAAAATCAATCAATAACATTTATTGAGTGCCTACTGGGTGCAGAGCAGTAGAAAAGCAGAGAATCTAAGGACTGGACAATAATCAATTCAGAAACAGTACATTTTGAGACTGCAGGTTTTAAAGAAAAGAGTGAGTCACCAAGTTTGGTGGCTTCTTTTTTAAGGAAATATACTGCTTTCCCAAAGAGTTATCTATTTGTTTTTCCAGGCAGCAAGACCCCTTTATCCAGAATGCCATACACACACTAATAAAGTAAGGACCTTTCATTTTTATTATAGGAAACCAATAAAAAATGAAAATTTACATTCTTTAGGATGAAATGGATTTGTACCTCCCACTGGTAATTCTGATTCAACAATTTTACAGTTAAACAAAATTAATTCTGCTCTCAAAAATCCATTGACCTTAAGCTTTTAACAAACATTTTCAACTACACAGATTATTGTCAATATTTACTAATCCTTAAAATTATATTTAGTTGGAACCACTTTTATTTGCTATATTAATATTTCTTTGCAAATGTATGCTTATCCATATCACAGTAGAAGGAACAGCTGCTACTCACTGGGAATCTCTGGGGTCCTACAGCAGGTCTTGGCTGGTTTGGTACCGGTAACAAGGGCACTAAAAAATTAAAAAAATACATTAAAAAATCTTTAATATGAATTTGTTTTATCTAAATA
The DNA here is from genome assembly GCF_015852505.1 of Tachyglossus aculeatus. Classification (NCBI taxonomy): domain Eukaryota; kingdom Metazoa; phylum Chordata; class Mammalia; order Monotremata; family Tachyglossidae; genus Tachyglossus; species Tachyglossus aculeatus. The sequence goes on along the minus strand of NC_052078.1, from coordinate 7,197,614 downwards.
TGATGGCTATTTAAAATGAGAACCAATTAGCCCAAATCATGGATGTTAATACCCTGGACCAAGTGACTTTAAAAAAATAATATTTACTGTTCATTATCACAGAGGATAATTTTCTTTTCAACATTCAATAAATTGATTAAAGTTCAAATATGTAAAATTATATGAACGCATTTCCATTTCTAAGAGTAAAGCATAACTGTCCCACAAGAAAGAAAAATACTTTTTTCCCCATTTAGGATACACAAAACGGGTCTTCTTTTTTTTAGGGTGACAGAGGGGAGAGTTCACCAGAAGGGAAACCTTTTAGCCATAATAGGGGGAAAGGGCTCAAGCTCCACTGAAAAAAAAAACAACTTTTAAACCCCCAACTGAAGCTGTGTGTGTATGCATATATATACACATATATATATATATATATATATATATACTATATATATATATAGTAAAACTGAAAGGGCTTATGTTACACATAAAATGGGACTGGGTTTCAGCTACTGGGCTAGTGGCTGACTGGGACTCAAATAATTTTAATGTTTAAGCTTCCCTATTAAAAATTTCAGACTGCCTCCCAGTGATGCTGTTTCCTATACTGGTTTAGTTTTATAAGAATACAATGGAATTATTGTTCACAAAATTCCACCCCCATCATCCACTGAAGCTCCGGGATGATAAGTTCAAACCAACACAAGTAAAAACTTCCACATAGTGAGTGGTTGGTGTGTGAATTTGTAACCGGTAGTTACTGGGTGGATAAAAATATGAACAGGTTTAAAAAAGTCCATAATGGTCTGATGGATGGAAAAGTAAGGATTAATTACTATTCTAAGTTACAGTAGAATTACTGTTGACTGCTTATAGTATGTGCTACTTTATAATTACAGTTTTTATTAAGTATTTACTATGTGCTAAGCATGTGTTAGTCTAAATATACGACAACCAGATCAAAGTCCCTGTCCCAGAAGAGACTTAGAACCTAGGAGGAATAATAATAATGATAATGATGGCATTTATTAAGCACTTACTATGTGCAAGTCACTGTTCTAAGCGCTGGAGAGAGATGAATAATCTCAACCCCATTTTACAGATGAGGAAACAAAGGCAGAATGAGTTTAAGTGACTTGTCTAAGGTCACAGAGCAGGTTAGCATAATAGCTCTGATTAGAACCCATTCTCTTTCTATTATGTAACCAGTCAGGTAGGCTGTGAACTGCCTTGGGTTAATTTTTTTTAAATTAAGGATTAGAGTCCCAAATTTTCCAGGATCTGTAAAAAGATTTAAACTAGGGCAGGGCTACATCACAATGGAAATGAAAAGAAAATCACACTGGTAAGAAATACACTAGTGCCAAAGGGAAAAAAGTTAATCTTTGAATCGCTCTGTACTAAATGTCCCTCCACTCTGGGTACTTATAAAATTCAACCCATTAATTTTTTTTTTTATTTTAGAACCAGGCTTCAGTGGTTCCTGTTCAATATACCAAGATTCCAGTGCTTGAAGTTTACAGAATTAGGGACTATCCCAAGAGTAATAATAAGAAAACTCCATATCCATAGATTTCCCCTCTCCATGGTAGACTTAGGAAGTGACTGCCCCCACAGGTTTTGGAGTTGGACTCCCAGCTTCACTTTTCCCAGGTCTCTGACAAGACCTGAGCATTTCTGGGTTGGAAAGACCCACAGTGGCGGCTACTTGGCCTGTTTGCTCTTTAAGACCTGGCCCTTCCCCATCCATCTTCCCCCAAAACCTACGCATTCTTTTCCTTTCACACTCTGAATGCAAAGCTAGTGCTTATGATCCTATTTCCACACAGGCAAGAAATGAAGGCAGGAAGTTTTTCCTTTTACAAGAGCATTATGTTGGACTTTGAATTTCAAAAGTAGAGACAGCACTTATTGGCTAACGGGTTCCCACAAAACTTTTAGTTGGCCCTTTGCCTCTCCTCTGAAGTTGCCAAGAAGGTTCAAGGCTTCTTTTTTTCAAAGCACCAAAGGAACTGCCTAATAAATCCATTTTCAAAAAGGAAATAAAAATCGATGGTACAAAACCCAACTGCAATATGTGTCAGAATTTTAAGGACCAGCTAGAGTGCCTGCTCTGACTTTAAAAATCTCCAGAGAAGACAGCTCTACAATCAATCTTGGCAAAGCATTTTGATCTCAAGATTTCCAGTCAAGATGCTTTTCATATCAGCGTGAGAAGCAGTATGGTCCAGTGGAAAGAGCACGGGCTTTGGAGTCAGAGGTCATAGGTTCAAATCCTGGCTCCACCCACTGTCAGCTGTGTGACTTTGGGCAACTCACTTAACTTCTCTGTGCCTCAGTTACCTCATCTGTAAAATGGGGATTAAAACTGTGAGCCCCCCGTGGGACAACCTGATCACCTTGTAACCTCCCCCATGCTTAGTACAGTGCTTTGCACATAGTAAGCACTTTAATACCATCATTATTATTATATCATCTAACCTAAATCCTTCATTCATGTCAAGTGAAGCCTAAGAGAGATCTTGCCATTCTGAATTTACCTAGAAAAAACACTAATATTTCCTCTTGGATCTAGGGATTGTGTCCGACCTGACTGTCCTGTATTTATTCCAGTGCTCAGCACAGCACTCGGCAAAGAGTAAGCACTATCACAATTACTATCATTGTTCCATGGTCATTGGAAAGAACAGCTGCTCACTGCCCATCACACAGTATCCTCCAAATATTTGGGGATTAATTTGGGGTGGCAGAATGGGAATGAATCAAAAGAAAAAGGCAGGACCACAATGCTGATGGCAGGAAGCAGCAATATGCTATAATGAAAAACTAGTCCAACTAGTCAAATGATGATAATTCAAGCCTCAACACTGTCAGGCTAATAATAAATAAAGGATGCCAACAGAGCATGAGAAAAGGTAGGGAAAATTTTCAGGCTAGAAAAAACTTCAGCAGGCTCAGATTTTTTTCTGGACATCATAATCACCATAGTCTTTATTTACTGAATTGGTACCGAGATACAGGAGTGTTTTTTTTCTCTGTAAAGCCAAGTGTCTTGTGTCTTCCCAATTGACAGTTCCTAACTTGTGTTGATTTTACAAAGAACTTTGTAACATTAACAGATGTAGACATAAATAAAATTAGTCCGACAAATTAGATTTACTGCAGTTCCACATTTAGGAAGGCAATCAACAGCAGCACATTAAAGACTACTCTTCACTAGGAACCATCTATTCTGTGTGAATGTAGAACAGATACTGTTGGGTTTTATTTTAAAATCTTTCCAAGGACTTAAAGGCAACTCTCTGTGGTAAACAGTTCTAGTCTCTTTCAAGCTATTAATCTCCAGCTCAATTCTGGAATGGGCAGGACTGATGATGATGATGTTGCACACTTCACTCCTCTGGTGCCAACCTACTCTCTGTACCTCAATCTTGTCTATCTAGCCACTGACCTCTCACCCATGTCCTGCCTCTGGCCTGGAATGCCCTCCCTCTTCATATCCCACAGAGACTCTCCCCACCTTTAAAGGTTTCTCCCTCAAGAGGCCTTCTCTGATTGAGCCCTCATTTCCTCTTCTACATTGCCCTGATGTGCCCCCTTTATTCACCCCTCCGTCAATCCGACAGCACTTATGTACATATCGTAATTTATTTATATTAATGTCCCTCTCCCCCTCTAGACTGAAAGCTCAATGTGGGAAGGGAATGTGTCTACCAATTCTGTCACACTGTACTTTCCCAAGCACTTAGTACAGTGCTCTGCACACAGTAAGTGCTCAATAAATACAACTGACCAAGGTCCATGGCACTGTTATATTAATCAGCAGAAGTGCATGCTTTAAACCATTAGGTGCTGTGTCCCATGTAGATACCTACTGATGAGCAGGTAACTGAAAAGAAAAACATTTCATATGACAAGTAAAACAAGCTTTCTCTCACTGAGTCATGGGCCACAATAGAATGTATTTTCCCATCTACAGGATCAATAGTCCATTGCACACATTTGAAGTTGACCAGACTTTGTTTGTGAAGAGCTAACAGTAGAACCAGAGGTTTGTGAGGCAGGAATGCGAGTGGCAATTTGGAGGTTAAGGTCACTGCTGAGATGACAGTGTGACAACTTTATATCCATGTGATACTGAATGGCCAGTAGTTTACACTGCAAGAGTCCCACAAGCTGAGGATTCCTAACAATAATAATTATGGTATTTGTTAAACACTATGTGCCAAGCACTGTTCAAAATATTTACCTTGGGGGTAGATACAAGGTAACCAGGTTGTCCCACGTGGGGCTCACAGTCTTAATCCCCATTTTAGGTGAGGTAACTGAGGCACAGAGAAGTGAAATGGCTTGCCCAAAGTCACACAGCAGACAAGTGACAGAGCCGGGATTAGAACCCATCTCCTCTGACTCCCAAGCCCGTGCTCTTTCCACTGAGCCACGCTAACCAAGAGTGACCCAAGAGCAAGGGAAGTAGAAGTAAATTTTCACTCTGCCCTCTTCTCCAACCACTCCTCCCAAATACAACAATCCGATTTGGCTAATTTCAGCCTGTCTGCTCATTAGATGGTAGAGCTGCAGGGGACTCTAGGTCAGTCCAGTTTATGGATCCTATTCTTGGGTGGTCTAATTTAAACTACTTTTCAGAAATTAGGAGACAGAGGTATAGTGCACTCCAAAAAGTAGGGAATAATTTGTTGCTCATCTGGGTGCTGAGAAGTAGCATGGCCTAAGTGGAATAGAGCACAGGCCTGGGAGTTCAGGGCCCTGGGTTCTAATCCCAGCTCCGCCACATGCCTGCTGGGTGACCTTGGACAAGTCACTTCACTTCCCTGTGCCTCAGTTACCTCACCTGTAAAATGGGGATTAAGGCTGTGATCCCTATGTGGGACAGAAACTGCGCCAAACCTGATTATCTTGTACCCCAGCGCTTAGCAGAGTGCTTAACAAATACCATTTTAAAAAATCCTTTTTAGAAGTCCTATCTTCACTGTTTTGGAGGAGTCTACTCTAAGTCAGTTGGCATCACAATGCAATACATTCTGCCCCTGAAAAACCAGTTTGTCAATACCTGAAACGGGAGGCTGACAAGTATCGTTTTCCATTATCTCACAAAATGAATACTAAATTGATTATGAACAAGCAAATTACACTTCCCCAAGGAATAATGGAATATTAAGCACAGGCTTTAAAATGAAGTCATTTTTAATCTTCAAAGAGGTGCCAAAAACCAAAGAGTTATGAAAATAGTACATCTAGTCTGGAAGTGTGAAGCGAGAGGCCAAAAGAAGCCCTGAGGCCAAAAGAAATGCAGAAAAAAACAAAAACACAGAAACTTCCAATGGGAGCACAATAATTTACAGCACCACCACTCCCCCAGAGCCTGGAACTGTTCAGAAAACTCACCTTGAACTGGGGTGACTACGTTCCCTTTGAAGTGCGGATTTATATGGATGTTTTTCGGTTGCTGGGGTGTCACGGGAGGAGGCGTCATCATTATTCTAGGGGTTTCCATTTGGGGTGGCATGTGCATCGCTTGAGGAGGCGAAGGATGGTGTGGGTGCTGCAAGGGGAGCAGAGGTTGCAGCTGTTGTTGCTGGAATAGACTTCTAATAGGCTGCTGCTGTTGAGGAGGAGGAGGTGGAGGAGGTGGAGGTGGGGGCGGAGGTTGTTGCTGGGGCTGGGGCTGAGGCTGAGGTTGAGGCTGAGGTTGGGGCTGAGACTGGGGTGGAGGAATTAGCCTTGGTGAATGAGTCTGGAAAAGTCACAAGGAAATCCAAACATACCAATGAACGTTTTAGGAAAGAAAACTAAAAAATACTGATTTGCTCCCCTCGACCTACCAACCCCCCTCCCCCCCCCAAAAAAAAAATTTAGAAGCAAAATTACTACTTGGAAAATGCCTTTACATCCCACATTTTGCAGCTTAATTCCTTTTACTAGTATAGATCACTTTGAAAGTGAAAAAAAAATCTGGCATGGGGTATGTTAAAGGAAAAAGAACCCCTTAGTAAAGGGCATTGTCCAAAATGGGCATTCAATAAAACTTAGCTAGTGGCATATAATTTTCAAATACATTACCCAGATTTTCACAGTTGAAGACAATTTATCACCACACATAATAGACAGAGAGTCAGATCTCCAATTACAAAAGGGATACATTCTGGACAAAACACCGAGTTATGGAAAATTCACATTAAACCCTCTCTGGCCAATGCAACTGGCACAACCATTTCTCTCATCACTGAAACATGCTCTATCCAGAGAGATGGGCATTTTGGGTCATTTAATTCATTCTCAGCATTCTAGCCAAAATCTGCTATGGGAGAACTGGCTGGATTAAGAATCAAGGACTCCAGGAAGGAGAATGGAATCACAGAGGTATGCAAAGGGTTAAGAGCCTAGGAGGGAGCCAGGAAGATTGTGGGGCTAGTAGGGAGGAAGATGGAAACTGGGAGACACAAAGGGAGATTCCAAAAATATGGCAACCAAAATAAAGTTTTGGATTTGCTGTGTGCATAAAGCGCCCATCACTTCTTTTTTCCCAGTGAAAAGATATGTATATTCAATACAGAAAATTTGGCAAGAAGTGAGCACTCAAGAAAAGGTTAAAATTGCTTAAAATTGGAATCAGCAATGGGAAGAAAACCCCAAAGCTTGGTTTTGGCTGGTTCTGATTTTAGAGACACTTCAATGCAAAGCCCTCACCTGAACAAACAATTTATAAGTGTCACTATAATGTCATAATCACTCTGCATGCCTCTGTTCTCTTCCATCACACCAACATACATATTTTCCAGTGATGCTTTCAAAGGTAAATATTTTAAAATACTTCACCTAAATTATGCTATTTTATTGAATTTAGTGTGTATTTTGTTGGGGGGGGGGGGGGGGGGGGCACATCCTGAATACCAGGCATAATTGTTCAGCTGGATCTACCCTTGAAAATTCATGCTTGGTGGGATCAATCCATAAAGATTTCAATGTAGACTAAAAAAGAAAAACACAAACTAAAATAGCTTTGATTCCCTGGAATGTTCCAACTCTGCATATCACAGAGGAGATTTAAAATTGAAGTGGACAGATATGCTCTAGCTCAAAAATGTGTACATTAGACCAAGAACAAATGTGAAAATGTTAGCAGTAGATTGAATGATGAAAATTTGTATTAATTATTTATAAAATATTTAGGCTCAGATTGGAAATATTTTTAGTGCCACCTACTAGCAATCTGTAGCTACAATCAAGTTATATTTTCATATCTTCTATTTACCACTGAGCCAACTACTTCTAAATCAGATCACCTGACCTCAATTTGCCCCCCACCAAAATCCTACAGGCAAAAACCTGACTGACAGTATATCAAATAGCCATTACAATAAAAGCTGCCATCCCATTAATGGACATAGCAATTTACATAATCCCTATAAGAGATGCAAAAATCAGATGAGGATTTTTAAAAATGTGATGGAACTTCCTGTGAGAGAAACTGAGCTAAAGGTAACCACTTTTGAATCTGCCTTTTGATTTTATCTTAAAATCTATGTTATTTGGAGAAAATCCTTAACTTCTGTAACTTGCCTGACTATTACTACTGGAAGTCTAGTTGATGCTATCTAGTATAGTTTATCCTTCTACAACCTGACAAGCAATTCTTACCTACATTCATTATATAGAAATTCTCCAATCTTTAAAGTTAAAAGATGTGAAAGAAGTGCAAAGGGTCTTTCTTTCGTTCTGGGTATTTGGGGGAAGGGCGACATTTTTCTAAGAATACAAGTCACTTGATATTTCAAAAGCATAGAGTGGAAACACTCTATTCCTGTTTATCAATGTATACAGCTTTTCTTCATTATATTTGTTTTTGGTGTTAAAAAAATCAGCTGCAGAAGGAGCGTGGACTGGTGGAGAGCAGAGGACTGGAAGTAAGGAGATCCGAGTTCTAGTCCTGGCTCCATTTACCTGCTGTGTGATCTCAGACCAGTCACTTACCCTCTCTGTGTCTCAGATTCCTCATCTGTAAAGTGGAGAAAGAAACCCACTCTCCCTACCCCTTAGACTGAGTCCCATGTGTGGAACAGAGACTGTGTCTGATCTGATTATCTTGTCTGTCCCAGAATTTGGCACATAGTGAACGCTTAATACTGGAACTATGTATCAATTCAATAAAACACATCATAAAAATCATTATTCAAAAAACCCAAACATTACCACTACAGGAGGCTGTGTAGGTAGCAAAGCTGGCCTGTGGTCTTTCATTCTTCCTCGTTCACTGTTATCTCTTCTCTGATCACCCACTCCACGACACATTACGGAGCCTCCTCTTCTTCCACCTCTTCGTGAGCCATAGCGGCCCTGCTTGTGTTGCCGTTCCCTTTCCTCAAATTCAAGTAATGCAGCTTTGGCTTCTGCAGAAAGTTCTATTTCAAAAGACACATATATGTTAGGCTCCTGCTGGGCAGCTAAACTTAACTAATGGTGGGGAATTTGGAATAATCACATCATACATGACAATCACAAACTGACATAGGTCATAGAATTCTAGCCACAGCAAAACCAATTATCTTATTATTGATTATTATGTATTACCTTTTGGGAGGGGGAGGAATGAGGGATGGGGAGGGCAGTAGATGAATATTTCAGTAGAGACACATTTTTCCTTCTTTTTACAAAATACAAAATATCCACTGCCAAATTTAAAATGCAGGCAGTCCTCAGACTTATGACAATTGCTTCCTGAAAATTTTATATGAAGTTGAAACAAAGTCAGAACCAATCTTCTCACAGGAACAACATAATAACTGACAGACTGATTACAGAACTAGGGTTAGATAACCTATTCTTAACCAAAATGATCCCATATCATATAGGTAATCGAAATACATTAATGCATTTATATGGAGTCAGAGAAGTTCCATGTAGGGAAGCTGAATTCTACTTCACTGAGCAGTAGTATGACCTTGTGGAAAAATCAAGGGCCTGAGAGTCAAAGATCCTGGGTTCAGATCCCAGCTCTTGCCACATGTCCGCTGTATGACCCTGGGCAAGTCACTTAAGTTCCCTGTGCCTCAATTACCTCATTTATCAAGTGGGGGTTAAAACCATGGGACATGGACCGTGGACAAGCTGATTATCTCTTACCTAACCCAGCACTTAGTACAGTGCTCAGCACATAGTCAGTGCTTAATAACTGCCATAAAACAAGGTAAAATGGACATGTCAATCCTCCCTGGAAATTCCACCTGGTGATCAGGTAGCCCTCACAACCTTCTGGCCTCTCCTGTTCCACCCCTCACCCATCATCTCAACTTCTTCCCCCACTGTAGAATTTTAAATTGCTTTCCCATTTCCCTATGACTCCCATGGACCCTTCTACCCTACTGCCTGTGTTCCCAGAGCTGGTGCCATAATGGAGGCTGGAATTATAGAGTTGAAACCAATATGTTATAAAGCTGAAACTGGGTGCGAATTTAGAAGTGGTGGGCCCTTTGCCTCACCTTGAGATATCTGTAAACTAGAATCCTGTTATAATGTGGCCCACTATATCCTTGTTGAATGCTGGTTCCTGACACCTCTGTTTGTGTTGTTGTTTTTATCTTATTTTTTTAAAGAAAGGCTGAAGTGAGGCCATTTCCTGGTGGCATTGAGAAGTCAGGGATCCATTTGTTGCAGTCTGTGGCAACATGATGGGGCTGAAGCTGCCAGGAAGCAGGCCCTGGCAAGTGGGCAAAGGGGATGAAAGCGGATGGAAGAGAATACAGCTCTGCACAGGCCTCCAGCTTCTGGAGCTGAGTGCAAATGAGGAACAACAAGAGCCCCAGTGGAAAAGGGGAATTTGCATTCCCTACTAGGAGAGTTTGGAAGGGGTTTTAGAGAGGAGACCAGATTCCCAAAGACTCCCCCATACCAGTTAGGCATATCAGAGCCATGTTATATATATATATATATATATTTTTTTTTTTAATGGCATTTATTAGGCGCATACTATGTGCAAAGCACTGTTCTAAGCACTGGGGAGGTTACAAGGTGATCAGGTTGTCCACAGGGGGCTCACAGTCTTCTACATTTTACAGATGAGGTAATTGAGGCACGGAGAGGTTAAGTGACTTGCCCAAAGTCACACAGCTGACAATTGGCGGAGCCGGTATTTCAACCCATGACCTCTGACTCCCAAAGCCCGGGCTCTTTCCACTGAGCCATGCTGCTTCTCTAGTTATATTTCAAATATAACTATAGTCTGTAGTAAAGGCCAAGCAGCAGTCCACTCTACAGTTCGTTCATTCATTCATTCAGTCGTATTTATTGAGAGCTTACTGTGTGCAAAGTACTGTACTAAGCACTTGGGAGAGTACAATATAATAATAAACAGACATATTCCCTGCCAACAATGAGCCAGGTAGGTAGCTGTCCATGTCTCAACAAGCTTCAATAAAACAGTACATCTGCTCTGAGCATCTTTTAAAATGAGATCAGACGACGTCTACTGCTTTGTCCACTGCTAGAACCAGTAGGATTCTCTCACATTTTCTATCAGCATGACTGAAGCTGTCGAGAATAATAAAGTCTTAAAACAACCACAATTAGGCACAAAACAATAATTTAAAATCAAGACTCCATTTTAAACTGCCTACGTTGTTCTGATTTCAACAGAAAACATCACATTCATGTTTAGGAATAAGACCCTCATGCGTCAAACGGCAAACTTATTCCAATCTTTAAGTGAGACTGGACCAAATTCCAGATCTAAAGTTGAATACTCCTCAGCACCTGTAACTATTCTACAGTTTACATTTACAGTAAATCTTATCTAATAGGAAGGCTTTTCACACCTACATTAACACAGAGCCCAAATTGAAATCAATTCCCAAGGAGAGCTCGCTGGCAGCTCTGGGATGTTTTAGGCTCAGGAGTGCCCTTTTTTGCCTTGTTTTTTTTTTCTGATTAAGCTATTTACTGACGTAATATTTAAAATATTAAACAAATTAAATGTATTAACATATATGATGAGGTAAAGCTAAACTCCACAAAGTTACCTTGGAAAGACATTATGGAGAAGGTATATAGTTTTTTTCCCCAATTTTTTACCCAAAGCCTATTTTATTTTCATTATGAGCCTCAAATACGTCACATTTTCTTAGGAAATGGTACCTCCCCAAAAAACTTTCTCACTAAAATAAAATTTAATTTACATCTAAAAGGTGTGCTGGTTAATAATAATCTTAACCACACAATTTGTTCACGTAACCAGTTTCTGCAGTGAATCAGCAATTATTTTTCTAGTGGCTCTAAGTGTCAAGATTAATTTCACTATCTCTAGTAATAAAATGGTTTCAAATGACATCTTTAATCAGCAAGAAAGAATGCTTTCCTCCAATTGAGACAATCTGTCACAAAAGGTCACCAAAATGTGACAGGATGGAAATTACGTTTGTAACTTCAACTGAAATGTTAATTTCCCTTTAAGTGTTTCCTGAACTATGTCCAGATTTTAAAGTAAAAAGATGTAGCTCTATACAACAAAAGTTTTACCTAGCAACGTCTGTTTAAAAAACACAGCCTCCAGAGAAGAATAGAAGAATGATATTCACACACACATAATTTGGTGTGATTGTTGGGCCAGTACCAAACTGATGTAAAATTATTTTTATATGCATATTTCATCTCAAAATAAAACTTCACCCATAAATGCCTTTTCTAAAAGCTATTTTACAAGCTAACTGAAGCAAGGAACAAAGCTAGGAGATAACTAAAATGAAGATAAAGATGCAGTTTTTAAAAATCCAGGCTCCTTCTTCAGAGGGGAATAAAGTGAATGAATTTAGGTTGTAATTTTCCCACAACCATAAAACCCCATACTTTGCTTTACTGAATTATTCACAGTTCCACAATCCTCCCTTCCAGCACGAAGTCTAAAAATTAATATAATGATGGTAATATTTTTTTCTGTTAGCACTTAAGTACAATTAGCAGGGGATTAGAAAATGGCACTTACAGAACATGCAGTTTAATTTGATACCATTTTTGCTAAAACACCTATTAGGGATTTACTTTCCTGATCTGTCTTCCTCGTCTCTGTAACTTTCTCCAGCTCTTCCGTTTTTTATTCTTCCTTTTCAACAGCTACTCCTTTGAATTTCTTCTCCTCTTTCCTTTTCTCTGTTCTCAAATCCCTTCGTGGTTCTCTTATTCCTTTGTCCCTCTCTTTCTATAGCTCTCTCATCCCAGCTTTCCTCGTCCTTTGGCCCATTTGGTCCCCCATCATGTGACTGGAGCTAGCCTTGACTCTTCTCTCTCATTCAACCCACATATTAGAGAAGCGTTAGAGAAGCACATAATAGAGAAGCAGCGTGGCTCAGTGGAAAGAGCCCAGCCTTTGTAGTCAAAGGTCATGGGTTCAAATCCAGGCTCCGCCAACTGTCAGCTGTGTGACTTTGGGCAAGTCACTTAACTTCTCTGGGCCTCAGTTACCTCATCTGTAAAATGGGGATTAAAACTGTGAGCCCCCGGTGGGACAACCTGATCACCTTTTAACCTCCCCAGCGCTTAGAACAGTGCTTTGCATATAGTAAGCGCTAACAAATACCATCATTATTATTACATTAAATTTATCATTAAATCCTGCCGGTTCAACCTTCGCAACATAGCTAAAATCCGCCCTTTCCTCTCCACCCAAAGTGCTACTGTGTTAATCCAAGCGCTTACCCTATCCCACCTTAATGCCTGTATCAGCAGCATGGCTCAGTGGAAAGAGCCCGGGCTTTGGAGTCAGAGGTCATGGGTTCAAATCCCGGCTCCGCCAACTGTCAGCTGTGTGACTTTGGGCAAGTCACTTAACTTCTCTGTGCCCCAGTTACCTCATCTGTAAAATGGGGATTAAGACTGGGAGTCCCACGAGGGACAACCTGATGACCCTGTAACCTCCCTTGCGCTTAGAACAGTGCTTTGCACATAGTAAGTGCTTAATAAAGGCCATTCTTATTATTATTATTATTATTATTATTATTAGCCTCCTTGTTGACCTCCCTGCCTTCTGTCTTTACCCACTCCGGTACATACTTCTCTCTGCTGCCCAGGTTATTTTCCTACAAAAATGTTCAGTCCACGTTTCCACACTGCTTATTAACTTCCCGTGGTTGCCCATCCACCTCCACATTCATTCAGTCAACCGTATTTTTTGAGCGCTTACTGTGTGCAGAGCACTGTACTAAGCGCTTGGGAAGTACAAGTCGGCAACATAAAGAGACGGTCCCTACCCAACAACGGGCTCACAGTCTAGAACGGGGAAACAGACAACAAAACAAAACATGTGGACGGGTGTCAGAACAAATAGGATTAAAGCTATACGCACATCATTAACAAAATAAATAGAATAGTAAATATGTACAAGTAAAATAAAGCACCAACCACCTTGCTCTCTCCTACCACATCATGCTGCTCTCTGCACACACCATTCATTCATTCATTCAATCGTATTTATTGAGCGCTTACTGTGTGCAGAGCACTGTTAATGACAACTTACTCACTGTACCTGGTCTATCTCGCTGCCAACCTCTCACCCACGTCCTGCCTCTGGCCTAGAACACCTTTCCTCTTCATATCCGACAATTACTCTCCCTAACTTCAAAGCCTTACTGAAGGCACATCTTCTCCAAGAGGCCTTCCCTGACTAAGCCCTCATTTCCTCTTTTACCACTCCCTTCTGTGCACCCTTTATTCCACCTCCCTCGGCCCAACAGCACATACATACATATTCATATTTTACTCATATTAATATGTTTCCCCTGATTAGACAGAGCTCATTGTGGGCGGGGAAACTGTCTACCAGCCCTGTTACACTGTACTCTCCCAAGCACTTAGTACAATGCTCTGCACACAGAAAGCACTCAGTAAATATGAATGATTAATAATATGCAGAGAATCTACTGCTCCCAAGTTCTTCCAATTTATTTACCCTTACCACTGCTCAGCTATATAGCATTTGGTAATTTTAATTTGCATCTAATTTAAAGAGACTCAACATAAGTACATGTCATTTTAGAAGACATATTGTTATTCTTGTAACAGCACTGTTTAATCATATTTCCAAAAGTAAACAGTTTTACACACTATAATCAGACAACTTAACTGATTACATACACACATATTTTATATCTATATATATCTATATATATCTATATATAGATATATATCTGAAAAACAGAAAGCTGTCACTAGAAATGAGATTCTAAGCAAACTTTTACACTATAATCAGATAACTTAACTGATTACATACACACACACATATTTTATATACATATATATATATATCTGAAAAACAGAAACCTGTCACTAGAAATGAGATCCTAAGCAAACTTTTCATCTAAGTTTATAAATAGTGCCAATATTTCAAGCATAATGAAGTTACCTCAGAGTTGCTTTGGCTTTAACAACACTCATCATTTATCCTTATTTCTATGATGTTCTCAATGTACTGCCTACATTTCAAATTATTACATTTTGCTCAAAATAACTTATCTGTACCTTCTTTAGCCCTTATGTCTGCTCTTTTATTTACTCTGGTCACTCTAGTTGTAAGTAGCTTGATGCTTGTCACACCCCTTAAAGTGTAAGCTCCTCCTGGGCAGGGTATTTTGCTATTCTTTACTTCCCAAGCACCAAGTGGAGATCAATAAATGCAACTACTAAATTTTAAAGAACATGATAATAAGGGCAAATAATTAATGCTCGCCGTTAGGAAAATCCCTGTATTACAGTTGCAAGGCACTTTATTGCCACCTTTGGTTTTCAAGAGCTTAGACCCTTCATTTTTTTTAATATAGATAACTGGGATACAAAAAAGCTATAAATTTCCACATTCCCGGAAGGAATTAAAGAGAGAGTACAGAAGTCAATACAAAGCAGTAAAAGGAAAGGGGCTTAAAAATTAAGTTTAAAAAAAATTCCTAGTTTTCTGATTTCCTAGAAGTGCCAACTCCATAATGCATTTGGACCTATCTACTGATGTTCTATATTAAAGTCATCATTATCAATGGTACTAATTAAGAGCTTACTACATGAAGGGCATTGTACTAAGCACTCGGGGGACTATAGTATAACTGAGTTGGTAGACATAATGATAATGATGGCATTTGTTAAGCACTTACTATGTGCAAAGCACTGTTCTAAGCACTGATATTTCCTGTCTGGTCAGAAATGCTGAGACAATATTTGGAGAAGAAAGAGCTGCAGGGGGATGTGTTGTGATGGTTACTCAGAGGTCTATCATCATCATCATCATCATCAATCGTATTTATTGAGCGCTTACTATGTGCACAGCACGGTACTAAGCGCTTGGGAAGTACAAACTGGCAACATATAGAGATAGTCCCTACCCAACAGTGGGCTCACAGTCTAAAAGTCTAATCAACTCTCTTTTTACACAATGCTGCCAAAAAAGCATCTCTCACACCCCCAACCCAGTACTCAAAGTGGCTCTAGGGCTGTGGGGACCCAGATTGTACCTCCAAAGGAAATGCCAAGCCAAGCTTCGTGACCATTCCCAAGGGGCTTCCAGCCCAGGAGATGAAGAGGATGGAGCAAATGACTATTCATTAAATTTGATTCCAGCCTTTCTCTACAAAAATTCCACAATAACTTCTGGAACTTTCAAAAATGCCACCCTAACAATCATGCAGCACGCTCTCTCCCCATTTACAGTTGGTAGCACATTGTAAGAAGTCGGCCTTACAATTTGTGGCCAAGTACTTCCCTCCAATCTTTTACTGATGGTACAGTTCTGAGAGTGGGGACTCTGCTTCAACTTGTACTTCCCAAGCGCTTAGTACAGTGCTCTGCACACAGTAAGCGCTCAATAAATACAATTGAATGAATGAATGAAATGCTTTCCATTCCCAATGGCCTAGTGGAAAGAGCACAAGCCTGGGAGTCGGAGGAACTGGGTTCTAAACCTGGCTCCGCCACGTACCAGCTGTGTGACTTTGTGGCTCAGTTCCCTCACCTGCAAAATGGGAGTTCAATACCTGTTCTACGTCCTAGCAAACTGTGAGCCCCACATGGGACCTGATTAACTTGTATCTACCTCAGGCCAAAAGCACTTGAAAGCCTGGCATGTAATAGTGTGGTGCACAAGGTCAGCACTCTCACAATCTAGGATTTCCTAAACCTACCCACACCAGGTGGAAGTGAAGAGGAAAGGAGAAGATGGAACAGAATGAATGTTACAACACTGAGGGGTTTCCCCAGCCGCAAGGCAAATTTGTCTCTTGACTGATGCCAGCAGCATTTCTATAATTCAAACACTTCTGCAGCCAAGCTCAATCTGATTCCAAACACTACGCCCTTTGTACAGATGGAGAAACCAAAGACCAAGCTTTCCCATTCATTATCCAAGGAGCACAAATACCAACTAGGGCTTGAGACTCTGATGTGTTGTGAGGTCAATGCTCAGTCACTAAATCACACTGCTGCTCCTACATCTCAAAAAATAAGGGTTGAAACAAGTTTTTTTAATTTGGTCTTTTCCAACAGATAAAATCCCAAGTCAATAGAGTATATTTTTAATGGCTATATCTGATAAGTGATAGTAGGGAGTATACATATGACAAAATTAGCACTAAATGAAATCCTATTTCTCCACAATATAGGTTTGAGGCGATGTTTTAAAGTCGTTGGTTTTTTTTTAAGTTTAAGCCGTATAACACAAAACACAAAGCCAGTTTTCTTTCTATATAGGAAAAATAGGCTGTGAATGTTACCCAAAGTTTCTGGAATGTTTCTTCTCTCTCTGGTAACATCTGAAAGTCTAATGATAGTTCCTTCTTTACGTTCAGTTTTGAATCGTATTCGACCAGATTCTTCGTCATCTTCCTCCTCTTCATCAGATTCCTCCTTTGTTTCCTTTTGAAGTTCCAAAGTTTCAATAGCTGCCTGTATTAGAGTGTACATTAAAACAAAGTTATATTATACAGTGAAACCAAAATTATTTTACATTAATGATTACATGCTGAACAAAAACACGATACATGAAGTGAGAAATATGCTTGAATACCAAACTATTTTTAAAATTGCATAGAACCAGTTCTTCCACATTAGTAATAGTAATAATAGTAGTAATAATATATATTAAGCACTTTCTGCATGCAGAACACTGAACTAAGTGCTAGGAAAGAACACAGAGAGGTGGGAATTAGACACTCCCTGGGGAAGGGCTCACAATCCAAATCTAAAACACAAGCTTTCTTTATGTATTAAAAAATTAGAGAACGGTTTTTCCTCAGGACAGGTCTGGATTTGGTGCGTTTAATGGGGTGTCAGGAGAAACGGTTTCGCGCACGTTTGTGTTGCTGGTTAAGATATGAGAACTAAGGCCTGAGTTTTCTGTAATTTGAGGTTAATAATAATTATGGCATATGTTAAACACTTACTACAGCCAAGGCACTGCAATAACTACCAGGGTAGATAGAAGATAATCAGGCTGGACAAGGTCCCTTTTCCAAGGTGGAGGCTCACAATTTTGAGAAACGTAACTCCTGATTTATGTTAACACTGGCTGTTATAAATGTTGAGTTTGCCCTAATAGAGAACAGCATCAGGAACTTTAAAAGTGAATTTGGGGCCAGTAAAAACACATTAAATGATCAATCGTTTGTATTTTCAGCACTTGCTGTGTGCAGAGTACCCTGCCAAGCACTTGGGAGAGTACAGTATAAAGGAGTTGGTAAACACCTTCCCTGCCCACAGTGAGTTTACAGACTAGAGAGGGAGATCTATGACCTAAGTTTTAGGATACCTATCTCCTTGCTGATATTATTTAAAGAGATTAGGCAATTGGACAGTTGACTCTCTTTCTACTTGCAGGTTGGAGAGGAAACAGTATGTGTTTCACCAAGCTGGAAAGTTGATGGAACCTTTATGCGAAAGGAAGAATATAATTTAAAGAAAACTGATTTGTGTGATCTGTACATTTTAAATAACCCCTGAGAGTGTTAAACATAACTATTTTTTCCTAGTATTTTAATGGTCATGTTTTCAGTTATTGTGATGTGCCCTTTATTCTCAGCAGTTATAAAACTCCATCGAGCAGATGTTGAGAATCCCATAGTTGGTTTTTTTTTTTTAATAGTTAAAGGGTGTGCCTGCCTGCTTACAATCTGCCCAGAGTACAAAACTTTCCAAGCATGTTATACAGAATTCCTATTGGGGTTGTCTGCTGTGTGACCCTGGGCCAGTCACTTCACTTCTCTGTGCCTCAGTTACCTAATCTGTAAAATGAGGATTGAGACTGTGAGCTCCATGTGGGACAGGGACTGTGTTCAACCCCATTTGCTTGCATCACCCCAGCACTTAGTACAGTGCCTGGCACATAGTAAGTGCTTAACAAATACCATAATTATTATTATTACTATTATTATTGGGAAGTAATGTGGCCTAGTGGAAAGAGCGCAGGCTTTGGAGTCAGCGGACCTGGGTTCTATTCCCAGCTCTGCCATTTGCCTGCTATGTGACCTTAGGCAAGTCACTTAACTTTTCACTCTGGGCCTCAGTTCCCATCTGTAAAATAAGGATTAAATTATGTTCCCTCTGCCGCTAATCTCACTGTGCCTCGTTCTCGCTTGTCCCGCCATAGACCCCTGGCCTACGTCATCCCCCAGCCTGGAATACCCTCCCCCCCCCACATTCATTCATCCATTCAATCGTATTTATTGAGCGCTTACTGTGTGCAGAGCACTGTACTAAGCACTTGGGAAGTACAAAAGTTGGCAACATATAGAAACGGCCCCTACCCAACAGTGGGCTCACAGTCTAGAAGGGGGAGACAGAGAACAAAACAAAACATACTAACAAAATAAAATAAATAGAATAAATATGTACAAGTAAAATAAATAGAGTAATAAATACATACATATATACAGGTGTTGTGGGGAGGGGAAGGAGGTAAGGCAGAGGGGAAAAAGAGGGGGAGGAGGGGGAGAGGAAGGAGGGGGCTCAGTCTGGGAAGGCCTCCTGGAGGAGGTGAGCTCTCAGTAGGGCCTTGAAGGGAGGAAGAGAGCTAGCTTGGTGGATGTGAGGAGGGAGGGCATTCCAGGCCTGGGGGATAACGTGGGCCAGGGGTCGACGGCGGGACAGGAGAGAATGAGGCACGGTGAGATTAGCGGCAGAGGAGCGGAGGGTGCGGGCTGGGCCGTAGAAGGAGAGAAGGGAGGTGAGGTAGGAGGGGGCGAGGTGATGAACAGCCTTGAAGTCGAGTGTGAGGCGTTTCTGTATGATGTGCAGGTTGATTGGTAGCCACTGGAGATTTTTGAGGAGGGGAGCAACATGCCCAGAGCGTTTCTGGACAAAGACAATCCACGCAGCAGCGTGACGTATGGACTGAAGAGGGGAGAGACAGGAGGATGGGAGATTGGAGAGGAGCCTGATACAGTAATCCAGACAGGATAGGATGAGAGCTTGAACGAGCAGGGTAGCGGTTTGGATGGAGAAGAAAGGGCGGATCTTAGAGGATCCACCATCCGCCAAGCTAGCTCCGCCAAGCTAGCTCTCTTCCCCCCTTCAAAGCCCTACTGAGAGCTCACCTCCTCCAGGAGGCCTTCCCAGACTGAGCCCCTTCCTTCCTCTCCCCCCTTCCCTCCCCCCCGCGTTACCTCCTTCCCCTCCCCACTGCACCTGTATATATGTATATATGTTTGTATACTCTATTTTATTTGTACATATTTATTCTATTTATTTTATTTTGTTAATATGTTTTGTTTTGTTGCCTGTCTCCCCCTTCTAGACTGTGAACCCGCTGTTGGGTAGGGACCGTCTGTATATGTTGCCAACTTGTACTTCCCAAGCGCTTACTACAGCGCTCTGCACACAGTAAGCACTCAATAAATACGATTGATTGAATGAATGAATGAATGAATTAGACTGTGAACCCCATGTGAGTGAGACAGGGACTGTGCCTGACCTATCTTGTATCTACTACAGCACTTAGTATATCAATCGGAAAACAATTACCCAGATTTTTCTTTGTTTTTTGGGCCTACCTAATAGGTCCATATTTTTGCATACTGTACTACCAAACTTGTTACACCTCCCTAGCAATGCTGCTTATAACACAGCCCAATTAAACTGTTCATGTCTTTTGATG
Organism: Tachyglossus aculeatus; assembly: GCF_015852505.1. Classification (NCBI taxonomy): domain Eukaryota; kingdom Metazoa; phylum Chordata; class Mammalia; order Monotremata; family Tachyglossidae; genus Tachyglossus; species Tachyglossus aculeatus. Next base: position 7,177,501 of record NC_052078.1, on the reverse strand, counting down.
TGCTATTATTCGCCACTCTTGAAATGTCAATAAAAATCTAGAGAACTCTGCACTACTTACTCTGGAAAGAGGCCAGGATTCATTATTTGGTCTTACGATCTGATTAAGGACACTGGCCAGATGTCTGAATGAAAAAGAGGAAAATTCTATAGCAGCGTTGCTTGCAAAATGTTTGCTGAAGCATGTGACATGGAACTGCAGAAAGGACCCCCACACCATATGCTCAAAATACTAAAATGTATTAAAAATTGAAGTGTCCAATTCTCACAAGAATGAAATTGACTTGGGGTTAAAACCCAGCTGAGGAAAAAGGACCGGATAAACATGATAGCAGCCATTTCAAAAATGGCTGAAACTGAATTTGTTAAACAGTGGAAAAGATGGGCGCACAAGGAAAACATTCTAAAGGTATGTCTCCCCTTAAACAGGTGAGGGAAAGGCATGTTCACTGATACACTGTGCTAAGGATTGTTATTTCATGATGTCGAAAGGCTATGTATTTCCCAGAATTTGGAGAAGGCGAAGTACAAGAGGTCACCAGGGTCACCCACCTTCCTCCCAGTGACGAATTTTTAAAATTATCAAACGCAGAATATTGTTTCTCCCTTTTGTAAGTAGTCAGGACCTACGTTTTCACAACCTTCCTTGATATTTTACTCCAACGCTTAAGCAACCTGACAGTCAAGAGGTTTTTACTTGAACTCAATCTCGCTTAAACCTTTAACTCATTCCTTTCAAAGCAAACAAGTGGTCAGCTTCCGCTTAACAGTACATCATATTATTAAAATTCACTCTCTTAGGCTTCTCATCTCCAAGTCTAGCAACTATAATTCTTTACCTTTCCTCCGAGGAATTATTTTTTCATCTCTCTGATATCTCTATAGTCTTCTGTGGCTCTTCTCCAGTTTCTCACCCTCTTACAATGGGTTTACCGAAATTGGACCCAAACAGTCTAATACAGTCTGATAACTATAGACTACTGTGGAATTACTTCCCAGGTTTTCACAATTCTCTTCAAATAATTCAGTATCATTTGACTATCAGCAAACAGTTGCTTCATATTCAGCTGTAGTCCACTATGAACTCCAGATATTCCTCTAACACACTCTAGACTAATTATATTTTTTTCTATTTTATTCTTGGAGAACTGATTAGTTTGAAAGCAACTGGACCAAGAACATTAGTATCGCAAGTTGAAGACTTCTAAGATATAACTAACCCTTTATAGCTGAAAGATTCTATGTCTTGATTCCAAAACCTTGGTCTGAACAGGTTTGTAACTGCTCCCAGGGGACTAGCATGATTTCTGAAGTGTAGGAAAAAATACAAATGCCTAGAAAATGAAAGAACAAAACTTTCCCTGAAGAATAAAAACATTTTCTGAAAGTCATCCAACTAACTGTGGCCTAGTCAATAACGGACAGCAGGGTATGTAAGTACTTGGGTCAGTGAGAGAAATGACGAATCAAGCTGGGTGATGGGGAGGAGCATTACATGAGATGACATGTCAAGGTTGAGGGGAGATTCCACTGGTCAAGGCATGTAACCTTGCCTCTGCTAACAACTCAGGGCTAGTATCTTGCTGTAGTGAGGTTTTGTGGCAGCTTCAAAAAATCTCCAACCTTAGCTTCCTGGCCCTGCCATAAAGTAACAAACTTTAGAGAGTCTCAGTTTGGTTTAGAGGAATCAAGATTCAGTGCAGAACTGTCTCAACTAGAGAAGTAGGGTGGCCTTGTGGAAACAGCATGCGTCCATGAGTCAGAAGACTTGAAGTCTAAGACCGGCTCTGCCCCTTGTCTGCTGTGTGACCCTGAGCAAGTCACTTGACTTCTCTTGGGCCCAGTTTTCCCATTTGTAATGGTGACTCAATACCTGTTCTCCCTGATACTTAAAATGTAAACTCTGGTTGGGGCAGGGACTGTGCCTGACCTGAATACTTGTATCTACTACCCCAGCTCTTAGTACAGTGCTTGGTCCAAAAGAAGCACTTAAATACTGCCATTATTTTTACTATCTAAAAAGAGTTGGCTATATTTTGTATATTTCTATCTGGTCCTAGCCAAGACTCTTTAAAGTTTAAATATCCAGCAACCAGGCTTTGGCAGCATTCCAGCCTAGACGGCATCAGCTGCCCATGAACAATTAGAAAATTCAGAAGAGGAAAAAAAGCAAGGGTGCAGAGGAGAAGGAAGTGGATTTTGACATTTCATTTCAGGGCTTGATTTAAATAGGGAAAAAAATATGCTTCAACTCCCCCAAATTTATAAAAACAAATAACTAAACTGGTAAAGAAATCCACACAAGGGAAAGAAACCTTTAAGGAAATTCCTAATTACTGAATTTTAATTAGTCCATGATTACCAATCTGCAATTTATGAATGACACATTGATCATAAAGGTATTTCAAATGACTCACGGACTAATACACGAGTTCATCACCACGTCTTTCACTTTACCCACATACTATTACTGGCTGGCCTATTTTCAAGGATTAAGATAAACACAATTAAAACTGTCAGCTACTAAACAGTCTAAGAAAATATGGTCTAATGAAATAGATAATAGGTTATACACCCAAGAGTGTTGACTTCTACCAACCCCACCTTGACAAATCCACCTCAACCTAGAGCACAGGAGGTTATTCTAACTCCCTGATATTTGCCATCCTGACTGCCAGTTCAGGGGACCTTTAAAGAGTTGCTAAGGTGGGTAAGTGGTACTGCTGGACCACCATCATCAACTCCCAGCAGCAGCTGTCCACCACAATCTTTTAAGCCAATCAGTAAGCAAAGAAGTACTCAGTCTCTAAAGAAAAATGTTACCTACACAAGGTAATTTGGCTTGTTCCAAATTTTCCAGGCTGAACTGTGATCAAAGCAATTTCCAAGATCCCTTTGTGAGCTTAAAAATAAAGCTACTAATGTCTACTTCATTATGAATTTAGCTGTTTAATTTTCCAAAATGAAGAGCTCTCAGGTAGTGGTATTTACTGAGTGCCTATTATGTACAGGGCAATGAACTAAGGGATTCACTTTGCATTAGACCCTTTCACTTCAAGACACCAAAAAACTTTTTTCAAAAAAGGAACATTCCTGTGCCTGAATTTTCTCTAAAGGAAAAGTAAGATTACCACCGGCTTGTTTCTCCTCGGGAGATTTATAATACGTGTAAAATACAAAGTTGCCCTCAGCAACAGCCTCAACCACCAGCACACACAGAAATGCCTAGTTACAAAATGAAGAAAGGAGGACTGTAACTGACCTCGACAACAAACACACTCTGTTAATCGACAAAGTTAATGAAGTAACTAGCCTTGATCCCAAGAACAGAGACCTCGAGAGTTTGGTGGGGAGGAATTGGGGCAATGATGTCCTTCACTGGGAAGGACTGAGAGGCAGAAAAGGCGATATTGTTACGAGCATAAATGTGAAAGTATCAACGGTTGCTTTCCCATGGGCAACACTTACCACACAGTAAGCGAGTGGAAAGAATAGAGTCTTGGGTTGCTTATGTTGCAATACCCCTTCTCCCTCCCTTTGGATCCCTGTGCCAGGAGAACTGGTAACAAGACTAATGCATGATTTTGTACTTGCTTCCAAAAAAGAAACAGGGATGTATCCCCACTCCCATCTGCCCTTCAAAAAGGAAAACAAAACAAACACAACCCCACCTCAAGTTCTCTTTTTAAGTTCAATCTTCCAGCCTCTCTTTTCAGTCTATACTACAATCAACTGCCTCGATCATCTATACAAAAGGCATCACTCCCCTCCTCAAAAACCTCCAATGGCTACTTATTTCCCTCCACATGAAACAATAATCAGGTGAATTTACATTTCTCCAACAGCTGTCCCCTCTCCTTACCTATTTGCTCTCCTTTCCAACTACACCCACCCAACCTCCCTTCAAGATAATCTCCTCACTTTTGCCAATCAATTCTCTAACTCATTTGCTCATACTTTTTTCACTGTGTGCATCTGCTTCCCCACTCAAGTTCACGAAACCACATCCCTCTTCACCTTCAAGGCCTAACAAGTCACCTCTGCCAAGAGGCAGTACTCAACTAATCCCCTTCTCCATCTTCATGTCATACCATCAACCACCTTTAATATTCATGTATATGGTATCGCCTACTTTGGTTGTCATTTGTACCTAGGCTCTTGCACTCACTCCTACTTGATATCTGCAATTTCTGTCTGCTCATCTCCCCCATTAGATTACAAACTAAGAGGGCAGGAGCAGTGACTTATTTCTATAGCATGTTCACAAGTGTCTCATACAGTTTCCCTGCACATTTTAGATGCTCAGTAACACTAATGAGAAGGGAGAATGAAAAAAGAGGGCAAGATTCTCTATATACAACGTAAAATAAAAATGACTGAGGGTAATTAATTTTTCAAATATTTCATTCCAGAAAATAATTAATGTTTTATTATTACACATATGACTAACAAAGATCTTATTTAAAATACTGAATCAGAAGTTACCTACTTAGTACATAGGCAGATTCAAGTTCCTTTGGGATTAATAAAAACCATTCACCCATTACCTCATTAAATCCCAAGTCACAAATTTAATCACCAAAAAAATTTGAAATGCTTAGTTTTGGGGGTTTGGGATGAAATTTTGATGAGGTATTTTAAAACTAAGAAGTCCACAAATACTAGGCACAACTATTTATAATTTGGACAATTCATTCACACAACACAAGACTCTGCTTACAAAACTGTATTATTTATATTGGAAGTTAAAGTTAAGAGACGCCATTTATGTCCACAGGATTTCAAGGGGCAGAGATGGTTCTTTCACAGCAATTCGGAGATAATCACACCAAAAAACTAAACCAGTTATTTCAGATTAGTTGTTAAAGGCAATAACAGATCATCAATAACATATCAAGCACATTGACACGGAAAAATACACCAAAAATTACTTTTGCCCCTTCAATTCAGTTCCAAGTTGAGGTCTTCACATTTTATGAAACACAGGTTCTTCATTACCCCATCATCATCATCACTGTGGCATTTGTTAAGTGCTATGTGCTAAGTAAGCACTGGAGTAGGCACAAGATAAACAGGTTGGACACAGTGCCTGTGCCACACAGGGCTCACAGTTTAAGTGGGAGGGAAACAGTATTGAATCCCCATTTTACAGACAAGGAAACTGAGGCAAAGAGAAGTTTAATGACTTTCCCAAGGTCAGTCAGCAGGCAGGGGGTTTAGAGCTGGTATTAGAATGCAGGTAGTTTGATTCCCAGGCTCCAGGTCTTTTCCATTAAACCATGCTGTTTCTTATCATGGAAGCTATGCCAGGCACATGACAAGGGAGAAGAAGGATAAGTGCTATGTACATGGCCTATCCCAACTTCCAGTAAAAATAATACAGTTTTGTATGCAGATTCTTGGAGTGTGTGGGTGTAGAGTCCAAATTCATGCAGAGTATTTGAGGACTTCCTAATTTTAAAATGCCTCTTCAAAATTCCATCCTGGCAATAGCATAAAACCCCACTAACTAAGCCCTTGAAATTTTTTTGGCGATTAAATTTGAAGGTTGGGATTTAGTGAGGTGATGGATGAACAGTGTTTATTAAGCCGAAAGAAACTTGAATCTGCAATTTGGGTGGAAAAAAATTAGTCAGTTTTTAGACCACATTTTACGTCAGATGTATTGAAAGCCTTACTAAAATGCCATTAGTTTGCCAGACGCACAGCCAGAAATACCAAATCTCAAATAAAAACACTTGGTTAGTGCTCAAAGCAAGTCCTGTTTTGCCATCACTAGAAAGGAACAGTTCTCAAATTCTTCTAGCACATAATTCCTCAGAATGTTGAGACTAGTCCCAATCATAAGAAACCGAAAGACCAAGGTCCCTGATTCTTACACCTCTCCAGGAAGAAGGGGAGTCTCACAGATGGTGGGGGTAAGAACGTGCATTCAAGGAGTTGGAACTGGCAGAAGGGGATAGGTGGGAGAAAGTGTGAGTATGGGGGGTGGGGGGAGACACTGCTCTATTGTTAGAGCTGGGCACCTGAGGAGTTTCAGTGGTGATTCTATATTGTTCCCTACCACTTTTTAAAATCTGCATTTCACAAGCAACTCTTTGCATCCTCAATCTTTCCAAGAGATAGACAAATACCTCATCAGATTCAGGAGCAGCTTGAGGATCAGGAATCTCCTCTAATTCCTCTTCAGCAACATAGTCTGCTTGCTCTTGCATCCCTTGCTGTTCACCATATGACTGTACACATTCTTCATCCTAATAGTCATGAAAGAAAGTAAGCTTCTCTCATGCATACTATTTTTCATGTGTTTTTCCACCACTCTTATTCATGTTCCTGCACTGGTGAGCTACTCACCAATTAACATGGAGAACCAGGAACTGGGTAATAATAGTGTGAAGAGACAAATCTTCATATTAATCTGGGTGGGAAAAAGTCCATTGTTTTGGCTTTACCATTAAGTGAAACTGAGTGGTGCGCTGCTCCTATTTCTGGGGCTCCTGCACTAGCAGCTCTTTTTCCATCATTCCCTAAGCTCTTGTTAAGTTTGGAGGAAAGCATTTTAAGCTCCTACTCAAAAGCCACAAAGAGAAATGAGAAAGAGAAACTCCGTACAGAGAGTTCTATCATCTGAAATCCCCACAGATAACTCCCAAATTTCATTGTTGCCATGAGTTTCAACCTCCTTTCCCAAAATATTTTTACTACCAAGTTGGCAAAAAGAACCCTACCCAGGTTTATTCTCTAATGAAGGAAATGAAAGAGCAGTGAAATGACCAAAAGGCAGGGGTAGAGGGGAGGAGCAGGAGGAGAGAGATTGGCCTCTAGAATGCCCATGGCAGAAAATCAGTCCTTGAGTAATTGAGATTTGGCTGTATAGACTATCCTATGTTGCCAGCAGCCTTGTCTACTCAGCCCTGAAGGTTATAGGTGGAGGAAAATCAGCTATAGAAGTCTATAATCCCCATGGAAAATGACAAGCAACCTTTTTAAAGGCCCAAGATAGTCTCACAAGAGACTACCTGTCAAACCCTTCCTCATTGCCAAGAAAAAGCATCCTTAGCTGTAACCACTACTACCACCATCAATGAACAGAATATGTTGCAGGACTTAAGCTAAGGTTCAGTGTGGTCAACATAAAATGAAATTTTCAGCTACGACTCAGAAAATAGTTAGATTCCCTAGTTGCCTCTCTAGAGAAGCCATAGAAACTCACTACCCCATAGATAAACTCTTAAATCTGCTCAATATAGAGGAGATAATACTTCAAGAAGTATGAATCAATCAAGCTCTATCATAGCCTAATTTTTAAAAGTGCCCTGAGCAACAGTACTGTAAAAACCTCATTAATTTGAGTCCGATTAATCCAGTTTGAGATCATTCAGACATGGAGTTTGGGGTTCTGGAGAAAAAGTTTGAAATACAGTAATTTATTCCTCTGGAAATACTTATAACTCACAATTAATGTAGGCCTCTCAAAATGTGATTTTTAACAACTTACCTCATTTCACTTATTAGCAACAATTTTTATCTTAGTTTATGACAGCACTTCTCAAAGTATTCCACAATTCAGAGTTTTCTGTAAGTCAGGTAGCATATCCCCCTCCATTCAGTATTGGAGATTTTACTCAATTCACCGAACACAATGCACCCAATTTACAAAATTCTACTACTGATCAGCTTAAGAATCAGTCTTCTCATACGTTCAACTACAGAAGTCTGGTATCTGCCCTTACACAAATCAAGATAGACACACACATTCATTTCTTCCATAACCTGGGTTCTCACTACACATGGTTGGACAGAACACTACTAGGGAGTTAGGGAACATTCCTCTGACCACACTAGCCTAAGGCATGCATAATGAGTTCTCCTTACCACACTGTCACTGGAGAACTGAGTTTTTAATTGTTCACAGTACTTAAATCACAAATACGATCCCTGACAAACAACAACGCTGCTGCTCTAAAACACCACATACTCCACTTACAAAACCACAATGCACAAAAATCATTAAACTGCTACAATCCTCCCTCAAACCAGGAGACTGGACAAAATGACCCCTTAAGGTTTCTGCCAGGCCTATGACTCATGAAAAGAAAATGATACTTTTCCACAACTGTGTCTGGAACTGTTTAGCCCTTGATTCATTACAACAAAAAGTGCCCTGCTTAAAACGTATTTTCTAAAAATGTCTCGTTTTTCAGAAACTAGAATCAGCCCACAATCTTTCATACACTGATTATAGATAACAAATAAGGAATGTGACATTTTTGAAATAACCTCCAATCTCTTTATTCAGGTTTAGACAGTTCTTGGTTACAAAAAGGATGAATGAGCAGGACATCAATCACTGTGGAATATTAGCACCTTAAAGATGTCTTTAGCAGGTCAATAATCTTTTCACCTTAGAAGGACTTTATCAGATCTTGTCTAAAGCCCGGATAAAAGCTTTTGCATTAAGTACTTCTAACAATTGGCAGTGTATCTCCACCACACAAAGCTGTTTTCTTCCTTAAGGATACAATCCTCAAGGTCATGATTCTCAGAGCCTTCCAGCATGACAAAGGAGCATTACCTACCGCCAAACAAGCTGTCAACACAAACTTTGTCATAGCCTAGATAAAGAAACTGGCAGACAGTGATAATAGGTCTAATTTCCTTCCCTCCCAAGGGAGGTAAACAGATTTCAAATCAGTCTAAAGACCTATGCCCGGCAAAGCAATGTTATCTTTGAAGGTACAAAAGAGAAAGACTCACTGGAAATTCATCTAGAGGTTCATTGATTTCAATGTCTAGCACTTCATCATTGTAAATTTCTTCTTCCCCCTGGTCTTCCACATATTCTATCTGGTCTTCTGTCAATTCGGCATCAGTGCCTTCATACTGTCCTTCCTCTGTGTACTCTTGAGTGTATAATTCAGATCCATCAGATTTGTGATAAACCATTTCATCCTCCCCTTGCTCATACTCCGTTTCATGTTCCACAGACTGATCATTGGTGCTCTCAGAGAGTTCAAATGATGTAACCATCCCGGACGTTGCATTAAGACTAATTGTGACACCCTGAGAACTAGAGAGGGAAAAACATACCAAAAAGAGGCATACAGTTAAGACTAAGTTCAAAAGTACATCAACTCAATACATGTTTCAAAATTTTAAAGCTTGTTTTGAGACTATGATGCAGTGAACAGATAAATGCATAGTTCTCGCATTAACGGCCTTAAATATACCTTGACATCTGACTCAATGCCAGAAAAATATACTGTATATACCCACAGTTTATCACCAGCTGCTGGCTATTTGACCAAGAGAATCAAACCAACCAGATGGCTTAACAGGTTGGCTGGCTTAGGTCCTTCCCAGAAATTAGCAGATTTAACTCCATTTTAATTCTTAGAATGAAAAAGATACACAAGTGACTACAACTATGCCTGGTTTTATTATCGGGGGAAAAGAGCAGGGGTATTCTATTAGCAGAAACAATAATGTGAATCATGACTAATTCCTGATTGCTTTTTTATTTGAATGGGCAAATTTACATTGTAATGCCTTTTTTGATGGAATTACATTTATAGTCAATCAATAGCATTTTACCGAATGCTTATGTGCAGAGCACTGTATGTTAAAATGTACAAAATATTAAGATCCAAGTGCAGTATCAAAAGCATACTTAGAAATTTTAAGATATTTAAGAAAGTATTTGAATTATTTTTATTACATTTTATGGTTTGTATACTACATTGAAGGCATCCACTAAATCTCAGCAGTTGACAGTGCAACAAATGCAAAAAGGGGGAAATTTCAAGTGCTAGTTCTTTCAGGGAATAAATATCAATTTTAAGTGTATATTTTTTAAAGATTTAAGAATTCCCAACCTTCACGAGTATTGTAAAAATGTTGTGGCTAATGCAAGTGCATAAGGCATCTGTTTAGAAAATATATAATTATGAATAATGGATGAACAATAATTAACTCAGTAAAATAATGGTTTAATAAAAGCACCAAAAATTACAATACAAACAAGAGCTTCAATTAAATACAAGTGTATGTGTCAATCTTTATTCTTTCATTCATTCAATCATATTTACTGAGCACTTACTGTGTGCAGAGCACTGTACTCTACATAATAATAATAATTGTAAAGTGCTATGTGCCAAGCACTGTACGAAAGTGCTGGGGTAGACACAAGATAATCAGGTTGGACACAGTCCCTGTCTCACATGGGATTCAGTCTAAGAAGGAGAGAATGTAATAATAATAATAATAATAATAATAATAATAATAATAATTGTAGTATTTGTTAAGTGCTTACCATCTGCCAGGCACTCTACTAGCGCCGGGGTGGATACAAGTAAATAGGGTTGGACAGAGTATGATTTAATACCTATTTTATAGATGAGGAAATTGAAGCACAGAAGTTAAGTGACTTGCCCAAGGTCATACCACAATAAGTGGCAGAGCTGGGATTAGAACTCAGGTCCTCTGCTTCCTTAGTCTGAGCTCTTTCCACTGGGTCACACTGCTTACACATACACACAGACGGACAAACGCCTATGTCAGTCAATCATATTTACTGAGTGCTTTCTGTGTGCAGGGCACTGTACTACGTGCTTGGAGGAACACAACAGTATAACAAACACATTCCCCATCTACAATGGGATTACAGTCTACAGACAGACATAAACCTCAAATACACCTACACACAGTACCCTATATAAATTATATTCAGAACACAATCAATCAATCCATCTATGGCATGTATTGAGCACTTACTGTGTGCGGCACACTGTACTAAGCACTCAGTTCAACAGGATAAGTAGACACATCCCTGCCCATAAGCAGTTTACAGACTAGAGGGGAAATTTGGGGTAATTTTCCTTTTATACATAAAAAAGGAAGCATTACCAAATTCCTCAACTACCTGAAGTTTTACATAAAAGCATACATTTAAATTGTTACCTCCATTTAAATCACTCTGAAAGATTCAGGAAAAAAAGAATAATACCTGAAATTTTGTTCCTCTTCATTATCACTTTGTAAAAGATCATCATTCAGTTCTTCATCTGACAAATCTGACTGATTCTAGGTAAAATAAAAAACTCCATTATTTCTTCAGGACATAAAAGGACTCTTCCAGTAATGCTAAAATTATTGTTAACCTTTACCATTACAAATGCTTCTCACAAAATAGTAGCAGCAGCTTTTATCGAGCACTTCTGCGTGGTGCACTGTACTAGGTACTTGTGAATGTATGACAAAAGTACAGGTCCTCATCCTTGAGGAACAAATTGCTACACATATAAGAAAGAGATAGATGACAAAAACCAAAAACAAGCAACTGAATACTTAATACGCAAGTAGATTTTCCCTTAAATACTGAGGTAGCTCATTGTCGTCATCATCAATGGTATTTATTAAGCACTTAAGTGTGGGAGAGTACAATGCACCACAGTTGGTAGACACGTTCCCTGCCCACAATGAGCTGACAGTTTAGAGGGGAACTGATGGGGAGATATGACTAGGAAGGTGGAGATCAATCATGGAGTGCCTCGTGGAAGATGGGGTTTAAAAGGGCTTGGTTCCAGAGGTGGGATGGAATATAATTTGGTGAATTTGAACAGTAAGGGAGTTCCATGCAGGGGGAAAGGCATGGGATCTGAGTTTAAGGGTGCCACACAGGGGGGGCAAGAGCAAGGCACAGGGCGTATCTATGGAAGTCCAAGTGCAGAGGAACATCCACTAGCCTGAGCTCTATTTTCCCACCCCCTACTGCAGACTAGAGTTCTGTTCAAACCAGCCTGCAAATCCTACAGATTCTAAATCCATGAACCAGATAGGGCCAGGATAATTTTTTTAAAAAGTCTATCTAGGGTGAGACTGGGCTCAAATTCCTCTGTGTGCATCTTCCAATCAATCAATCAAATCAATGGAATTTTTGAGCACTTACTGTGTGCAGCACACCACAATAAGCACTTGGGAGAGCACAATACAACAGAGTTGGCAGACACGGTCCCTGCCTAAAATGAATACATAGAGGGGGGATCTTCCCCACCTTTTGGGGTCCCACTGGGCAGAAAGGGCACTACCATGCAGGCAGTTGTTCCACTAGGCTACTCAAATCACAGGTCCAAGAATCTACAGTATATGTGCAACTGCAGGCCTCCCCTTTTCAGTTCCACCTTGTCCTAGGCCACAAGATCCAACAGCTCAGTTTAGAGCACAAATCTTCAATCCACCCTATTACATGCAGCAGGGAAAAGGAACCACTATCTTTCTAATCTGAACATGAATTCTGCTTGTGCAAATTTAAAGGGTGAAATACTGATGTCTTGAAGTCCACATTGTCAATTTTGCCCTCTGCGGCTCCACCCAGATGGTACTTTCTGGCCTGGAAGGATGTTCCAGCAAACACAGCCCAGTTGAAAAAAAGTAAGATAGAGTTGGGAGACCTCAAGTTCATCATTTTTAATCTATCAGAGCTCACAAGTTCAAGGCCATCACCCTCTGGAACGTAAACTACCCATTAGTGGTTGGCCCAGAACATAATAAGTCAATTGAGGAAATGAGTAGGCAGGTGAAATGTCTGTCAGTTACAGTAGTGTGATTTGGGGAGACTTCACTTTGGTTGTTTGGGTGGCTCAAATGGTGTTCCACTGGCATTTTCTAGAGCAGTGATTCAAATATAACAGAATAAGATAACTTCAATTGCTTTGTTCCCCCAAACCCTAAGATCTTAAATTCCTAAAAAAAGAAGGTAAAAATGAGTCTAGTAAAAGCATGCAAAACAGCTGGGATCCAGCCATGACTAAGAACAAAAGGAGAGGAACGAAGCAATAGAAGAATCTGAAGTGGTAAGGATTATTTTCTTCAAGAAATGAAAATGGAATCATTCCTCAAGGCTTCAGGGTCTCCAAAATTAATTCTGGAGTAAAGATTTTTCCATAACAAAAATGAAGAGAAAGTAATTGCTATTACATGTTGGTAAATGATCATGTCATGAAAAATTCTGCCAGCTGATCTTTTTTTTCGAGTTATAAGGTTATTTTATAGATTCACACATGCACAAAAAAGAATTGTTTGTGCCTTCTCAAACTGTTTCAGTACCCAAAAAATCAGACATCAAAACTGTCCTCTGGTTTCTCTTTCAGCCACCATGACTACCCACATACTTTCTTTCCAAATTCTACAGCCAGATGCTCACCAAGGGAGTAAGATGGCAAGGACAAAACAAGATACTTCTAGTAATTCCCCTAATTTGTTTTCCTTTCATTTGTGGTCACAAACCCTCAGCTGTTTCTCAGACCTCAAATGGCAACCTGAACATACCCTTTTTTTTTTAAACAGTGGGCTACACTGTTGAAGTGTCAGAGAGCGTACATTAATATTATTTTAAGCTGTGAAGTTGTTCAAACTAAGTCATTTTAGATTACCATGAGAAGCTGCTAAATTGGTATTTTTGCTTTTACTGTTAATAGGGCCATCTCTACAATAGGGCTAACTGGGACAAATTGTACCTGGTTCTGCACTCAGGGCTGGGGGAGGGTGGGGTACGGGGGTGCCACAAACCTTCCTTTGAACAGGATTCTAGAGAGTTGTCACCATGCAGGACAGTGGGAAAGAGCAGGGGCAGTTCTCAGCACAAGTCCAGATTCAGAGATTCTTTCCTTCCTCTCCCCAGCTTCACCCCTTCCTCTCCCAGCCAACTTCTAGAAGTTTCTCATGCCTCCTTGGGCTAAGGTCTGGGTATGTCTACTGTCCCGCTTGCTGGAAGGCAGCAGGATGTCTCTCGATAAGGTTAGCTGTTCTTGGCCCTGCACTTCTTTAGGGTGGGCCCTGCTATTAAATTACAGTAAGATACAATATGGTGCAGCAATATATTTTCAAAGTCACTTGATTGCCTACCTTTTTGCCAGATAATAAATCCTCTCCAAGCAAGTCATCTTCGAGTTCACTACAAGAAAAAATGTTGGCAAGCAATGAATATTCTTTTCATAAATCAGCCATTTGAAATATATGGCTGGTTAAAAAATATAACCTAGTCAATCAATTAAAGGTATTTATTGAGCACCTACTTAGTGCAGTGTTCAAGACAGGTAGATGTCATAGTATTTCCTTCAAAGAGCTTACAATCTAATGGGGGAGGGGACAAATCAAAATGAATTACTGACAGGAAGAAAAACAGAATGGAAAAATGGATGTGTGTGAGTAAATGCTCAAATAGTAAAGCACAAAAAGGTTCATATAGAGATGTAGGAGAGAGAGACACAGAGAGAGAGAGACAGAGAGATGCACACCTACATGGAGACAAAGGGTAACAGAAGGGGCATGGACGAAGGTACAGAAACTATAGAGAGCCAGACACCAGGCAATACAAAGACTGACTGTCAGGTGTAGGCAAAGACTGAACCAAGGAGAGAAGGAACTTCAGAGTAGAAGAATAGGATAAATTATTGGGAAGGATACACCAAAGAAGACAGAGAAGGTATGTAGAGAAAGTGGATGGGAATGGATAAATACATTTGAAATGAATTCTATTTGCAGACAGGTGGCCAACTAGTTTCTTCTAATTAAAGGAAAAGTAAAGCTGGAAACTCCTAAAAATATCATTCAATTAATGATACTTTAAAACACAATGCTGTCTATATGAATATACTCAAAAAATTGTGAGGTCAGTACAGACTAAATTTAATACATAAAATCTAGAATTTCCTAAGTAATCCTGTTTGTGTCTTTAAATGGAAACAGTTCAGTTTTGATGAACACATTGGGTAAAAAATGACCCAAAACCTGAATAGAGCTTAAGCAGTAAACCCTAATTTATGGATTTTACAAATTAAGCCTTATTATGTTGGATATGGATCAAATCTGTCAGCAACAATCTGTGTTAACAACTAAGCACAACATAACTGACAGGCAAACAGCCAACAGCTTCATTTGTAGTTGAATTAAAATACATGCCAGCTGAGCAATGTAAATAAATATGTAGCGTTTAAACATAAAACACTTTTACATACCTATCCCAGTCATCATCTCCAGTTCGTCTTCTCCACGACCGTTCTGCACCAGGCTTATCGAATTGATCAAAGTCATCATCTGTAAAAAAAGGACTTCATTAGAATATTTCTTTTCCTGGAAAAACAGTCAAACCTGATGAAGTATTCTAATTCTAAAGTCTTGCCCCTTTAGAAATTACTGACTTTTTTTTATTTCTGCAGATTCTCTAAGTAACATTTGGAATAATTTGCATTTCAAACTGCCAGGAGGGTTGGGCATAAGAAATAATTTTATTTATGGCTGGTTAATGTCCAATAAAAGGTATATACCTATGTAGAAAAACTTCTTTAACGGAACAGATTTCCCACTGTGAAAAGGACAGGGCTGGGCTGTCAGGAAGATTTTTAAATGAATGTATAATCAGTAGACCATTCCAAAGCGCAACACAGGAAAACCCAAGACCTATTTATTCACAATACACACGTAGCACTTGTGTTTCCTTTCTTCCATACCACTCTAATTAAATGCATGGAGCCTAATGAACCTCATTTCAGTAGCTGTGACTGCACAAGCCAAGTAAAGACGCAGATGGGGCAATTTCTGATTAATCTGCTCTATGTGAAGAATCCAACCAGATATTCCTGGCCAAAAACTTCACTTCACTTGAGCTGTACAAACCCACACTGCTTTCAAACATGCCCATGACCGCCCTATCCTAAAAAACCTTCCTTTGACCCCACAGCTCCCTCCAGTTATCATCCCATTTCCCTCTCCTACCATTCGTCTCCAAACTCCTACAGCCACTGCCTCAAATTCTTTTCCTTCAATTCTCTCCTTGACCCCCTCCAATCTGGCTTCCATCCCCTTCGCTCCACAGAAACCGTTCTCTCAAAGGTCCCCAATGACCTTCTTGCCAAATCCAACTGTCTCTACTCCATCCTAATCCTCCTCGACCTCTCAGATGACTTCAACACTGTGGACCATGCCCTCCTCCTGGAAACATTGGCTTCACCAACACTGTCCTCCTCTTGTCTCTCTGGCTGTTCATTCTCAATCTCCTTCATGGGCTCCTCCTCTGCTTCCCACCCTCTAACTGCAGGGGTCCCGCAAGGTTCAGTTCTGGGTCCCCTTCTATTCTCCATCTACATCCACTCCCTTGGAGATTTCATTCATTCCCATGGCTTCAACTACCACCTCTATGCAGATGACAACTAAATCTACATCTTCAGCCCTGATCTCTCTCCCTCTCTTCCACCTCGCATTTCCTCTTGCCTTCAAGACATCTCTACTTGGATGTCCTCCCCAGCACTTCAGGCTTAACATGTCCAAAACCGAACTCCTTATCTTCCCACCCAAACCCCGTCTTCCCCAATTTTCCCATCACTGTAGATGGCACCACCATCCTTCCTCTCTCACAAGCCTGTAGCCTTGGCGTTATCCTCGACTTCTCTCTCTCATTCATCACTAAATTCTGTTGGTCCCACCTTCACAACAGTGCTAAAATCTGCCCATTCCACTCCATCCAAACTGCTACCACATTAATACAATCACTCATCCCATCCCACCTGGATTACTCCTTCAGCCTTCTTGCTGACCTCCTAGCCTCCTGTCTCTTCCCATTCCAGTCCATATGTCAATCTGCTGCCCGGATCATTTTTCTGCAAAAATGTTGAGGACGTCTCCACACTCCTCAAAAATACGCCAGTGGCTGCCCATTCACCTCTGCATCAAATATAAACCCCTCACCATTGGCTTTGAAGTACTCAATTACCTTGCCCCCTCCTCCCTCACCTCGCTATCACCTGAAGTACATTAAAATGCTAGTAGCAAATGTTTTCGCAATATTCCGTAGTTGGTCCAGGAGGGATCTGGCTAGGATCTTGCTCACAAATGGAGAGTAGTGAGGTCCCATGACATTTTCTACAATCAATTCTCTCACCTTTCTTCTTGAAAATAATGATGGCCCCCAAGAATCCTACATTTCCTCAGTATTCCATATGTTGAGGAATGTAGTATTCCACTTTAGAACTGTAGGTGCACATATACTAAACACAAGGAAGCAGAAGTCTTGATTTGGTTGCAGTCCATGTAGCCTTGACTGTCTTCACCCTTGATATTCCACTACTTGTTCACCTATGCTCCTGAGTTTGTCTGGATCACAAAATCTCAAATACTGTTCAATTCTTAGTCTTTCTGTGCTTAAATTCGCCTTACATAGACAACAACCCATATAGAAAAATAGGTATTATGTAATGAGAAAACAAAAAGGAAACCTAAGAGGACTTAATTTAGATCTGGGTTCTCCAATTTGTAGCCAAGGAACCACAAGTGGCCCATCCCTGACTAAACCCTGACCACTGTGAAATTCTGAAACAGTGATATGATGGGTAGTTGTCACGATTAATTCTAAGACCTAGAAAAACGTTCACCTCCAGCTTATCCAGAGCAAGAGAATCCTGATATAAGATATGGAGCAAGTTACGGAAAAAAAAGATCTACAAACCAGAATTCTGTCCTGTAACCCAGTTGCCTAGCCCCTCTGCCTCATTTGGGCTTTGATTAGAACAGTGCTTTGCACATAGTAAGCGTTTAATAAATGCCATTATTATTATTTAAACTACTGCTGAATGGTTCACACATACTGGAACTTTATTTCTTTAAACTTTAAAAATGAACAAAAATACCTGCTTCACACTAATGAACTCTAGGCTTAAAGAAAATTCCAAACTGACACATATTCTGTCACAGCAATCCAACCAAGTTCATGCATTTTCTGCACAGGAATAATTACACTGCCTGAAGGTCAATGAATCAGGCTTCTAGTTCTACAATGCCATGGAGGCATTCTTTTTTCCATTTGTTATTCAAGGGTTGCACAGTCCTACTGAACCTGGATTAAAGGAGATAACCAGACTTCATTCCTTTCAAAGAATTTGATAAATAGGCTTCCACGCCCATCCATAACAAAACTATCCTAATGATCATCACCAAAGTTGTCTCTGCAGGTAGACAAGAGATGAACAAATGAAAGACGGTTCCAAATTAGAACTGCAGAATTGCAATCCACCAATAATTACATGAGTATTCTTAATTTGGGGGGTTACTGTGCCTTGAAAGTCGATGGCTTGGAAAAGAACACAAAAAGACTTTCAAAATGTTTTAGAAACTTTCCTAGGCATTCACGTTTGACCTGTTTCAAAGATTTTTGCCTTAAGAGAATGAAGACATACTAAGCAAATGTAAAGGCTTGGATGGGATACTCAAAAAAACAATATGTAAGCTCCTAAATGTCACCCTGTCAGGTCTTTAAATCCCTAGCTAGATGCTTCCAATGCCTTGCCTCAAGCCTGGCAAAATACAACCAAATGTAGCTGAACCATCTCAGTCAGCAATACAAATTAAAAGTTCAGAGCACAATGTTTTACAACTTTTGGCTTTATTATCCAGCGTGGTTTTCTCTAAGATTTACTCTATGTGGTCCGGAGTTGGATGGATGATAGGGCATTAAAAAAAATAACAGAAATTACAGTGACTAGAATCATCAATATATTCTGGGCAGGTGGGATACTGAATATACAAAATATGAATCAAAGTGCCTAAACAAATTTCATACAAGTGAGCAGGGGGGGACGGGACTGGAGATGCATGGCAGACAACTCTAAACCTCTGCTTCTCCTTCTGTCCCTTCCCCAGCACACAGTGCAGTGCATGTGAACATCCTGACTCCCCCATCAGACTGGCAGCCCCCCAAGGGCAAGGACTGTGACTCCTCCTTCCCCTTTCCTTTCCCTAAAGCCCAGTATAGAGAGAAGGGGGGAGACAGAGAGAACATGCACATGAGAGTGTATGAATGTGCACGTGCATGAGTCTCCTGTCTCCCCCACATCAGACTGGCAGCCATTTGACAATATGTACTGCTGACTACAAGGGGACGGAGGAAAATAATGTGGATAGCACATTGCACATCACCACCACTAGTGAAAAGCAACTCATGGGCATGTCCTGACAGAGAGATACCCTAAAACTACATTTAAAGAAGACCTACACAAGTTGGCTGGTCAGGATCACCTGATCACAGAAGCAGTGTGGACTAGTAGTAAGACCAGAGCCCGGGAGTTAGAGGATCTGGTTTCTAATCCCAGCTCTACCTTTTGCCTGCTGTATGACCTTGGACAAGACACAACTATCTGTGCCTCCATTTCTTCATCTGTAAAATGGGAATTCAGTTCTTATTGCCCCTTCTACTTGGACTGTAAGTCCAATGAGAGACTGTCCAACATTGAGGCCTTCCCAGACTAAGCCTTCCACGTCACACTGACTGGCTCCCCTTGCTCTCCCCCACCCCCAGCCCCACAGCACTTATGCATATATGTATATATCTGTAATTCTATTTATTTATATTGATGCCTGTTTACTTGTATTGATGTCTGTCTCCCCCCTCCAGACCGTGAGTCCGTTGTGGGCAGGGAATGTCTCTATTTGTGGCATTGTACTTTCCGAGCGCTTAGTACAGTGCTCTGCACACAGTAAGCACTCAATACAACTGAATGAATGAATGATGATGATTAAAGGAGCAGTCCTGCCATGCAGCAGTTCCATGGATGTCTGAGTAACCCAACGGAGGCACAGAGAAGTGAGATGACTTGCCCAAGGTCACAGAGCAGACAGGTGGAGTGACATGTGGTGGAAGAGACATAAAGTCTCTGCAGATAATCATAAAACCAAGAATACCCAATTCTACATCATGTGAGGGCTGCATTGTTGCAAAACTTTGCTTTTACAAAAAAACTTTCTCTGTGCCACCCACCTGCCCCAACACCACACAAAGGCACCCAGCTTCTTCAATAATGCATCATGCCACGCATAAACAGGTTTGCCTTGTCAGAAAAACTTTTCCTGAGCCCCTAATTGCATGCTACCCAAAACACGAATTGAACATATGCATTACAGAAAGACTAAGTGAACTGTACTTCCCAAGCGCTTAGTACAGTGTTCTGCACACAGTAAGCGCTCAATAAATACAATTGATTGATTGATTGTTATGCACAGTTGAAAACGTTATATAGTCCTGAAAATACCATCACACCCCCTCTGAAGAATCTCCAGTCTCATCCCAGACAGGGAGAGAATCCAGAAGAGAAAACAGCATATCAAAATTTTCCTCAACCCTCCATATGCTATTGAAGATGAGACCCTTCAAAATACAGACAACATTCCAACACTCAGCCATCCTTGTTTCCAGTCCCTAAAAAAAAAATCATCATAGCAGAGTTATGCTTCTGGTCTGTAGACCTAATGCTGTTGATTATGGCAGTGGTTAAGCACTTACTAAGTGCCAAGCACTGTAATAAGTACTGAGGCTCACAGTAGGAGGGTATAAGCAAGAGAAATGAGGAAACTGAGGCACAGAAGTGAACTGCTTGCCCAAGGTCTCTGCAGACAAGTGGTGGAAGCAGGATTAGAGCCCAGGTCCTCTGATTCCCCAGGCCCGTGACCTTTCCACTAGACCACACTGCCTCTTTGTCTAACAATCCTTTCCCGATTGCAGTGTGCCATACTAGTCTAACTACAGCAGCTGAATCCAAGTTTTCAGCTGGGTTGCTGCTGATTCTCAGGCTTTGTTCTGCTCTGTCTTTAAGGTGTTTTCTCTATTCTCCTTGCTTTCACATTAAAGCAGGTGAGCCACAGGTAGTTCTTAAGCTGCTGTACTGGGGCTCACGATACCCTTGTTCCTTCATGCCTGGAAATCCTGACTTCCTCCTGATCTTTCTTCCCAGACACAAAGCCTTCTGAACTCAGAGCTAAGGTTATATAACACATCCCTAACAACCACATTAGAAATTCATTCACAGCCCTGTAGTAAGGATTTCCCTATCACCTTCTAAAATTTATGCAGTCTCTGAATTTGTTTCTAAAGTTTTCTACCAGCAGATCTCATTCCACCTTTTCCCACGAAACAGGAGCTCAAGGTCCTCTTCATTCAGAAAGTTTTTCCTGATTAATCCACCATAACCTGTGACCCATATTTCTATTATATAATTTTGAAATACATTATGCCAGTCTAAAGGTTCTGTCAAATTCATTCATTCATTCAATCGTATTTATTGAGCGCTTACTGTGTGCAGAGCACTGTACTGTTTGGGAAGTACAAGTTGACAACATACAGAGATGGTCCCTACCTAACAGCGGGCTCACAGTCTAGAAGGGGGAGACAGACAACAAAACATATTAACAAAATAAAATAAATAGATAAATATGTACAAATAGAGTAATAAATATGTACAAACATATATACAGGTGCTGTGGGGAGGAGAAGGTGGGGGGGATGGGGAGGGAGAGGAAGGAAGGGGAGAGGAAGGAGGGGGATCAAATGCTTAGGCTACTGCTTCTCCACTCCCTCCATAAGCCCAACTGAGCACCAGAAAAATCTAGTCACTTTATCTCTACACCTAGCTCCTCCCTCCAACATATTTATTCTGGAAGAAAACCTGGGCAGAAGTGAAATTCTTCAGGAACCCTGTTTCTTTGCTGTACCTGGAGGAAGTAGAATAGGGCATGAAGGGGAGTATTTTAAGGTGCCCAGGGAACACAGGATGTGCACAATGAGTTGGAGACAAGATAGTCAAGAGCGAAGGACAATATACTTGACACCTTGAGGGCAATAAGATTCTACTTTTAACAATATATGCAAAATAGATTTAATTTTAACGTCAATTTGGCCTCATCCCAAGTTATAAAACTTGGATTAAATAGCTATTAGTATGATCATTCTCCAGGCATTACTTTACTAGAAACTATTTTTTTCTTTTGCAAAAGGTAGCCAAACTAGCTACAGTTTACACCACAAATTTAATTCTCTGTAATGCCACTTCAACAAGTTTCCACATCTTCTAAAGAAGAAAAAAAACTAGTTCTGTGAAGCAATGACTTCCACTTGAAGATAATTCACCTTGGCATTTCAATAACATGATCATGGCCCCAAAGAAGCTACTCTGGGGTATGGATAATTTTACACTGAGCGCAGTATTCTTTAAGTTTCATTCAACTGAACGTGAGAATAATGTGATCCTAGAAAGATCATTAACCATAAATATACTTAATTTTGATTTGCCAAAATAGCAGTGGATTTCCATTTATTTTTATCTACAGAAGTGGTTTTGTGGGTCTTTTCCAAATCCAATAAGAGACCATTCATTTTCTTAAGTTTGCCAAAGGAGAATGAAGTGATTTGTGCCAGCTCAAGAACGTAGGGTAGTTTGCTGTTGCTTGAAAAAAAATAAAAATAAAAACAACTTAAGCACTACTAGAAGGCCGAAACTGTGTCAACAATGGCATAGTCGTACAAATAAAAACTTCTCTGTGCACTTGTTATATGAAAGTGCATTTCATTTTTTTTCTGAACTTTATAATTTACTGTTAGGAATTTAGGGGAAGCCCAAAAATAGGTGTTCCTAATGAATAAAGAGAAAATACCAAGAACAAATTACAATAGATATACAAGTGTACAACTAGCTGAAGAAAAAAAAAATCACACTATTTTTCCATAAAAAGTAAAAGGTGATGTTTCTGAAGTTGGCCACAAACGCAACATTTTGGAATCAGTATTTTCTTCTGCACTTTCTCTCCCAAAAAATTTTAACAATAAAAGTTACAAAGACCAAAAAAGCACCCAGAGGATTTATTGAAAGACAAAGTTCACTACCAAGTTAGTCAATGACTAATTATTAGTACTAGTATGACTTTTCCAGATGACTTTTTCTTAGATAGAACTGAACAGTATTTGCAGGAAAAAAACACCTATACTCTGATATTTCAACAACAACCTAGGATAAAAGCAAATACTACAAAAATAATCTTAATATTCAACTGCTGAAAAGCTAGAGCAAAATGTAGGTAACAATAAAATTTATTTGAATACCCAAAGCACATGATGGCTTACCAAAAAATAAATGGAAAAAGGGTCATTGTAAAAATTATAAATTGTGTGTAGTAGGCCATGTGTGACATTCTATACAGGTTCAGCTTTCCAGTACATATGTTTCAGCCAACCAATCAATCAATCATATTTACTGAGCGCTTACTGTGTGCACAGCACTGTACTAAGCGCTTGGGAAGTACAAGTTGGCAACATAATCCTCACACCACCACACATTCAGCAAAAAGGAACATTTAACAAAAAAAAGTTACCACAAAACTTGAGGCTTAATGACATTTGTGTTCTCTTTTTTAGGTTTACTTTTCAATTTTGCAATAAACCTTGTTTGCGAAATTGACCGATAATTTCTGTCAGGACCTTTGGAACATGTATTAACTTGTGGAAGTCTCATTACCCATCACCTTTCCTAGAAACTGAATAAAGTATCTTTCAACAATCACAATGGAAAGCAGCATAGTCTAGTGGAAAGAGCAAGGTCCTGGGAGTCCAGAAGACCTGGGTTCTAATCCCAGCTCAGCCACTTGTCTGCTATGTGACCCGAGGCACATCACAACTTCTTTATGCCTCAATTACTTCACCTGTAAAATGAGGATTAAGATTGTGAGTCCAATGTGGGACACGGATTGTTTTCAACCTCATACCTACCCTCGTCATTTAGTACAGTGCCTAGCACATTATAAGTGTCTAATACCATTAAAAAAAAAAAATCAAACCCCTCTTGACATGTAGAAGTTATTGAAAGAGATCACAACTACAAAAAAACACCTCCTTTACAAAGTTGTGGAACAGGTAATCGAGACAACCTTCACTAGAAATGGTGCAAAGGCTGATCTTGCCTAGAAATTCATTCATTCATTCAATCATGAATACTGAGGGCTTACTGTGTGCAGAGCACTGTACTAAGCGTTTGGGAAAGTACACTGCTAATTGTATTTTCCCAAGCGCTTAGTATAGTGATTTGCACACAGTAAGCACTTAATAAATATGACTAAATGAATGAATATAATACAATAATAGTCACATTCCCTGCCTATTAAGTATTTTTGGTGCGCTTTCAGAATAAGGCAGGAAAACACCTACTCAAAGCTAAAAGGATAAAATACCTATTAAAATAATAATTATGGTATTTGTTAAGCATTTACTATGTGCCAAGCACTGTTGTACACACTGGGGTAGATGCAAGGTAATCGGGTTGGACGTAGTCCCTGTCCCACATGGGGCTCACAGTCTTAATCCCCATTCTACGCTTAGAATAGTGTTTGGCGCATAGTAAGCGCTTAACAAATACCATCATTATTATTATGATAGATGAGGTAACTGAGGCACAGAGAAGTTAAATGATTTGCCCAAGGTCACACAGCAGACAAGTGCCGGAGTCGCGATCAGAACGACTGTGAGCCCGTTGTTGGGTAGTGACTATCTCTGTTGCTGAATTTTACTTTCCAAGCGCTTAGTACAGTGCTCTGCACACAGTAAGTGCTCAATACGATAGAATGAATAAATGAATGAACCCAGGTCCTCTGCCTCCCAAACCCGTGCTCTTGCCACAAGGCTGGGCTGCTTCCCTCTCCACCCCCCTTCTCGCTTAGTACATTCATTCGATCGTATTTACTGAGTGCTTACTGTGTGCAGAACACTGTGCTAAGCGCTTGGGAAGTACTAATCGGCCACAGAGAGATGGTCTCTACCCAACAAAGCGCTTAAATACCATCATCATCTTTATCATTACTAATAACTAGTAATGATAATTATTACTAATAATTAGTAATTTATAATATTAGCTGTTATTGGCATTACATTATATTAATATTATTTTATATATTAATATTATTTTATTGATAATAATAAGAGAAGCGGCGCGGCTCAGTGGAAAGAGCACGGGCTTTGGAGTTAGAGGTCGTGGGTTCAAATCCCGCTCCACCAACTGTCAACTGTGTGACTTTGGGCAACTCACTTGACTTCTCTGGGCCTGTTATGTCACCTGTAAAATGGGGACGAAGACTGTGAGCCCCCTGTGAGACAATCTGATCACCCTGTAACCTCCCCAGGGCTTAGAACGGTGCTTTGCACACAGTAAGCGCTTAATAAATGCCATCACCATCAACTGTCAGCTGTGTGACTTTGGGGAGGTCACTTAACTTCTCTGGGCCTGTTACGTCATCTGTAAAATGGGGATGAAGACTGTGAGCCCCCGTGGGACAACCTGATCACTTTGTAACCTCTCCAGTGCTTAGAACAGTGCTTTGCACATAGTAAGCACTTAATAAATGCCATTATTATTATTATTATTATTCTCTGGGCCTGTTACGTCATCTGTAAAATGGGGATGAAAACTGTGAACCCTCTGTGGGACAACCTGCTCACCTTGTAACCTCCCCAGCGCTTAGAACGGTGCTTCACAAACAATAAGTGCTTAATAAATGCCATCATCATCATTGTCAACTGTGTGACTTTGGGGAGGTCACAACTTCTCTGGGCCTGTTACGTCGTCTGTAAAAAGGGGGTGAAGACTGTGAGCCCCCTGTGGGACAACCTGTTCACCTTGTAACCTCCCCGGCGCCTAGAACGGTGCTCTACACATAGTAAGCACTTAATAAAGGCCATCATCATCATCTGTCAGGTGTGTGACTTTGGGCAGATCACTTAACTTCTGTGGGCCTGTTAGGTTGTCTGTAAAATGGGGATGAAGACTGTGAGCCCCCCGTGGGACACCTAGTAACCTCCCCAGCGCTTACAACAGTGCCCTGCACATAGTAAGCGCTTAATAAATGCCATCATCATCAACTGTTAGGTGTGTGACTTGGGGCAGATCACTTAACTTCTCTGGGCCTGTTACGTCGTCTGTAAAATGGGGATGAAGACTGTGAGCCCCCCGTGGGACACCTTGTAACCTCCCCAGCGCTTACAACAGTGCTCTGCACATAGTAAGCGCTTAATAAACGTCATCATCAACTATCAGGTGTGTGACTTTGGACAGATCACTTAACTTCTCTGGGCATGTTACGTCGTCTGTAAAATGGGGATGAAGACTGTGAGACCCCCGTGGGACATCTTGTAACCTCCCCAGCGCTTACAACAGTGCTCTGCACATAGTAAGCTCTTAATAAATGCCATCATCATCATCAGCTGTCAACTGTGTGACTTTGGGGAGGTCACAACTTCTCTGGGCCTGTTACATCATCTGTAAAATGGGGATGAAGGCTGTGAGCCCCCCGTGGGACAACCTGCTTACCCTGTAACCTCCCCAGTGCTTACAACAGTGCTCTGCACATAGTAAGCACTTAATAAATGTCATCATTTATTAAGAAGTGTTCTACACATGTGCTCTATACATGTACTATGTGCTCTACACATAGTAAGCGCTTAATAAACACCATCATCATCAACTGTCAGGTGTGTGACTTTGGGCAAGTCACTTAACTTCTCTGGGCCTGTTACGTCGTCTGTAAAGTGGGGATGAAGACTGTGAGCCCCCTGTGGGACACCTTGTAACCTCCCCAGCGCTTAGGGGAGCACATAGTAAGCGCTTAATAAATGCCATCATCATCATCAACTGTCAACTGTGTGACTTTGGGGAGGTCACTTAACTTCTCTGGGCCTGTTACATCATCTGTAAAATGGGGATGAAGACTGTGAGCCCCCCGTGGGACACCCTGTAACCTCCCCAGCGCTTACAACGGTGCTCTGCACATAGTAAGGGCTTAATAAACGCCAATCATATTTATTGAGCGCTTACTGTGTGCAGAGCACTGTACTAAGCGCTTGGGAAGTACAAGTTGGCAACATATAGAGACAGTCCCTACCCAACAGTGCGCTCACAGTCTAAAAGGGGGAGACAGAGAACAAAACCAAACATACTAACAAAATAAAATAAATAGAATAGATATGTACAAGTTAAATAGAGTAATAAATATGTACAAACATATACACATATATACAGGTGCTGTGAGGAAGGGAAGGAGATAAGATGTGGGGGATAGAGAGGGGGATGAGGGGGAGAGGAAGGAAGGGGCTCAATCGTATTTATTGAGCGCTTACTGTGTGCAGAGCACTGTACTAAGCGCTTGGGAAGTCCAAGTTGGCAACATATAGAGACAGTCCCAACCCAACAGTGGGCTCACAGTCTAAAAGGGGGAGACAGAGAACAAAACCAAACATACTAACAAAATAAAATAAACAGAATAGATATGTACAAGTTAAATAGAGTAATAAATATGTACAAACATATATATACATATATACAGGTGCTGTGAGGAAGGGAAGGAGGTAAGATGTGGGGGATGGAGAGGGGGATGAGGGGGAGAGGAAGGAAGGGGCTCAATCACATTTATTGAGCGCTTACTGTGTGCAGAGCACTGTACTAAGCACTTGGGAAGTCCAAGTTGGCAACATATAGAGACAGTCCCTACCCAACAGTGGGCTCACAGTCTAAAAGGGGGAGACAGAGAACAAAACCAAACATACTAACAAAATAAAATAAACAGAATAGATATGTACAAGTTAAATAGAGTAATAAATATGTACAAACATATATACACATATATACAAGTGCTGTGGGGAAGGGAAGGAGGTAAGATGTGGGGGATGGAGAGGGGGATGAGGGGGAGAGGAAGGAAGGGGCTCAATCGCATTTATTGAGCGCTTACTGTGTGCACAGCACTGTACTAAGAGCTTGGGAAGTCCAAGTTGACAACATAAAGAGACAGTCCTTACCCAACAGTGGGCTCACAGTCTAAAAGGGGGAGACAGAGAACAAAACCAAACATACTAACAAAATAAAATAAACAGAATAGATATGTACAAGTTAAATAAATAGAGTAATAAATATGTACAAACATATATACATATATACAGGTGCTGTGCGGAAGGGAAGGAGGTAAGGTGGGGGGGATAGAGAGGGGGACGAGGGGGAGAGGAAGGAAGGGGCTCAGTCTGGGAAGGCCTCCTGGAGGAGGTGAACTCTCAGTAGGGCCTCATTATCATTATTCATTCATTCAATCGTGTTTATTGAGCGCTCCTGGAGGAGCAGGGGGAGAGGGAGGAAGGGGCTCAGTCTGGGAAGGCCTCCTGGAGGAGGTGAGCTCTCAGTAGGGCCTCATTATTATCATTATTCATTCATTCAATCGTGTTTATTGAGCGCTCCTGGAGGAGTAGGGGGAGAGGGAGGAAGGAGCTCAGTCTGGGAAGGCCTCCTGGAGGAGGTGAGCTCTCAGTAGGGCCTCATTATTATCATTAATCATTCATTCAGTCGTGTTTATTGAGCGCTCCTGGAGGAGCAGGGGGAGAGGGAGGAAGGGGCTCAGTCTGGGAAGGCCTCCTGAAGGAGGTGAGCTCTCAGTAGGGCCTCATCATTATTATTCATTCACTCAATCGTGTTTATTGAGCACTGTGTGCAGGGCACTATACTAAGCGCTCGGATGGGCACCTCAGGCGGCTGTGGGGGAAGGAGGATGGCGGCGGTCGGTACCTGAGGGGAAAGGCTCGTCGTCAGAGTGACAATGGGGGGGGGGGGGGAATGGTAGTGGGTCCGGCCCACCCGTCAATCAATCAATCGTATTTATTGAGCGCTTACTGTGTGCAAAGCGCTGTACTAAGCGCTTGGGAAGTCCAAGGTGGCAACATATAGAGACAGTCCCTACCCAACAGCGGGCTCACAGTTTTGAAGAGAGGAGGGCTCACCTCCTCCAGGAGGCCTTCCCAGACTGAGCCCCTTCCTTCCTCTCCCCCTAGTCTCCCTCTCCATCCCCCCCATCTTACCTCCTTCCCCACAGCACCTGTATATACGTTTGTACATATTTATTACTCTATTCATTTTACTTCTACATATCTATTATATTCATTTTATTTTGTTAGTACGTTTGGTTTTGTTCTCTGTCTCCCCCTTTTAGACTGTGGGGGGGGGGCACTATACTAAGCGCTCGGATGGGCACCTCAGGGGGCTGTGGGGGAAGGAGGACGGCGGCGGTCGGTACCTGAGGGGAAAGGCTCGTCGTCAGAGTGACAATGGCGGGGGGGGGGGGGCACTATACTAAGCGCTCGGATGGGCACCTCAGGGGGCTGTGGGGGAAGGAGGATGGCGGCGGTCGGTACCTGAGGGGAAAGTCTCGTCGTCAGAGTGACAATGGCGGGGGGGGGGGGGGGGGCACTATACTAAGCGCTCGGATAGGCACCTCAGGGGGCTGTGGGGGAAGGAGGATGGCGGCGGTCGGTACCTGAGGGGAAAGGCTCGTCGTCAGAGTGACAATGGCGGGGGGGCGGGGGGGGGAGGTCACTATACTAAGCGCTCGGATGGGCACCTCAGGGGGCTGTGGGGGAAGGAGGATGGCGGCGGTCGGTACCTGAGGGGAAAGGCAATGGCGGGGGGGTGAAGGGGGAGGGCACTATACTAAGCGCTCGGATGGGCACCTCAGGGGGCGGTGGGGGAAGGAGGACGGCGGCGGTCGGTACCTGAGGGGAAAGGCTCGTCGTCAGAGTGACAGTGGCGGGGGGGGGCACTATACTAAGCGCTCGGATGGGCACCTCAGGGGGCGGTGGGGGAAGGAGGACGGCGGCGGTCGGTACCTGAGGGGAAAGGCTCGTCGTCAGAGTGACAATGGCGGGGGGGAGGAGGGAAAATGGTAGCGGGTCTGGCCCACCCGTCCCGTTTTCTTAGTCGGGAAGGGCCGGCCTGACTTTCCTTCCCTTCCCTCCCCACTTCCCGGCGCTGCCATTTGTCGGGCCCCGCCGGCTCCGCGCGCCCGCCTGCCTGCCTGCCTACCTCCGGCTCCGGCTCCTGCTCCGGCTCCCCCGCCCGCGCCCAGGGCGGCCGCCATGGCGCCTCCCGGGCCCGCTCCTCCGCCTCACCCCACACTCGGCCGGCCGGCGGGCGGGCGGTCGGGCGGGAGCCCGGGCCTCCTCAGCGGGGAACGGGCTGCCCGGGGGCGGGGACGGGGAAAACCGCCGACCGGGAGGAGGAGGGGGAGGTCGGGGCGGCCCGTCGTCCACACCGGCCCCTTCTCCTCAGGAAAAAAAAAAAAAAAAAACAACAAACTAGCCCAACATGGCCGACGCGGGAGCGGGCCGGCGCCGCGGGGCACTTCGGGACGGCGGAGGACCGCGGGGGTGGGCGCGCGCGTGCGCGCACGGAGCCCGCGGCCGGGCCAACTCGCTACTGCGCTTGCGTGACAACTAAAGAACGAGATAGAGGGAGAGAGAGGGAGAGCGCATGCGCGCACGGAGCCCGCAGCCCGGCCAACCCGCCCCCGCGCTTGCGCGACAACCGAATCAATCAATCGTATTTATTGAGCGCTTACTGCGTGCAGAGCACTGGGCTAAGCGCTTGGCAAGTACAAGTTGGCAACACATAGAGACAGTCCCTACCCAACAGCGGCCTCACGGTCTAGAAGGGGGAGGCAGAGAACCAAAACCAAACATACTGACAAAATAAATAGGATACGTACAAGTAAGAGAAATCAATCAATCGTATTTATTGAGCGCTTACTGTGTGCAGAGCACTGGACTAAGCGCTTGGGAAGCACAAGTTGGCACCATATTAGAGATTCCCTACCCAACAGCGGGCTCACAGTCTAGAAGGGGGAGACAGACAACAAAACCATCATCATCAATCATCATCAATCGTATTTATTGAGCGCTTACTGTGTGCAGAGCACTGTGCTAAGCGCTTGGGAAGTACAAGTTGGCACCATATAGAGACATTCCCTACCCAACAGCGGGCTCACAGTCTAGAAGGGGGAGACAACAAAACCATCATCAATTATCATCAATCGTATTTATTGAGCGCTTACTGTGTTGTAGAGCACTGTACTAAGCGCTTGGGAAGTACAAGTTGACAACATATAGAGACAGTCCCTACCCAACAGTGGGCTCACAGTCTAAAAGGGGGAGACAGAGAACAAAACCAAACATACTAACAAAATAAAATAAATAGAATAGATATGTACAAGATAAATAAATAAATAGGGTAATAAATATGTACAAACATGAGCTCTCAGTAGGGCCTCATTATTATTATTATTATTCATTCATTCAATCGTGTTTATTGAGCGCTCCTGGAGGAGTAGGGGGAGAGGAAGGAAGGGGCTCAGTCTGGGAAGGCCTCCTGGAGGAGGTGAGCTCTCAGTGGGAGAGGGAGGGGGGGAGGGAGTGGAGAAGGCAGAGGGAGAGAGGGAGAGAGGGAGGGAGAGAGGGAGGGAGGGAGAGGGAGAGAGAGGGAGGGAGAGAGGGAGGGAGAGAGAGAGAGGGAGGGAGGGAGGGAGAGAGAGAGAGGGAGGGAGGGAGGGAGAGAGAGAGAGGGAGGGAGGGAGGGGGGAGAGAGGGAGAGGGGGAGGGAGAGGAGAAGGCAGAGGGAGAGGGGAGGGAGGGAGAGGGGGAGAGGGAGAGAGAGAGGGAGAGGAGGGAGAGAGGGAGGGAGGGGGGAGGGGGAGGGAGAGAGAGGGAGAGAGGGGGAGGGAGAGAGGGAGAGGGAGGGGGAGAGGGAGGGAGAGGGAGGGAGAGGGAGAGGGGGGAGAGGGAGAGGGAGGGGAAGGGGAGGGGAAGGGGAGGGAGAGGGAGAGAGAGGGAGGGAGGGGGAGGGAGAGGGGAGAGGGGGAGGGAGAGGGAGAGGGAGAGAGAGAGAGGGAGAGGGAGGGAGAGGGGGAGAGGGAGAGAGAGGGAGGGAGGGAGAGAGAGGGAGGGAGGGAGAGAGGGAGGGAGGGAGAGAGAGAGGGAGGGAGGGAGAGAGAGAGAGGGAGGGAGGGAGGGGGGGGAGGGGGAGGGAGAGGAGAAGGCAGAGGGAGAGGGGAGGGAGGGAGAGGGGAGGGGGAGGGAGGGAGGGAGAGGGGGAGAGGGAGAGAGAGAGGGAGAGGGAGAGAGGGAGGGAGGGGGGAGGGAGAGAGGGAGAGAGAGGGAGAGAGGGGGAGGGGGAGGGAGGGAGAGAGGGAGAGGGAGGGGGAGGGAGAGAGGGAGAGGGAGGGAGAGGGAGGGAGAGGGAGAGAGGGAGGGAGAGGGAGAGGGAGAGGGGGGAGAGGGAGAGGGAGAGGGAGGGGAAGGGGAGGGAGAGGGGAGAGGGGGAGGGAGAGGGAGAGAGACGGAGAGGGAGAGGGAGGGAGAGGGGGAGAGGGAGAGAGGGAGGGAGAGAGAGGGGGAGGGGGGAGAGAGGGGGAGAGAGAGCGCATGCGCGTACGGAGCCCGTGGCCTGGCCAAGTCGCTCTTGCGCTTGCGCGACAACTAAAGAGAAAAAGAGAAAGAGAGAGAGAGCGAGAGCGAATGCGCGCACGGAGCCCGCGGCCTGGCCAACTCGCTCCTGCGCTTGCGCGACAACTAAAGAGAGCGAGCGAGAGAGAGCGCGGAAGAGCGCGTGCGCGCGGGAAGGGAGCGCTTCTTCTCGTCTCCGTGAGGCGCGGAGGCCCCGTCAGGGCAGGGTGGGCGGAAGGAGAATAAAAAGCGGACAAAATGTTCGTCGTCCTGTTTCTTCTCACCTCTCCCCCAGAAAAAAAGTTAGTTACAGAAGACGTAAAGGAGCCCCCTTACCCCGAGGACCTGTCGTTAACTTCTTTGCAGCAGTATCCGATGTGCTTTTCGGCTACTGTGGCACACTAGGGAAATGAGGGAAGATGGGGCCTTGTTAATAATAGTAACAATAATGATGATGGTGGTATTTGTTAAGCGCTTACTATGTGCGAAGCACTGTTCTAAGCGCTGGGAAGGTTACAAGGTGATCAGGTTGTCCCATGTGGGGCTCACGGTCTTACTCCCCATTTCACAGGTGAGGGAACTGAGGCCCAGAGAAGTGAAGTGACTTGCCCAAAGTCACACAGCTGACATGTGGCGGAGCTGGGATTCATTCATTCAATCGTGTTTATTGAGCGCTTACTGTGTGCAAAGCACTGTACTAAGCGCTTGGGAAGTACAATTTGGCAACATATAGAGATGGTCCCTATCCAACAGCAGCCTCACAGTCTAGAAGGGGGAGACAGAGAACAAAACAAAACATATTAACAGAATAAAATAGAATAAATATGTACAGGTAAAATAAATAGAGTAATAAATACATACAAACATAGGAGAGAACGGGTATTTACTCCCCATTTTACACCAGTGGTAACTAAAGCACAGAGAAGTGAAGTGACTTGCCCAAAGTCACACAGCTGACAAATGGACTAGAACCACGTGGCTCACTGGAAAGAGCCCGGGCTTTGGGGTCGGAGGTCATGGGTTCAAATCCCGGCTCCGCCAACTGTCAGCTGTGTGACTTTGGGCAAGTCACTTCACTTCTCTGGGCCTCAGTTCCCTCATCTGTAAAATGGGGATGAAGACTGTGAGTCCCCAGTGGGACAACCTGATCACCTTGTAACCTCCCCAGCGCTTAGAACAGTGCTTTGCACATAGTAAGTGCTTAATAAATGCTATCATTATTATTATTATTATTATTAGCCCATGACCTCTGACTCCCAAGCCCGGGCTATTTCCATTGAGCCACGCTGCTTCTCTTATTGTCCTCTCCCAAGCGCTCAGTACAGTGCTCTGCACACAGTAAGCGTGCGATAGATACGACAGAATGAATGAAAAGGTGAAGGTTCAGGAGAGGACGGATCGGATGGGATCGACACAGCAGCAACTCATTCCGTTTCACACCCCTGCATTCGTTCATTCATTCATACTGAGCGCTTACTGTGTGCAGTGCACTGTACTAATTGCGTGGAGGGCGCTTAGTACACTCAACAAGGGCCGGGGCGGGGTGGGGGGAATAGTCAAGTGGAGCGGAGGGGGCAGGAGGCCACCGTCACCAACGCGTCGACAAGACAAAACGTAAAAGTGTTACCCACATTAGAACCCATGACCTCTGACTCCCAAGCCCGTGCCCTTTCCACTGAGCCACGCTGCTTCTCAGCAATAGTAATTATTATCATCATCATTATTATTATGGTATTTGTTAAGTGCTTACTGGGAACCAGGCACTGTTCCAAGCGGTGGGGTAGATACAAGGTAATCAGGTTGGTCCTAATTCATTCATTCATTCAATCATATTTATTGAGCGCTTACTGTGTGCAGAGCACTGTACTAAGCGCTTGGGAAGTACAATTTGGCAACATACAGAAATGGTCCGTACCCAACAACGGGCTCACAGTCTGAAGAGGCCTTCCCAGACTGAGCCCCCTCCTTCCTCTCCCCGTCCTCCCCCTCCGCATCCCCCCGCCTTACCTCCTTCCCCTCCACACAGCACCTGTGTATATGTATATATGTTTGTACATATTTATTATTCTATTTTATTTGTACGTGTTTATTCTATTTATTTTATTTTGTTAATTTGTTTTGTCGTCTGTCTCCCCCTTCTAGACTGTGAGCCCGCTGTTGGGTAGGGACCGTCGCTATTTGTTGCCAACTTGTACTTCCCAAGCGCTTAGTACAGTGCTCTGCACACAGTAAGCGCTCAATAAATATGATTGATGATGATGAGTAAGCGCTCAATAAATACGACTGAATGAATGAATTATGGTATTTGTTAAGTGCTTACTATGAGCTAAGCACTGTTCTAAGCGCTGGGGTAGATACAGAGTAACTAGGTTGGCCCACGTGGGACTCACAGTCTTCATCCCCATTTTGCAGATGAGATAACAGGCACAGAGAAGTTAAGCGACTTGCCCAAGGTCACACAGCAGCAAGTGGCAGAGCCGGGATTAGAACCCACGTCCTCTGACTCCCAAGCCCGGGCTCTTTCCACTAAGCCACAATGCTTCGAGGAGCTAGCATCCCTGTTGCCAACTTATACTTCCCAAGCGCTTAGTACAGTGCTCTGCACACAGTAAGCGCTCAATAAATACGATTGAATGAATGAATGAATGAATGATCACCCGGCCTAGGGAGGAAAACCAGAATGATTCGTTAATAACCCCATTCTCTTCCCTTCCCTAACTCCCACTGATTATTATAAAAACTGAGTTTATGCTTATAGGCCCCGGATGAGCAACAGGGTCTGTAACTATTCCACGGTTTGCAGTAGTGTTTGTGTGGATCAGTCAATCACTGGGATTTAGGGAGTGCTTACTCTGTGCAGAACGCTCTACTAAGTACTTCGAAGAGAAGCAGCAGTAGCCTAATCTAGGAGTCAGGAGGATCTGGATTCTAATTCCGTTCCGGTTCTGCCACGTGTCTGCTGTGTGACCTCTGGCGTGTCACTTAACATCTCTGAGCCCCAGTTACCTCATCTATAAAAGGGGGATTAAGACTTGGGAAAATACATGCGATTGAGTTGGTAGACATCCCTGCCCGTAAGGAGCTTACATCATCGTCATCATCAATCGTATTTATTGAGCGCTTACTATGTGCAGAGCACTGTACTAAGTGCTTGGGAAGTACAAATTGGCAACATATAGAGACAGTCCCTACCCAACAGTGGGCTCACAGTCTAAAAGGGGGAGACAGAGAACAAAACCAAACATACTAACAAAATAAAATAAATAGAATAGATATGTACAAATAAAATAAATAAATAAATAAATAGAGTAATAAATATGTACAAACATATATACATATATACAGGTGCTGTGGGGAAGGGAAGGAGGTACAGTCTATAGCTATGGTTGCTCTTTCAGCCGTGACCACGTATGAAATCCAGAGGGTACATTTCCTTATCCTTCTCTCCCACCATCTGATCTGAACTTTTCCTTACGGCAGTTTTATACTCTCATCTTCATATGAATAAGAACAAACTTATTCCACATACTGAAAATATATTTTTAAACTTGAGATTTGATTTTAATATTGCATTCAGCAATAATAGTTTCAATATGAAAAAAGATGTCACTCTCCTATCTTTAAAAGCTATTGAATTTTATTTATTGCAAAACATTATGCAAATCCCAGGTGCCCGGGTTCATTGTGCATTTGAATTTCAGTTGTACTTAAAAGTATAACCATAAAATGGGAGCTGATAAGGTGATTATGGGGAAATGGTGTTTATTGTTCATATTTCAAAGCAGAAGACCAGGGCTGCTAATCATTGTAAGTTATAGGTCTTAGGTTATGAGGATATGAATTATAAATATGCAAATAAAACTGTCATACAACTGTGATGAATTGTGAAACAAGAAATTCATGCTTTTTACCAATGATGCCTGGTCATTTAATGTACAAAGTTTATGGTGTTGATACTAGTGAGATATTGCAGAAGCATGTTTTCAACTTTCAGACAGATACTGTTGCCAACTTGTACTTCCCAAGCGCTTAGTACAGTGCTCTGCACACAGTAAGCGCTCAATAAATACGATTGATGATGAAACAAGAAATTCATGCTTTTTACCAATGATGCCTGGTCATTTAACGTACAAAGTTTATGGTGTTGATACTAGTGCGATATTGTAGAAGCATGTTTTCAACTTTCAGACAGATACTGTTGCCAACTTGTACTTCCCAGGTGCTTAGTACAGTGCTCTGCACACAGCGCTCAATAAATACGATTGAATGAATGAATGAATACTGCCAGGAGCATACGAGTAAAGTTTTTGAAGATGATGCTGACGACACCGCAATTGTATGTATGGCGATTGTGGTCACCCTGAAAATCTCTTCCACATGGTGCCCATGAAAATAAGCACCCACACTTTTCTGGGACCTCGTCATTCGTGATGAACATTGCTCAAATGCCAGTAGTTATGAGAGGAAAGGTATCAGTCAATTAACCAGTAGTATTTATTGAGTGCGTACTCTCTGCAGAGCACTGTACAGTGCACTTTAAATACTCAGATGGCTTCATCCTGTTGTCTCCAGATGCCTCATCTTACCCATCCATAGGGAAGCAAGCATGGCATAGCGGATACAACGCTGGGCTGGGTGTCAGAAGATCATGGGTTCTAATTCCGACTCCACCACTTGTCTGCTGCCATTTGGATGAGAGAAAAGGCAGAGCAGAGGAAAAACACTTTGATCAAATTCCTTTGTTGTTGACCTAATAATCTGAACAAGGGAAACAACTGCCTCTTTGGTCTCTAAACTCTTCCATATGTCTGCTTGTATGGGCAGGGAACGGGTCCACTAATTCTGTTATATTGTACTCTCCCCATCACTTAGTGCAGTACTCTGCACAGTTAGTGCTCAATAAATTCCATTGATTGATTAACTATGTTCAAGACATATGTCCAGCGCTTAGAACCGTGCTTTGCATATAGTAAGTGCTTAATAAATGCCATCATAAAAAAAGACAATTAAAAAAGGAAAATTATTGTATGAAACTTTTTTTATTCTCATATCTACAAGTATATTAGAACCGTGCTTTGCATATAGTAAGCGCTTAATAAATGCCATCATAAAAAAGACAATTAAAAAAGGAACATTATTGTATGAAACTTTTTTTATTCTCATATCTACAAGTATATTAGAACCGTGCTTTGCATATAGTAAGCGCTTAATAAATGCCATCATAAAAAAAGACAATTAAAAAAGGAACATTATTGTATGAAACTTTTTTTATTCTCATATCTACAAGTATAAGGTGGGGAGTGTTCTGTAATGTGGAAATGAAAATGTCTACAAAGTGTTCAATCCCCAAGCAGCATGGCTAAGTGGAAAGAGCACAGGCTTGGGAGTCAGCGGACCTGGGTTCTAATCGCGGCTCCACGACTTTTCTGCTGTGTGACCTCGGGCAAGTCACTTCACTTCTCCGTGCCTCCGTTACCTCATCTGTAAAATGAGGATTAAGACTGGGAGGCCCACAAGGGGCAACCTGATTACCTTGCATCCACCCCAGCGCTTA
Organism: Tachyglossus aculeatus; assembly: GCF_015852505.1. Lineage (NCBI taxonomy): Eukaryota > Metazoa > Chordata > Mammalia > Monotremata > Tachyglossidae > Tachyglossus > Tachyglossus aculeatus. Next base: position 7,139,847 of record NC_052078.1, on the reverse strand, counting down.
GAACCGTGCTTGGCGCATAGTAAGTGCTTAACAGATACCATTATAGTAATTATAATAAATAAACAAGAATCCTGATATTTTTTAAAAGGTGAATTTCGAGATAGTTACTAAAAGAGTTAGCTTTGGATCAGAAGGAAAGAGAATACGGTCTCTCTTCAGGTGTACTGAATGTGCTATGCCTAGGGCAGAAACTTGGAAAGTGCCCTTAATGGAAATGAAATTTCTCCCCACATTTTTTGGTTTGATTTTTAAGCTTTAATGATGACACCTGCTGGTGAGCGTTAGCCCTACACAACCTCACTTAAGGTCTTAATTAAGAATGCAGTGGGGGCAGGCATATGCAATAATTGAGGAATTTACCTTGTTGGCGGCTACTACTACTTGGAAAAAAAGTAATACAGGTTTGAAACCAAGGAAGGGCCTATAGGCCGGATTACAATGCCCCTCCCAAGCCTCATCAGTCCTTTATTTGATCTTGGCTCAGTGGAAAGAGCACGGGCTTTGGAGTCAGAGGTCATGGGTTCGAATCCCGGCTCCGCCACACGTCTGCTGTGTGGCCTTGGGCAAATCACTTAATAATGGCATTTGTTAAGCGCTTACTATGTGCAAAGCACTGCTCTAAGCACTGGGGAGGTTACAAGGTGATTGGGTTGTCCCACGTGGGGCTCACAGTCTTCACCCCCATTTTACAGATGAGGTAACTTGAGGCACAGAGAAGTTAAGCGACTTGCCCAAAGTCACACAGCTGACAATTGGCAGAGCCGGGATTTGAACCCCTGACCTCTGACTCCGTGCTCTTTCCAGTGAGCCACGCTGCTTCTGAGCCACTTAACTTCTCTGAGCCTCAGTTCCCTCATCTGTAAAATGGGGATTAAGACCGTGAGCCCCCTGTGGGACAACCTGATTACCTTGTAACCTCCCCAGCGCTTAGAGCAGTGCTTTGCACATAGTAAGCGCTTAATAAATCCCATTATTATTATTATTATTATCTTGTTTCTCGGCTTGATGACATCCACTGCCCTTATCTCAAAACTCAACTCTTTCTGCTTTCCCGACTTGTTGGTTTCATTTCTAATGAGGACTTAAGAACTGAAATTAAACTTACAAGCAGAGGCTGATTAGGTCCGAAGACCTTGTTTTTCCAGAAATTCGAAAGACTTGATTATGACCCTCTCTCTGAACTACCAATCAGTCAATTCATTAATCAATCATATTTACTGAGCATTGTACTAAGCTCTTGGGAAAGTACAACTCAACATCGTGCCAATATAATTTATTTCCTGCCCACAACAAGCTTACAGTCCAGAGGGCGAGACCGACATTTTATTTATTCAACTGCAATTTATTCAACTGCAAATAGGGCAGCCAAAACTCTGCAGGATTTGATGGAGTCTCCTGTCAGATGGATGGGCCTCCGTCTTGAGACTTCAAGGCAGAAAACCTGCCTAGAGAAATTGATTAGCGTGCTAGTGGCTTACACAACACCACGCGTATTCTCTCGTCCCTGCAAGTTAGGTTCCCATGGAGTACAGCAAGCAAATGGGCAGGAAGAACTACAGCACATCGCCAACTGCTTGTGTGGTCTTTGCCCTCGAATGCCAGCTCCAGGCAGACGCGGGACTAGAACCCAGGTCTCCTGATTCCCAGAGAGGTAGACCAACAAACAGCGGGACCCTGCACTAGTTTGAAAAGCTGTGACATCTTAGATAAAAGAAACTGCTGAGTGAAAATGCTGTTAATCACATGGCCTCCTTCTGGGATTCCAGAAAATTCTTAGGGTCTTTATCAAAAATAAATAAACAAAAAGCATCCATCCTACTTTGGCTCTCTTTCAGACGCTTGAGTCATTTCCATTCACATTATACAATTTGTTACGAGTCACATTTTTCCTTTGCCTTCCAGTTAGGAAGAAAAAGTATCTGATAAATGCCCTCCTGTGAGAGTCTTGGGACTGATCTCACTGAGCCAAATAAACTTGTTAAAAAGCTATTTAAATGATGCAAAATGGATGAGTTCCAAAATGAGCAAAGAATCTTGCTTGTTTTCATTATTAATATTATTGTTATGGAATATTTGCGTCCACATTGGACTTGAGCTTCAGAAGTTAAGGATTGCTGAAAACTGTGAGCAAAGTTTCAAAAAAATTAAAGATGACATTCAAGCAAAACATCTTAACACATGTTCAAGGTTAAGATCAGGCAACAGATCTGAAGGTTGTCTTAGCACAATAGAGAAATAATTTATCAATTCTTGAGCAGTAACACTGGCATCTTAGTTGGGAAAAAAACCCTGCGTTTTTAAAATGCTGTGATCATTTCAGGATGAAATAATTTCACTGAGTTGAAGATAAACAAAAACTGTCAATGAATATGTATATGTTTCCAGTTGCAAAATGTGCCTGTGAATATTTTACAACAGTTTTGTAGCCTACAATTTACATGTCCCTTTGAAGCTTCTACTGATAGGAAATACAATCATTATCCCAGAGTCACACATCAGTTTATTGATTTAGTTAGACAAAGGAACAAAGCACAGACAAAATTTACCCAGACAAGCATACTTTTCAACTTCAAATAGTAGAACATCTTTAAAGTCCTTCTCAAAAGCTTTGAAACAGCTAAAACATTCACTGACATAATAGAACTGGGTTTGGATTTTCACCTGTGGAAAAAACCCAGTGGGTTTTCTTATGCTCCTAAATCAAAAGAATGAATGTTTCATGATTTGAAAACTGGTGCTTTAGTAGCAAAGTCCATCGTGGAAAAAGTTGGAAAATGAGGAACTTTTTGACTCAAAAAACAATTACCCGTACAAACCACACTCCCATGATTCACTTCCACACACAGGTGGAGGGGAAGAATGGCAAAGGGGTTTTCTTTTTGTTGTTTTTTTATGGTGTTTGCTAAGCACGTACTATGTGCCAGGCACTGTACTACGTGCGGGGGTAAATAGAAGTTAATCAAGGTGGACACAGTCTCAAATGGGGCTCACATAAACAGGGTAGACACCCTAGAGAAAGAATATTAATGTTAACAGGGTATCGAGGACTAGTAGTAGAAGTATTTATTCAGTACCCCTTGGATGCAATGCACTCTATTAAATACTTGGCAAGTAGAAGACCAAGAAGTGACACATTCTTTAGCCACAAAGAGCTTTACACGCTAGTGGGAGAGACAGACATAAGCATACTTACATGAAGAGTAATGGAAGATTCCGATTTGTACAATCCTCTCTTTTTTTATGGTTTTTGTTAAGTGCTTACTATGTACCAGGCGCTGTACTAAGCACTGGGTTAGAAACAAGTTAATCAGGTTAGACACAGTCCAAGTCCCACATGATAACAATAATAATAATAATAATAATTTTGGTATTTGTTAAGCACCTACTACGTGCAAAGCACTGTTCTAAGTGCTGGGGAGGATACAAGGTGATCAGGTTGCCCCATGTGGGGCTCCCAATCTTAATCCCCATTTTACAGATGCAGTAACAGGCACAGAGAAGTTAAGTGACTTGCCCAAAGTCACACAGCTGACAAGCGGCGGAGCTGGAATTTGAACCTATGACCTCTGATTCCCAAGCTTGTACTCTTTCCACTGAGCCATGCTGCTTCTCTGATGGTATTTGTTAAGCGTTTACCCTGTATCAGGCACTGTACTAAGTGCGGGCACCATACATGGTGCTCATAGTTTTAGTTCCCATTTTGCAGATGAGGTAATCAATCAATCAATCGTATTTATTGAGCATTTACTGTGTGCAGAGCACTGTACTAAGCGCTTGGGAAGTACAAGTTGGCAACATATAGAGACAGTCCCTAACCAACAGTGGGCTCACAGTCTAAAAGGGGGAGACAGAGAACAAAACCAAACATACTAACAAAATAAAATAAATAGAATAGATATGTACAAGTAAAATAAATAAATAAATAGCGTAATAAATATGCACAAACATATATACATATATACAGGTGCTGTGGGGAAGGGAAGGCGGTAAGACAGGGGGGATGGAGAGTGGGACGAGGGGGAGAGGAGGAAGGGGCTCAGTCTGGGAAGGCCTCCTGGAGGAGGTGAGCTCTCAGTAGGGCCTTGAAGGGAGGAAGAGAGCTAGCTTGGCAGATGGGCAGAGGGAGGGCATTCCAGGCCCGGGGGATGACGTGGGCCGGAGGTCGATGGCTGGACAGGCGAGAACGAGGCACGGTGAGGAGATTAGCGGCAGAGGAGCGGAGGAGGTAAGTGAAGCACAGAGATGTAAGTGATTTTCCCAGGGTCACACAGCAGAAAAGAGGCAGAGCTGGGATTAGAACCTAACTCCTCTGACTCCCGGGCCCATGCTCCATCTATTAAGCCATGCTGCTTCTCTTTGGGGGCACAGGTACCTTCTGAAGATGATAGGCATCCCATGTACAGCAGGACCGACCTGCTTTACAACCATCTTCCTGCTGACAATATTTGGCTAACTGCCTCTTGCTTAGGAACAGAGCAAGGTGTAAGGCTGTGGGACTCATAAGGACTGTTGGGGTCTGGACAGGACTCCCGGGTTTTTTCTGCTTCTCTCTGGAATTACCTGACTAGTCTCTGGTGTCCAATTCAATAGGTTCCACCTTCAGAATGTCCTATAAGGCTAAAAAAACCTCAAAGGATGTTTTTTAAAGAATCCTTTGACGGAGAAAGAACTCATCTTACTGCTGCCTCCATTAGTTACCCTTAATGAGATGGACAAAGAGGAAGCTTCCCATATTAAACTTGTTACCTATTCTCATCCCCTTTCATCTATTTTTCACTCTTCAGACTGTTTTTTTCTTTCCTTCATGCTTGGAAAAGACTTCCTTATCTCTGCTTGGGTCCCACATAAATATTCAGCTGATTGTCCAGAAAATCTTGTCTGGCTGTTTTAAGCCAAAATATCTATCTGGTTGAAATACTCAGTTTGAGGTTTAAGTTGATTTTGGGGAATCTCAATCATCCAGGCAACCAGAATGTGGAGACATTTCTCCATCTATGCATGTCCCAAGTGTTTAGCACAGTGCACCCCACTCCGTGCTCACTAAAAAAGATTTCTACCATTTAACCTTTTCTGCCTACCATACTTTACCCTGCACCCATCTGGTCTGGGAGAGCATTCTCTCCACTCTCTAAGTTCTGGACTTAATAGGCTTTTTCCATATTCCCATGCCAAATCTTCCCAAAGCTAAAAGTGACATTAAATCAGAAAGCAGAGATGTTTGTTATGCTGCCTTAGAACCTGAAGATGATGATAATGGTGTTTTTAATCCTTTCCCCTTCTCTCAGCTATTCTTGGAAGTCACCTGGTCAGTTGCAGAAAACTGCAACTGAGGCATGGGGGTAGGAAAATGAACCAACTTTCCTTCAGGGCCTTATTGGGAAGAAGAAAACTCCAGAGGGATGGAGCTATCAGTTTAAATGAAAAGGCACCTCCCTCGAGCCACTGGTTGCCTTCCTCAATAATAATAATTATGGTATTTATGAAGTGCTTACTATGTGCCAGACCCTGTTCTAAGTGCTGAGGTAGATACAAGATAATTGGGTTGGACACAGTCCCTGTCCCACACAGTACTCACAGTTTTACTCCCCATTTTACAGATGAGGGAACTGAGGCACAGAGAAGTTGTGAATTGCCGAAGGTCACACAGCAGACAAGTGGCAGAGCCAGGATTAGAACCCATGACTTTCTGACTCCCAAGCCTGTGCTCTATCCACTAGGCCATGCTGCCTCTCCCTCGAGGAGGTAACTAGGAGAGAATTTGCAATTGCTCTCCCAGGCTAGAAATGCCTGTAGGGATGGTGATTTAATCACTATTTCTGAAATACTATTGCATTTGATTTTGCTAAATTGATGAAAGAGGTATTCATTCATTCAATCATATTTATTGAGCGCTTACTGTGTGCACAGCACTGTACTAAGCGCTTGGGAAGTACAAGCTGGCAACATATAGAGACGGTCCCTACCCAACAGCGGGCTCACAGTCTAGAAGGGGGAGACAGACAACAAAACAAAACAAAACATATTAACAAAATAAAATAAATAGAATAAATATGAACAAGTAAAATAAGTAAATAGAGTAATAAATATGTACAAACATATATACATGTATACAGGTGCTGCAGGGAGGGGAAGGAGGTAAGGCGGGTGGATTGGGAGGAGGAGGAGGAGGGGGAGAGGAAGGAGGGAGCTCAGTCTGGGAAGGCCTATATAAGCAAAGGTATATAAGCAAAGTATATAAGCAAAGGTGTATAAGCAGAATGAATACAAACTACAAGGCAAGCTGCATGGCCTAGTGGAAAGAACCCAGGCCTGGAATTCAGAGGGCTTGAGTTCTGGTTCTGGCTTTGCCTCGTCTGCTGTGTGACCTTGGGTGGGTCACTTCACTTCTCTGTGCCTCAGTTTCCTCATCTGTTGGGGATTGAGACTGTGAGCCCTACATGGGACAGAGACTATGTCCAACATGATTTGCTTTTATCCACCCCAGCACTTAGTACAGTGCCTGGCACACAGCAAGTGCTTAATAAATACCAAGATGATGATGATGATGATGGAGTTGACAATGGAATCGCTCACTCTAAGCGGAGAGTGGGCCTCAGTCCAATCCCAGTGACGTCAGAACAGAGAGCCTACGTGAAGGATTATAGTGCTGGTGGTCTGAGCAGCTGCACTTAGCATACTCCCATCCTTGCCTGTCGTGTTCCCACAGCAAGCGAGAAGGCAGGTAGGAGTTGCCATAGTAGCCACCGCGGATTTCACAGTCCACGTAAACGAGCTATTTTTCAGGATTCCTACTGGACCTGTCCACCCCACAAGATTCCCTAGGTGGTTCTTGGGTCAGAAACCCTCCCCACTGATGTCAAAAACCCTACTGCTGGGCCACAGTGAACTAGCTGAGGACAGACTGTACTGTGTACTATTTTTGACCAGCTCATGCTGAATTTAAAACATATTCAACTGAAAAAGCTGGTTTTATTCTTTGGGAATGGAGATTTTTAAATTGGAGTGAGTGCTTTAAAAAAAAAGAAACCTTTGAATTTTCATCTTCAAAAAACTCTCAAGATGTCACAGAATTACAATATAGCATCAGGGTCTCTTTGTGCTTGCAAAGCATATCACCGATACATTAGGTAGCCCTTTTAATAGCAGTGAGAAGCAAATCTGTATTTTCATCTTCTCATTTCAGGTTAGATCATGGAGGCCCAGAGAGGTAATGGACAGCCTAAAGTCACAGAGTGGAATTAGAATCCCAATAAAGCTGGGACTAGAAAACACTGGAGTCCCTTGTCTTTTGCCTAACACACTGGACTGTTCTGCGTTCACTTTTCCAGCGATCCTCAGAAGAGGGAAAATGGCAAATGGATGAGGAAATTGAGGCAAAAAAGGTAAATGTCTGGTGTTGGCCAGAGTCCAAACCACAATTAAAATTCAGGTCTCCTGTTTTTTCCATTTTTGCTCAGACCACGCCTCTCATTAATAATACATACATTCTTTCATATGGATGTAATAAACCTGCAAATCCCTTGGATTATGGTAACATCATATGCCATGTTAACCAGTTTCTAAAATTGCTAATGAATTGGATCTTGAAAAATAGACAGTTCTTTTATCATCTGCTGACATAACATCTTTTATTAAGATGCTTGGCTGAAGGCTTTGTTTTTTGAGGGGAAGTGATGATTTGTTTGTTTTTAATTTTAAAACGGCCTGATTGAGGAGGATGTGATTTTAAATGTGAGCCTGCAGTTAAGTAGGTTACATTGGACAACGTCTTCAAAATTACGTTTTCAAATTTATCATTCTAAAACACCTGCATTCCTAGCAATCAACTCTGACTGGAAAGCGAAAGCGGGCTCGAAGACTGATCAGGATATGCCATGGAAAGGCGTACCCGAGAAAATGACACCCTGCTTACACCTGAGGATGCAGACCAGGAGCACAAAAACAAACTTCAGACATCTGAGCCCCAGCAGGGGAATTGATTCGGCATAGTGATTATCTGGACGACAGAGAGACATGGAAGAAGCATAGATTCAGAGATCCAGTGCCCAGTAAAACATGCACTCGTGATGCCCACTGCTGGGTAGGGACTGTCTCTATATGTTACCAACTTGTATTTCCCAAGCGCTTAGTACAGTGCTCTGCACACAGTAAGTGCTCAATAAATACGATTGATGATGATGATGATGCCCGTAAACCAGCTAATGGTGGGTACTGAACACCTCTTGGGGGCAAGCATTGTACTAAGCGATTGATTGGGAGGCTACAGCAGAAGCAAAACACCTATTCTCTGCTCTCCAGGGCTCTAATGAAGGTAATTTACAAACAATGGGAGTCTTCTAGACTAGACTCTGAGCCCGTTGTTGGGTAGGGATTGTCTCTGTTGCTGAATTGTACTTTCCAAGCACTTAGTACAGTGCTCTGCACACAGTAATCGCTTAATAAATATGATTGATTGAATGAAAGAAGGAAGAAGAACAAGGATCAAACAGAAAGTAGCACAAGTGTGGTCCAAATGAACTAGTTTAATAAATAATTGAATATACAAAACAAATAAAAGTTCACATATCTACATAAGTGCTGGGGCTAGGTATTAAATATGGAAAGGTCAAGGGTGGAAGCTGGGTGGACAGGAATGAGATGATGTGATTCAATCGGGCTTCAGTACAATAATAATGATGGTATTTGTTAAGCACCTACTATGTGCCTGGCACTGTTCTAAGTACGGGAGTAGGTAGGAGGTAGTCAAGTTGTCCCACATGGGGCTCACAGGCTTCATCCCCCTTTTACAGATGAGGCAACTGAGGCCCAGAGAAGTGAAGTGACTTGCCCAAGGTCACAGAGCAGACAAGTGGTGGAGTCAGGATTAGAACCCGTGACCTTCAGACTCCTAGGCCCGCTCTCTATCCACTAGGCCATGCTGCTTCCCCAAGTAATACAAAGACAAATAATCTATCAATCAATCAATGGTATTTATACTCTGTGCACAGAGTATTGTACTAAGTACTTGGGAGAGTAAAGTACAATTAAGTAAGCTACTGCCCACAAGGAATTTACAATCTAGAGGACTGTTAGATAAATGATAAATAAATAAATAAAAACCACTAGGCCACTTGGGCCTGGAAGTCAGAAGACCGTGGATTCTAATCCCTGCTCCCCCACTTGTCTGCCGTGAGACCTTGGGCAAGTCACTGAACTTCTCTGTGCCTCAGTTGCCTCCTCTGTAAAATGGAGATTCAGACTGAGCCCCCTGTGGGACATGGACGGTGTCCAAACTGATTAGCTTGGATCTATCCCAGTGCTTAATACTGTACCTGGCACATAGTAAGTGCTTTTAAATACCATAAAAAAAGTATCTTTTAGCTGCTTAACCAAGTTGGACTACGTGAATGTCTGTAAGTACAGCACATACAATTTAAACATTTAGGAAGTAGAAAACAGTTTAAATATCTGGGGAAAGGGGAATATGGGCAAGGGGGGAGTGAATGATAGCTACCCCATGCTACCCTTACATATTGTAGATCCATTTCCTCTTCTAAACTCACAATTAAAGCAAAGCTAAGATCTCAACTCATTAATGGACAGCCTTCTTTGGAGTGATAAATAGGTGGTAATAATAATGGCATTTGTTAAGCACTCACTATGTGCAAAGCACTGTTCTAAGCACTGGGGGGGATACAAGGTGATCAGGTTGTCCCACATGGGGCTCACAGTCTTAATCCCCATTTTACAGATGAGGTAACTGAGGCCCAGAGAAGTGAAGTGACTTGCTCAATGTCACACAGCTGACAAGTGGCGGAGCCGGGATTAGAACCCATGACCTCTGACTCCCAAGCCTGGGCTTTTTCCACCGAGCCACACTGCTTCTCTAAAGCAGCAGCAGATACATAAATTACCCAGATAATGGAAGCCTAATAATATACTTTGGCCTGAATTAACCAATTTTAGGCCCAAAAAACCCACTTCTGACAGAAATATCAAATAATTCAGGCCAGAGAGTATTTTGGGGTCTTGAATTATGTGGCTAATTGGCTGGTGTAGACCATAATAGCCTGCCCATACATGGCCGTAAACATGATCATCCCATGGAGCTATAAGGGGCTGTATCAAAAGCATTCCCTGCTCCTGCAAAGGGGTGGAGGGCTCTCAATCAATCAATCATATTTATCGAGGGCTTACTCTGTGCAAAACACTATGTTAAACACTTGGCTTTGCGCTTCCTCCTGCATTTTCTGTTCTAATATGGATTATGTCCAATTGGAGCAGATTCCTGCCCTAAGCAATGGGCTTCTGAAATCCATTTCCAGTGTGTGTTTTCTGATGCATAAGGGAGTGATCTTGCTGGGGGATTAGCGGTGACTAAGTTCATTGGCAGCAGAACGGCCAAGAGTGTGTACCCACTGCCCTACCCCCAGCCATGCCCCCAGATGGCACTCTGCACAATCATTTTACGTGCCTACACAAAGATGCATCATAATGTCCTGGTAATGGTGGAAAATAGAGATGCAATTTTTCTTGATTAATGGAAGGCTGACACAAACCCACAGAGCAGCTCTGGTACAAACACCACTCCATCCCTTCTTATTTAAAGAAAGAGCATGGGTCTTCTCCCTAGAGTACTGTCTCCAGAGCTCTAAAGTCTTTTGTTGCTATGGCCCATTTTGTCCCTTTCAGGGGCAAGACATTTGGCCCTGCCTTTTACTGTTGTCCATTGGTTATTTTGCTTCCTACATTTCTACTAAGCTAATTGCTTCTAATTGGTTAACCTCCCTAGCATTCAACGGGCAAGCTGCTTCTGTCAGTAAATACCTCAGTGGCACTCCATCATTGGTGCATCTCTGTCATGGCTATTGGACCATATAAATAGGGGGGAAGAATCCCAAAGTCAGAGGAAAAACTCCATCCACCAGCTTCAATTTTCAACTCCGTCAGCACTGAGGCCTTTCCACCTTTCGGGCTCTACTTTTTTTTTTTTTTTTTGCATGTTCAGTGCCCAAGACATTTAAGAAATTAGGTAAGGTCTGATTTCTGTCCGGGATACCTGCAGGTGTCAGGTTCCTGACAGGGAGCTGGGGGGTTTTGTGAGCTTAGGAGAGCTGACTTTGCTTTCGGTCCTGGCAGAGGGGGAGGGGAAAGTCTTAAGCTGTTTGTTATCTGTGACCTTGTTCCTCTGGGGGAGACAGGTGTGGAGAGAAAAGGAGTTCTTTTGGGGGTTTTTCCCCCAGTTTGTTAGTGAGATGTTTGTGTTTTTCCCTTTAATCCTATGACTGGGGTGCAGCGGATCTCACTTTCAAAAACTTTATCCACTTTTATCATAGGTTTCAATATTTAGCCTGTGTGGTGAGAGGTGCAATTTCAAAGTTTTCTGAGCCGTGGAGATAATTGGCATTCTGCCTAGTTTGGTTTCAGGGTCTGTGGCTGAAACCTTAAGAGGATCCTGCATGTTCTTGGTAAGCTCTCCATCAATCAGAGGTATTTACTGAGTGCTTACTCTGTGCAGAGCACTGTACTAAGCATTTGGAAAGAGTACAGTACCAAAGAGGAGATAGAGACAATCTCCATGTTGCTTGCTCTCATCAGTTCTCATAACTACATCTTTTAAACTTGGTGCAATTACACAGAGCAGGCTCTCTCTGAAATATCTCAAATTGTACTTCAGTTTGGCAGAGTGGAGGAAATGCTGTTGGCTTTGAGTTTCAAATCAACCTGGGAACATTGACTTTTTGACAATTTTCTCGTTCAATAGCACTACCAGTCAGTCAATCAATGGTATTTATTGAGTGCTTACTTCATGCAGAGAACTTAACACAAACAAGTGGCTTTGTAAGCAGCTATTGTTGAAGTCATGGGTGTTTGTCAAGATTGTACCAGTATAGCTGAAAATTTAAGCTCTTATCACTACCTTTCTGCTAAAGTGGAATCCCAAAGAAAACAAAACTCCCCAAACAGGGAATCTCACAAGTGTCCTGAAAGTGTTAACTAACATGCTTTGGTAATCCATTTCCAGACTTGGCCAAGGCATTATAGAAGTTACAGATTTGAATCAGTGGACTCTGAAAAGCTCTCCAATGCAGTCCTCATTCTGCTTGGAGAATCACAGTTGGTTATAATGGAATTTGTTATACCCTGAACATGATCATATGACATCACAGCAGGATCAGGGTGGAGAGGGGAGGAGGTGGGAAAATGGGTTGGAAAAAATCCTTAGCAGTAGCTGTTTTATCTATGATCATTAGCAAGGAACACTATGTGAAAAGCATACAAAATGCAAATAGATTGCTGTTTACAATAAGGGTTGAAAAATTATTTCCCCAGTGGAAGAGACTTTCAAACACAGCTCTATCTATTGTGCTCCGGGCTATGCAACACATATGGTTTTAAAGACATATTTTAACTGAGATCAGAACTGGGTTCTGATCTGATCATTGCCCTGCCTCCTTGCAACTTTAATGTTTGCCACGTTTAGTGGATAATCTCTTTTGTCAGGGCTGAAATTCTCTAAGCAGCAAATACTGGAGTGGAGCAGCACACCAAATACCATATGTTTATCCTGGATAATGAAACCTGATGGGAGTGAATATTCTGGTTAAGAGTACTTTCAACCTAAGCTTCTCTTTTCTTATAACTGGGTGGAAAATGTGCCTGGCTGGAGGGGCAAATTTTTATTTTGCAGCTGACCTTTTTTGCAATTAACCCACCATGCCAGTGCCAAAAGTTAGTGAAGGGGGGTTGAAAATAATTTATTTCCCTTTGTCCAAAACATTCCAAAGGATGTTGCTTTTATTTTAGCTCAAGGAGTAATCATCATGATCTGGATTTCTCATAGAAATGCAGCCTCCCTTTTGGGGCAATAAATTTCTGAATGAATGAAAGCAGATATTTGGGCTATTGTCCTTTACAGTTTCCAAGAATTTTTATTTTTCGTGGCTCATTCTTGAGTCCATCTTAAATGTCCATTTTATATTAATCTTTTTCTGTAATCAATCAGTTATATGTATAGAACGTGTTCAGTGTGCAAGTTGTGTTCAAAAGGCTTAGGAGAGTTCAGGAAAAGACATGGTTCCTTCCCTCTGTGAGCCTATAATCTACGGGAAAGACAGCAGACACAAATTATTTACAAGTAACCAGAGCAGGAGAAAGAACAATGCTACAACTGTGGGTTGCAGTAAACAAGTATAAATGAATATAAATTGATATATACATAGGACTAGTGTGTTAACGTAAGTGCTAAAGGTGGTGGTTGGATTCACCTTACTTGAGAAAGTGAGTTTAACTGGGGAATGCCTTCTGGAGGAAATGCATTTTCAAGAGGGTTTTCTGAGGTATGATGAGATCCCCCCTTCCATTTCCAGAGTTTAAATTCACCTGGGCGAGGGCTATCCCCAGTGAAGTATCTCCTGATTCTAAGGCTAAGGAGCAGAAGCTGGAAAGAGAGTAGAGGAAAGAATTAAAGAGTGGGAGCTCCTCTACTTATGAGGACCAAGATTTGATTTTCTGAGAGAGGTGTGTGTAGGAATGGGCTGTGTGTGTTTGTGTAATTCCTTTCTTGGGCAGATTTACACCTTGGAGGTTTGGGGTTGTGGGTAAATTCATTGAGGGCAGTAATTGTGTCTGCAAACTCAATTGTTCTCTCCCAAGTACTTCATAATACAGTGCTCCAGACAGAGTAGGTGCTCAATAAATGCTACTGATTGATTGATTGAGTGATTTAAGAGTCTCAGGGTTCCAGCACAAAGCAGCTGCACAAATTGGGCCATGTTTCCCATAGGGCTCGTGAGGCGAGAACCCCATTTCTGTCTACCTTCTGGAGGGCCCAGAACCACTGGTCCAACTTAGTGCAGTACACCCTTAGTATACCCTCTCAGTACAGTACTCAGGTGTTCAATCAATTATAATTGATCGTAATATAATTGATAATAATTATCAATATAATTGATAATAATTATAGGCTTCTAGACTGTGAGCTCACTGTTGGGTAGGGACTGTCTCTATATGTTGCCAACTTATACTTCCCAAGCGCTTAGTACAGTGCTCTGCACACAGTAAGTGCTCAATAAATATGATTGATTGATTGATAATAATAATTGTGGTATTTTTAAGTGCTTACTGTACTAAGTGAAGGGATGGATACAAGCAAATCAGGTTGGACATATTCCCTGTCCCACATGGGGCTCACAGTCTGAATCCCCATTTTACATTTTACTGAGGCCCAGAGAAGTTAAGTGACTTGCCCAAGGTCACACAGCAGACAAGTGGTGGAGCCAGGATTAGAACCCACAACCTTCTGATTCTCAAGCCCATGCTCTATACACTACACTTTGCTATTTTTACTACTTAATGTGAAAGTTGATTGGGGTAAAATGCTAGATTTCTCCTTTGCCACCACCTCCCTTCCACCCCCAACTCCATCTCCTCTGCCTATCTCTCTTTTCCTAGCACCAGGGCAGTGTATATCCTGGTTCAGTGAATTTCTTGTTTTTCATTTTCCCCACTTTCCTGGATATATAGGCCGCAATTCAATTATCTGAACATCGGGGGTCTAAACTGATTGATTATTTGAACCAAAGTTACCTCAAAATAAAATGTTAAAAGACATGAAAGGAAAGAACACAATCTGTCTGGCAGCTGCCCGAAAAATAGCCAAGCCCGATTTTGTTCAGTTATCCGTACCAGCTTGCTGCTCCAGTATTTTGGCTGGCTGGCTGGCTTCAGGATATATTTTTAAAGAAAGTCATTATTGGTAAAGTTCAGGAGTAGCCTGAGTCACATGATATCTGCCCAAGAGGTTTCCCCTCTAAGTAAAAGACATGAAACAATTCAGACCAAAACACATTAAATGATAGAGGTGAAGCCTCAAAGGGCTGAGGTTATTGGCTTTTCTCTTTGTCTGAATGGGGAAGCTAAGTGCTGAGGGGCCACTATGAAGCATTGAGTCAAGTGCTCCGATACCCAGTGAGACAGTGCTGCTTTTAAATCTTAAGTGCTTTGATGTTGGGGCACTGGCCAGCAAGCATACAATGGGGCAGGATCTTAAGTGCCAGATTCAGTTTTTTTAATCATTTTTTAGATCTAATGCTTAGAACATTGCTTGGCACATAGTAAGGGCTTAACAAATAGCATTATTATTTTTATCCAGGATATTGGGGTGATCTTAGGGAAATGATCTTGGAAATATCCCCTTAATGGATGGAAGGCAAAATAGCCAAAATCCATTCAATGTATCACTAGATCCTATCTGTGCTGCAAAGACAGTACTCTACCCAGAGTAAGCGCTCAATAAATGCCAGTGATTGATTGATTGATTGATTTTAAAACAGGGATTCACCCAGCCCCTGGCCACATCCTCTTAGATTCCACCTGAGTTGCTGTTCCAGGATCCTTATTTCTTTCCCACCCATCTGGGGACCGTCTCTATATGTTGCCAACTTGTACTTCCCAAGTGCTTAGTACAGTGCTCTGCACACAGTGAGCACTCATTAAATATGATTGAATGAATGAATGAATCTCCCTCTCCCCTTGAGTGCCTAGAGTGAGACTCATGCCCACCCCCGTCTGAAGGTGGAGGCTATGGGTGTTAACCCCGTTTTTTCACTGTTTTTCACTTTTGAATCCTCTTATGCCTTGCTTCCCTTTGCATTCAATTGTGAATTCCTTGTGGAAAAGAACTGTGCCTTTATTGCATTCTTATTATTATTCTTAATCTTTCTTATCATTATTCTCATTACACCTGGAACAATGACCTCTCAAGCCAACCTTCTCCCTGTGCCTAATTCTCAACTCTCCCTCTGCTGACCTCTTGCTCACACCCTCTTTCCTGCTGGAATTCCTTCTCTCTTCATATCCGGCAGACCACCGCTCTCCTCCCTTCAAAGGCCATCTGAAATTGCATCTCCTGTAGGACGAAAGCTCCCCATCTAGGCTGCAAGCTTGTTGTGAGCAGGGAATGTGTGTTATATTGTACTCTCCCAAAATACATCAGTACAGGGGAAAATTTCTGCACCATGCAAGGTCTGAAGAGAGCCAGGGAAAGCTATACTCCGTATAAGCCATAAGAGCATCTAAAAAGGTAGTGAAGCTGGTACTAGACTGTCCCAGCTGGGGAGATGGAAGGAACAGGATGCTTATTCCCCGTGCAAAAAAGCACTAGCCACAAAGCGAGGTTTCAAACAGAAGTGTCTCTGAGCTCATAGAGAGATTAAGTTGAATGAAGGGCATATTTCCATTGCGCATGATCCCTTCGTCCTGGAAATATACCGACAACAAGAGACACTCATGTATTACCAGGTGAAAGGCACGGATGGTAAAACTGGAGCTGTTCAAAACAAACGCAAATGATTCCTGCCCCCGGGCTCTAATTGAAGATAGACACTAACACAAGGTAGGAGCTGGGAATTTTGCCTTCTCCTGGAGAGGCTCTGCCAGGGGTAGAGGTCAATGATTTCCTAAAGGAGTGGTTTGGAATTCACAGGGAAGAAAACCTGCTGATCCTTTTCCGGCATCTCTTTTCTGACTCCTGCAGAAGGGATGCCCAGAGGAGGTAGGAGGATGCACAGAAGAAAAAACACCATGAGCTGGAAAATGACCAAGAAGTTAGGCAGTTAAAAGAACTGTCTAGAGCCCACTCCCTTTAATGCCTTTGTTTCTCAGGCAAACAGCTCTTATATCGAGCAGTCCAGATGGACAGAACACTGTACCTGTCCTATGAGGGGTTTCAAAAAACTACTAACCAATCAATAAATCAATCAGTCAGTGGTATTTAATGAGAACTTGTTGAATGCAGAACAATCAGTTGGTAAATTAGTGGCATTTATTGAGGGCTTACTTTGTGCAGAGCACTGTACTAAATCCTTGGGAAAGTATAATATAGCTGGAAGGCGTGATCCGTGCCCTCAAGGAGTTTACAATCTAGTGGAGGGAACAGATAATAAAATACACTCCATGGACTGACTGGGTGGGTAGCAGCCCAGCCCTGCTGTTGATGTCTTTCTTAGTTTTGGGGGTCTGGATTTGAAATTTACCCTAATGATAAGTACCCCAGTTCTTTAGATGAACTATTCCTCTGTGGGAGGGAAACTGGGGAGGGAAAAGAAAGTATGAGAAGGAACTTATCCTAATGGATAGAGCATGGATCTAGAAGTCAGAAGGACCTGGGTTCTAATCCCGGCTCCACCACTTATCTGCTTTGTGACCATGGGCAAGTCACTTCACTTCTCTGTGCCTCAGTTCCCTCATCTTTAAAATGGGGATTAAGACTGTAAGCCCCATGTGGGACAGGGACTGTGTCCCACCTGACTAGCTTGTATCTACCGTCACTCTTAGTACAGTGCCTGCTGGTATTTAAGCGCTTATGAGGTGCCAGGCACTGTGCTAAAGGCTGGGGTAGGTCCAGGTTAATCAGGTGGGTTGCAGTCCCTCTCCCACATTAGGCTCACAGTCTTAATCCCCATTTTACAGACTGTAAACTCATCTTTAGATAGTAAAATCGTTGTGGGCAGGGAATGTGTCTGCTAATCGTTATGTAGTACTCTCCCAAATGCTTAGTACAGTGCTCTGCACACAGTAAGATCTCAATAAATACAACTGATCGACTGGAGCTCAGGAGCTTTAGGTGCCCAGGCTGGCCCTGGGTCTTCTGACCTTGGGGGGAGATGGGATGGGATGGGGGGGTCACTGGAAACCATCCCCTCCTGTGGCACTTGCAGGTATGGGGGTCAGGTGCATTTGACCTGGTCATTTGACCAGATGCAACCGTGCAGGTAACTTGTCTCTCTTCACCTGCTGCAGGGAGGGGCGGGGCTGGAAGCGGGCTGCTGGTTTCCCTGGCAATGCCCACCACTGCTGTACAAGCTTTGCATGTCCACGTCCCCCGGGAGGAAGGGCCAGAATGGTGTCTGAAACCCTGGAGCCGGTCCCTAAATGGAAAGGTGTTTGCTCTTTTTCCCTTCCACTTTCCAGGAGGAAACCATGAGACGGCCTCTACCTGCTTTTAGGGGGGCGCAGCTGCTGGGGATGCTGCTACTGCTGATCCGACCCCCGGCTCCGGTGGTAGAGGGAAGAGACCGAGAGGTGTTCTGCGGAGGTGAGTGATTTTTTTTCCCCCAGGGCCCCAAGGCCACACTGCTGGAACTCATACCCACGGGGAGAACAGACCCTTCCTCCACTTGCCCCACACTCTCCCCTTAGCAGTGCTTAGCATCCAGTAAGTGCTCAATAAATACCACGAGTAAATTGATTGGCAGACTTCCTCTCCTTTGAGTAGCTGGGGGGGTGGAATAAGTGAGTGACGTACCTCCTTCAAAGCAACTCCAGGAATATGATTAATAATTGTGGTATTTAAGTGCTTACTATTTGTCAAGCACTGAACTAAGGCCTGGAGTAGATACAATACAATCAGATCCACACCTTCCCTGTCCCACTTGGGATGCCCAGTCCAAGAGGAAGGGCAACACATATTTAACTCCAACTACTACAGCTTGGTAAGTTCAAGAATACATTTGGAAGACAGGTCTTGAAATTTTTTTATAGTATTTGTTGAGCTCTCACTATGTGCCAGACACTGTCCACAGCACTGGGGTAGATATAAGCTACTCAGGTTGGACACAGTGTGTCCTAAATGGGGCTCACAGGCTTAATCACCCTTTTCAGATGAGGGAACTGAGGCACAGAGAAGCGAAGGGACTTGCCCAAGATCACATAGCAGGGAAGTGGCAGAGCCGGGATTAGAATCCAGATCCTTCTGACTCTCAGACCCGTGCCGTATTCATTAGACCACACTGTTTCTCTGATTTTGGGAGCAAACTTCATGTCAAATCTTGTAAAATATTTGGATTCTTTAGATTTTGAAACGGTTGAGGTTAGGAACCATGTATCTTATGTCTGTTGAATTCTCCCTAGTGCTCAGTACAGTTTTATGTACTCAACGAATGCAGTCGATTGATTGGATTCATAGCAGGGAAACACATGATCTTTCTCCAGTTACGCTTGAATTACCAATTTCATGGATGGTAGAAAGAGAGGAGTGGAGTGTTAAGTCTCTTCTTTGGTGAAATCTCAGCATTCAGGGATGATTGCTTAATAAATGGATTCTGGATCATGAGCTTTAAACCTCTTAATGTGCTTTGTATTTTCTGAAATAAACGTATTTAGGGAAACAGCAGCAATCCACCTCATCTACCCTTACAATGAAGTACTGTACCAAAATACCTAGCAGCCCACCAAAAAAAATTCAGGGATGTTGGGTCTGTTAAGAATTAACATTCATAAAGGGCTTTTAGTTTCCAGAACAGAGTCTGTAATTATTATGGGGTACACTCAGTTCTGCCAGAATGCATGTTTTCACAATGTGTTTTGACCAGAAAACGATGACAGAATTAGGGAGCATTCTTCCAACAAAGTGAATTGGTCCGGGACAAGAAATAGTCCTGCCCATATAGACAGTGTACGTCATGGTGAGTACTACATTGCAAATTTTCCTCAAAGTGGGATTTCTACAAGAATGCAACCCCCACATTTTAGGAGAACTGGAGGTATTACTAATATAATCTTAGTTCTCTCCCCAAAATGCTATAGTAATCCAGGCAAGATTTAGCCTATGTTCCCTGGGCCTTGGTAGAATTTCTGTGATCTGATTGTTTTTGACAACTGTTCACAAGGCAACCTGATCTCCTTGTAACCTCCCCAGCGCTTAGAACAGTGCTTTGCACGTAGAAAGTGCTTAATAAATGCCATCATTAATTAATTAATTAACGTTGACAACCTTGCAGTCAATCAGCACTATTTATTGAGCACCTAGTGTATGCTCCTAAGGACCCTCAAAGTGGGTCCTTACCAAGTTTTGGCTTACACAATCATTCCTTTTACTTAGGGCTGCCCCTTCCCTTTATTAGTACTACTAATAATAATTATGGTATTTGTTAAGCGTTTACTATGTACCAAGCCCTGTTCTAAGCTCCGGAGTAGATACAAGATAATCAGGTTGGACACAGTCTCTGTCCTACATGTGGCTCACAGTCTTAATCCCCATTTTATGGATGAGGTTACTGAGGCACAAAGAAGTTAATTGACTTGACCAAGGTCACACAACAGACAAGTGGCAGAGCTGGGCTTTGAACCCACGTCCTCTGACTCCCAAGCCCGTGCTCTTGCCACGAGGCCATGCTTTAGGCCATTCCCTCCCTTACTGGGAAGGCAGCTTGGTGTAGCGGAAACAACACAGGACTGAAAGTGATCAGACCTTAATACTAGTTCCAACTGTCAATTGTGTGCTGTGTGAACTTGGGCATGTCCCTTCTTTGTGTTTTAATATCCTCATCTGTAAAATGGTAGAAAAATGTCTGTTCTCCCTCCCTCTTAGACTGGGAGCCCTTGTGTGTCAGATCTACTTATCTCATTTCTACCCCAGCACTTGGCATATAGTAAGTACTTAATCAGTACATTCGTTATAAGATGCCTAGGCAGAACTGTGGTTTTGGAAAGTGTTTTCTTTCTATACTTTGTAGCCTCAGGAAGTCTGCCTTAATCAATCAATCAATCAATCATATTTATTGAGCGCTTACTGTGTGCAGAGCACTGTACTAAGCGCTTGGGAAGTACAAGTTGGCAACATATAAAGATGGTCCCTACCCAACAGTGGGCTCACAGTCTAGAAGGGGGAGACAGAGAACAAAACCAAACATATTAACAAAATAAAATAAATAGAATAGATATGTACAAGTAAAATAGAGTAATATGTACAAACATATATACATATATACAGGTGCTGTGGGGAAGGGAAGGAGGTAACGCGGGGGGGTTGGAGAGGGGGATAAGGGGGAGAGAGAGGGAGGAGGGAGAGACTCTTCTGGGTTCCACTCATTTATCCCCTGACTCTGTCCTGTGCTTCTTCCACCAAAATACTTCTCCTATCCCTGTGGGTTTCTGAATAGGGGACTCTCTTCCCATTTGGTTCCAGCCCAAAGTAAAGACTGCAGGGATCCATGGGTCACAGGGGGCCACCTAAACTCGTTTCTGACTTCCAATCAGTATACTGTTTGAGGGCTCACCTTGTGCTTCTTTCTTGGATTGATTTCTGCTCCCACCCTCCTCGGGCTTGGCATTATTTGCTCATTTGCCTTGCTTTGCTCATTATTCAGCAAGGTGATAAAAGTGGGGTGGGTGGACCCCAAGTTCTGTCAATGGGCTCATGTTACCAAAGTGCAAGTGATCCATTGCTTAATGAATCATTCCTTCTGCTAATCAGCTCTTGTTAGGTACCTGTAAGATTCCAATGATCACACTTTTTTTCTTCCCTTCAATGTCTCCCAGATTGGTAGACGTAACAGATTTTTATCTTTTTTTTCCCCCTCCTGCTTTCTCTGTAGAGGGCATTTCTGTGCAGTCTCATTGTTAGCAGACCTTCAAGCGCTTGTGTCAGCCATCAGCATAATGGACTACACACACTATTGATTTAATGACAGCTATCACTGCTAGGAATTGATCTAATGTTTTCATTACACTAAAAATGCTTTAACAAGTTCATTCTGAATTAGGTGATGGGAAAGATCTGCCCAACTCCTGATCCTGTTCCCTATAGGAAAGGGATTTATATGGTCCAGCTGGAAGACAAGAGGCATCATGATAGTTTGCTTTGGAGACAAGTTATGTTCTGCCCTCTAGCTCGAAGCAGTGTTTTTCAACCAGTGGACTGCTACCACCAAATTTTTTCAGCCCATTAAGTGGTTCTTGCCTCAAGCCCCTTTACCACCATAGTGTTTGCTTTACTCAGAGAGAAAGGAGAGAGTAATCTGTTTGCTTTAGATAATTGATAGGTCTGCGATATAAAGATGTTATTTGCTGTGACCTTGTAAGTGTTGTTTTAGTTCTCTATTCTGAGCCAGTCATTTGTTCTCCCCTCTCTGTGAGTAGGTCTGTGGTTGCATAGGATAGGAAATCTAGTTCCCTCAGAATGGTACATTCAGGTCTGTTATATTGTTCTCTCCCAAGTGCTTAGTACAGTGCTCTGCACACAGTAAGTGTTCAATAAATGAGTGATTGCTCGATTGAAAAAGTGACACACTCCCAAGCCTTTCCTCATTCGGAAAGGTGGAAATAATTTGTTTTGCCAACAGTGGGCTGTTCTTGTCCTTTCTTATCCTATCAAGTCATCTCCAACTGCGTGGACAGGTCTCTCCCAGAATGCCCCACCTCCATCTGCAAACATTCCAGTAGTGTATCCATAGCGTTTTCTTGGTTAAAAATATGGAAATAGTTTACCATTACTTTCTTCCGTGCAGTAAACTGAAGTCTCCACCCTCAATTCTCTCCCATGCCACTGCTACTCAACACAGGTGAGCTCTGACTTGTAGCTGATTGCCTTCCACTCGTTAGTCTCTGCTCAAGCTTGGAGTGGAATGGGTATGCCTCTGCTTGACTCTACCTCTTCTATCTGCAACTGCTAGAGTACTGGAAACTCTCTAGGTGCAATCCTGAGAGGAGGGGTTGTTCTTAAGGGACCCAAAACACATTGTTTAGGAAAGGAATCTTCCTGATTTTGAGTTGAGGGGAGGAAGGGGTAGGTCTGAGGGGCTGACTGTTTTTCTTCACTCCAGGCCCCATCTCAGAATCACCATTAGCACCAACCACACGTGGTGTCTACTCCCTGTTCTAACAGAAAAATTGTACTAAGCCTGTAGACTTACCCTCTAGACTGTAAACCTGTTGTGGGCAGGGAACGTGTCTGTTATATTGTACTCTCCCAAGCACTTAGTACAGTGCTCTGCACACAGTAAGCACCCAGTAAATACGATTGACTGGCTGACAGACTAAGTGCTGGGGTTGATACACGATAATCTGATCCCTCATGGGACTCACAGTCTAAGTAGGAGAGAGAACGGGTATTGAATCCCCATTTTGCAGATGAAGGAACTGAGGCTAACTAAAGGAAAACTGTTTTTATTTCTCTCTCTCTTTTTCCTCTTCTCTATGTCTACCCCACTCTCCTAAATTAGGGAAGATTTTCTCCTAACTTCTCCGACTGAGACTTGCTGACTATAAAACTGATCAAAAATGCCAATAAGAGAAATAATCACAGAAGTCATAGTTATGCAGTGCTGTTATTTTTTCAGGTCAGTGTGTGTGCAAGGGTGTACACCCGATATTAAAATGTATGGCACTTGTCAGGAAAATTATTATTTCCACCAGTAAGGTGACTGGTCATTAAGAATTTGATGGTTCTCCTGTCTTTATTCTTACACTTCCAAGTGGATCTCGTCCACAGATAAAATCTAGTCCTGTTCCATGTAACATTAGTCCCATCACTGCTCTTGAAATGTTAGTCTCTAATGAGCCAACAATAACTATTTTACCTCCCATCTGAATCTGATTAGCAGACTAAATACTTATTGTTCCACTAAAGCCCCCACTGCTCCAGTTGCCTGAGGCCTCCCCTCAGGCAGGAAAGAGATGATCTTAGTTGGAACAGACTTTGGTACCTTTTGACATTTTATTGGAAAACAGTTCCTGAGAGAAGACGAGAATGTGGGTGTGAAGGAAGAGGTGGTTGCCCTCTGCACAGAGAAGCCCGACACCTGAAAGGCCCTTGAAAATAGCCCAGGTGAACCTTCGATCCCAAGGATCGAAGTTGGGTTGTTTTTCGGTGGGATCTATTTAACTTTTAAATGTGTTAAGTTTCCTCCTTTCTCCCAGTCTTCTGCATGGATTCCGCTTGCTAAAGATTCCTATTTTAAACTCAAGTTGGTGAAATGGCAAAAATTTCCTCTGAGTGGCTGGGGCATTCTGGCTGAGTTGGCCCAATAACTTTACCAGCATCATCATCAATCGTATTTATTGAGCGCTTACTATGTGCAGAGCACTGTACTAAGCGCTTGGGAAGTACAAATTGGCAACATATAGAGACAGTCCCTACCCAACAGTGGGCTCACAGTCTAAAAGACCAGCAGCCTTCGACTTGCGATGTTCCAGGTACTCCCGTGTCCAAACCGGACCAGAGACGCATGGATGGTTGCCACAGAGACAGCCAGGTAGCTTCCAAAGTGGGGGACTGGGCCCCACTGGAGTTACTACAGTCATGTCCCTGCCCTTGAGGAATGGCAAGACACAAATTTGCAAACATGCAAATAGAGCGACTGAGGCATGGCAACCTAAGCGGAGACCCAACAGCTTCAGAAACATGCAAATATCTAATTCACAGAAATGCATGTGAGCACTGGGCAGAACCCCTTGCATTATCGGGGTGCTTGACAGCAAGTATTTGGAGGCCTGGTGGGGGGATGCCTATTTCCTGAGAAACACCAGGTCTGTTGAGTAAGGAATGGATTTTGAGTGGACTTATTTTCTGCATTTCTCTTCACCTGCACCTTAGACCTGGGAGCATTTAGACTATGACAATTTCTTGAATGAGCAAGTTCCTCACTATAACTTAGGAAAAACTAAGTGGCTCCTTTAAATTCTATCCTTGCATGGGTGTTTACACTTTCTGGCCTGCTTACTTCAGGCTCTAGTCACCTTGAAAAGTTTTCCAAAACACCTCTACCCAAATTCTCTTAGAGCCTCACAATGCTGCTTTCATTTGACACTTTAGAAGCAGCATTAAATCTTTTTAGTTCCTCTAGAATACATATATATATGAGAGAGTGTGGTGTGTATGTGTTTGTGTGTGTGTAACCTCTGGGGTTGAAGAAGAGGGGATTGATTGAGATTTTTATCTGTATGTGTGCATGGTGTGTGTGCAACCTCTGGGGTTGAAAAAGATGGGATTGACTGAGATTTTTATCTGTGTGTGTGTGCGAGTGAGTGAGAGAGAGAGAAAATCAACTGATTAAAGAGAAGCAGCGTGGCCTAGTGAACAGAGCACAGGCCTGGGAGTCAGAGGAGGTGGGTTCGAATCCTGGCTCTGCCACTTTGCTGTGTGACCTTGCGCAAATCACTTCACTGCTTTATGCCACAGTTACCTCATCTCTTAAAATGGGGATTAAGACTGTGAACCCCAAATGGGACCTGGACTGTGTCCACCCTGATTAGCTTGTATCTGCCCTGAGCTTAGTACAGTTCTTGGCACATAGTAAGCATTTAACAAATACCATTAAAAACACACAAACAAAAGCTCCTCGGGAGTGACAGATAATCCCTTCTACAGTGTATATGTGATATAATTGCCCCTGGATGCATTGTTGCATTTACAACCCAAGTGTCTCGTGATGCTTTTGTTTTTCCCTGTTGGTGTGGTGATCATCTTGAAGCCTCTGTTCTAAGATAAAGTGGTCATTCATTCATTCAGTTGTATTTATTAAGAACTTACTGTGTGCAGAGCACTGTACTAAGCACTTGGGAAAGAACAATGCAACAATAAAGAGTGACACTCCCTGCCCACATTGAGCTCACAGTCTAGAGGTGCTTTATTCAGAAATTTTTCAATAATCAGAACAGTCACACTTTTCAATAAAACCTCTGTTAGCAGCCCAATCCATTTCCCTGGGCAGTGGTGGACAGTAGGGGATACAGAACATTTTGGAGGTGGGCAGCAGCAGCTTCAGTGGAAGAGATAACTTGCTCTTGTTCCATTGTTCCTCTCTCCCTCATTTGCCACTTCCTCCCCACCCCAACCATCTTCACCTTTTGCTCTTCCCTCTCTTTCCTCCTCCTCCTTCCACTTTTGGCCCTGTTCTCATGCTGATTTTTGACCAGATTTTTGATCTGTGTAATCTAACACAGCCACCCTTTTTTGAATTTCTGTATGCCAAGATGACTGGTCTTCTGCTGCCACCTCCCCCTGTGCTATCGGCTTGTCTTTTTTTTTTAATGATATTTGTTAAAGCACTTACTCTGTGCCAGGCACTGTACTAGGTGCTGAAGTTGATACAAGCTAATCAGGTTGGACTCAGTTCATGTCCCACAGGGGACTCCAAGTCTTAATCCCCATTTTATAGCTGAGGTAACTGAGGAACAGATAAGTTAAGTGACTTTCCCAAGGTCAAACAGCAGACAAGAGGCAGAGATGGGATTAGA
This sequence comes from Tachyglossus aculeatus, assembly GCF_015852505.1. Lineage (NCBI taxonomy): Eukaryota > Metazoa > Chordata > Mammalia > Monotremata > Tachyglossidae > Tachyglossus > Tachyglossus aculeatus. The sequence goes on along the minus strand of NC_052078.1, from coordinate 7,113,849 downwards.
ACCCAGGTCCTTCTGATTCCCAGGGTTGTGCTCTATTCACTAGGCCACACTGCTTCTCTAAAAATGTTTCTTCTGTCTTCCTTTTTTATGAATTTACCACATCAGTAGTAGTAGTAATACTATTTTTTTCAACACCGTGCACAGAACACTGTACTAAATGCCGTGAAAATCATCATCATCATCATCAATCGTATTTATTGAGTGCTTACTATGTGCAGAGCACTGTACTAAGTGCTTGGGAAGTACAAATTGGCAACATATAATGATTGCCAATCATGAAATGGATGGAAATAAGTAGAGGTGTGAAATATCAGCTTATATTTCAGCAACTCTTTGGGTACCCTGCCTTGGTTCATTTCCTTCACTCTCCCATCCAGGTTATCCTTGCTCCTGTGGCATCTCTTAAGCGTTTGAAAGAACCAAAGCAGCTTCCATCCAGAGGGAGGCTTAGGCTCTGGGAGAGTCAAGATCAACAGTCACTGAATCCCCAGGTGTATTTTCACGTGAAGATTTTCTTAATAGGAAATTGTAATCATGCAAATTATAGTGATTTACACACATAGGGATGTCAGTTAACATGAAAATGCAAAGCTGCAGTACAACTAACTGAGCATAGTGCAAGTATATTTGTAAGATAATGAGATGAAACAATTAGTTTGGGCATAATTATATTAGGTACTCTGAACTGTAAATTATGTTTTTGTATTTTAAAACCCATAAATGTAAGGTCGTTCATTTTTCTAGTAACAGGGTGTCTGATTTGGCTTGTGAACTCACCCTACAAGGTATCACTTTTCTGCTGTGTGACCTTGGGCAAGTCACTTAACTTCTCTGTGCCTCAGTTCCCTCGTCTGTAAAATGGGGATTAAGATTGTGAGCCCTATTTGGGACAAGAACTGTGTCCAATCTGATTTGCTTGCATCTACCCCAGTCCTTAGAACAGTGCTTGACACATAGTAAGCACTTATTAAATACCTTTTTTAGTATTATTATTACCAACTCTTCGTTTTAAGTGTGGGAGCGAAAAGGGAGCAAGGACTTTAGGTGCTTGGGGGTTTGTGGAGTGAGGGGAAGGCGACTTAGCGGACAGTCTTTTCAGCCTTGATTTCAAACTGTTCTTGTCAGAGACTGGGAGGAGCTGGACTGGGATTTCAGTTCAAACAGCTGGAGTTGGTCCCTATAGATGGGCATAAAAATCTTCTTGAATTCCCCAATCACCTTTCCCTCAAAAAGGATTCTGAACACACATTGCCTCCAGACTGCAAGCTCCTTGAGGGCAGGTATCATTCATTCATTCATTCAATCATATTTATTGAGCACCTACTGCGTGCAGAGCACTGTACAAAGCGCTTGGGAAGTACAAGTCGGCAACATATAGAGATGGTCCCTACCCAACAATGGGCTCACAGTCTAGAAGGGAGAGGCAGATAACAAAATAAAACATGTAGACAGGTGTCAAATCGTCAGAACAAATAGAATTAAAGCTGTGTGCACATCATCAACAAAATAAATAGAATAGTAAATATGTACAAGTGAAATACATATTTACTATTCTATTTATTTTGTTGATGATGTGTTACAGTATTGTGTTATTGACTCTGATACTGTGCTCTCCAAGGACCTAGTCTTTTGGGTTTTTTTAATGAAACTCATTGAACATTTAACTATGTCCCCGGCTCCATACTCAGCATTTAGTTCAGTGCTTCGCAAGCAGTAAACACTCAATAAATACCATTTATTGATTGCTGCTTTGAGGAAGGGTCCCTGTTCAACTGGTGAAGTGAGCTAACAGGCTCTTGCTCTTCAAGAAAGGTCAACTCCATTCTGTCCACTGAACCCATCATCTGAGAGGTAATGACTGGCGAGTTTGGCCAGTCATTGCATTTTGACTCCTGTGATCAAGATGATGTCTACCCACGAATGGATATAAAAATCCTTTTGAATGTTCTAGACACCTTGATCCCCAAGAGGAGTCTCAGCACATACTACCACTAGACTGTAGGCTCCCTGAGGACAGGGACCATGACTACCGACTCTATTTCCCAGTACTCTCCCAAGTGTCTAGTAGAGTGCTCTGCACACATAGACTGTAAGCTAGTTGTGGACAAGGAACGTATCCGTTACATTGTTATTCTGTATTCTCCCAAGCGCTTAATACAGGGCTCTGCATACGGTAAGCACTCAATAAATCCGATTGACATAGGAATGCTCAAAAAATACCATTAATTGATCAGTACGTTTAGGCGTCTTTTCTCCTACGTGGATTCTTCATTAGCATATAGGACACAGACCTAAAAGGCACTATGGCCCAATCTGGAGTGTTTAGGGAGGGTTACCTCCCTTCCGAATGATTTTGTGAAACAGCGTGGCTCAGTGGAAAAGAGCCTGGGCTTTGGAGTCAGAGGTCATGGGTTCAAATCCCAGCTCTGCCGCTTGTCAGCTGTGTGACTTTGGGCAAGTCGCTTCACTTCTCTGGGCCTCAGTTCCCTCATCTGTAAAATGGGGACTAAGACTGTAAGCCCCATGTGGGACAACCTTATCACCTTGTAACCTCCCCAGCACTTAGAACAGTGCTTTGCACATAGTAAGCGCTTAATAAATGCCATCATTATTATTATTATTATTATTATTATTTGGGTTAACACCAACGTCGCCCCCTAGTGGCCATCTTGAAGAAATGGGAAAAGACAGGTCCTTGCTCACTACTATTAATTATTAATAACAGTGGCACTTGTTAAGCGCTTACTATGCGCAAAGCACTGTTCTAAGCGCTGACTATTGTCATCAGCATCATTTCAAACTGTGGCCCGTCCCCACCTTACACATTTCCTCAGTGGTTCAGTTGCCCTTAGTGAATACGGGGTGGGCAAAGAGGGTTATTAGGTTTCTCTTAGCCCATATAACTGATGAGTGCTTCTCTCAGATCCTAACTGCCCCCATTCTCCCCAACCTCAGATCCTTTGACCCAACCCTAGAGAAGCTTTTGGAAGGGAGAGAAAAAAAGCTCGACTTCTGAGTCACTGTTGCCACTATAACTCCCTCCTTCACCTCCATCCTTTTTCTCTCCTCGCCAGTCATTTGATGAGATCAGTAATCTCGAGGAATAATAGAAATGGGAAAGGTCATATGGAACGATCCCCTGCCTTCAGACAGATAGTAATAATAATAATAATGGTATTTGTTAAACGCTTACTACGTGCCAAGCACTGTTCTAAGTGCTGGGGTAGATATAAGGTAATTAGGTTGTCCCACCTGGGGCTCACAGTCTTAATCCCCATTCTACAGATGAGGTAACTGAGGCATAGAGAAGTTAAGTGGCTTGCCCAAGGTCGCAGAGCAGACAAGTGGCGGAGCCGTAATTAGAGCCTATGTCCTCTGCCTCCAAGGCCTAAACCATCCAGGAGAGTTGGATGGCTCTTCGTTCCTGAAAGATCTCCAGGGATGGGGATTTCACCCACCTCTTGGGGCACCTATGCCAAAAGTTTATCATGCTAACACTCAAGAAGTTATTTCCTATGTCCAACAGAAATTGACCACTTTTTCTTGTTTAGTCCTCTTCGAAAATGGAGAACTTGGCAGCATTCTCCTTATAAAGCAGTCAATCAGTGGTATTTATTGAGCACTTATTATGTGCATATCACTGTACTAAGCGTTTGGGAGAATACAACAGAGTTAGCAGATATATTCCCTGCCGATAACTACCTTAAGGTCACGCCCTTCACCTTCCCTTCTTCAAGTTAATCCCAATTCCATTAATGTTTTCTCATAGGACCCATTTACCATCCTGTTCCCTGTTTTTGTGGCTCTTAGTTTTATCACCTGTTTATCTCACCTGATGGAAAGAAAAAGGGCCTGGGAGAAAGTAGACCTTGATTCTTACCCCTGCTCTGTCAGCGGCCCGGTATGGGACTACAGGCAAATAACATAAGGTCTCTGTACTTCAGTTTCCTCATCTGTAAAATGGGGATGAAAAACTTAGTCTTCCTCCCTCTTAAGCTCTGAATGGAGAAAGGGCTGTGTCCGATATAAGTATCTTATATAACAATTGTGGCATTTAAGTGTGCCAAACACTGAACTAAGTGCTGAGGTAAATACAAGTAAATCCGGTTGGAAACAGTTCCTGTCCACTTGAGGCTCACAGCCTAAGTAGGAGGGAGAATGGGTATTGAATCCCTATTTTACACATGAGGAAACTGTGACCCAGGGAAATTAAGTGACTTGCCCATGGTAAAGTAAGCAGGCAGGTAACAAAGCTAGAATTAGAACCCAGGTGCTCTGATGCCCCAGCCTGTGTACTTTCCATTAGGCCACACTGCTTCTTAACCGCTTGTATCTATCCCAGTTTTTAGCCCAGTGCTTCAACACAGTAATTGCTCATCGCCACTTGTCTGCTGTATGACCTTGGGTAAGTCACCTCACTTCTCTGTGCCCCAGTTACCTTATCTTTAAAATGAGTTTTAAGACTGAGCCCCATGTGGGACAGGGTCTGTGTCCAACCTGCTTAGCTTTTATCTATCCCAGTGCTGAGAACAGTGCTTGACACATAGTAAGCTCTTAACAAAAACCATCATTATCATTGTTATTATTATTATAAATAGCATCTAGGGAATGACCACAAGTGGCAGGAGAAGCTGCGTGCGAGTCCTGACTAGGGTGGCGGTGAGTAAGCTGTGGGCAGAGAGGAGCATTGGAGGGACAGGATGGACCAGGAGCTGCTCACCTGCCTCTGGAGGCCACCTTGACGTGGACCAAGTAGCCATCCTTCTTCCCCTTCATCCCCAGCGCAGGCCTCTCCCTTGCCCCCACCTCCAGCTGAGTGTGTGCCCTGCCAATCTCTCGCCACTGCGCCATTCCTCCCAGCTGGTTTTAATAAACTCTACACTCAAGTGGTTTAAACAAAGATTTCAGATTAACATTTAAATGAAGGCTGGACGAGAAGTCGGGAGACCTGGGTCACGGCTGTCCCACTCCGCTCCCTATTCTGTGACCCGGGGCAGAAACGGGAAATGATCCTGTCTTTCACACCTCCTCAGGGGATGGCAGAGGGATTTTCAGGCGCGAATGGGTTAATGATTTCATTAACAGAGCACCCTCCCTTCCCCATCTCGACTGCTTTCACCTTTCTGATCCTAATTCCTCTCCTCAAGATCAGAAATTCGAGGGGATGGATGAAGCAGTTGTCAAAGGTCCCTATTAGGCCCGTATCTCTAAGATTCCACCCACCATTTTCATTTCTGAAGTCAGAGGAGAGAGCTCATTTCTCTTCTGCTTTTTCTTCTTTTCTCTCTCTCTCTCTCTCCCCCCTCCCATCTCTCCCTCCCTTCCTCCACCCACCATGGCCTTTACCTGTGGCCCATCTAGAAAAAAGTCTCAGGTGGAAGCGGTTTGGCCTAGTGGCTTGGAGCACAGGCCTGAGCATTAGAGGACCTGGGTTCTAATCCCAGCTCCACAGCTTGTCTGGTGTGTGACCTTAGGCAAGACACTTAATGCCTCAGTTTCCTCATCTTCTAGACTGTGAGCCCGTTGTTGGGTAGGGACCGTCTCTATATGTTGCCGACTTGTACTTCCCAAGCGCTTAGTACAGTGCTCTGCACACAGTAAGTGCTCAATATATATGATTGAATGAATGAATCTGCAGAATAGGGATTCAACACCTGCTCTCCCTCCCACTTAAACTCCTAGCCCCATGTGGCACAGGGATTGTGTCCAAACTGATTGTTGCCCCTACCCCAAGGCTTAATGTAGTGATTGACATATAGTAAGTACTTAACAAATATTATTGTTATTATTATTATTTTGGAAGAAGGCCAAGGAAAAAGCCCTAGCTAATTTTTGCGTTTTAAAGTCATTAGTCCAAGTTCAAGAAACAAAGAATTGCCAGGAGTGTATGTGGGAGGATGGTAGTAGTAGTATTTATTGGCACCCCCTGGGTGTTAGTAGAGAAGCATGAGACATTTCATACTCACAAGGCATTTACACTCAAATGGGCTCACCCCAGCGCTCCACCACTTGTCTGTTGTATGAACTTGGGCAAGTCACTTAATTTCTCTGTGCCTCAAAGAAATCTGCTAAAAAAAAATGGGGATTAAGAGTGTAAGTTAAACCCCATGTGGGACAGGGACTGTGTCCAACCTGATTAACTTGTATCTACCCCAGTGCTTAAAACAGTGCTTGGCACGTAGTAAGGGCTTAACAAATACCATAATAATTATTAATTATTATTATTAGAAGCTACAAGGCCCCCTCCAGACTGGCTCCTACCTGCTCACCTTTCCACCATCCTTCAACCTCCTTCCCCTTGTAGCCAAATCCCCTCTGTTCACCTGCTGTCTAGATCCCTTGCAGAAGCTCCAGGAAAATCTGGAAGTTTGGGGTTCTCTGAACAGACATTCCGGAGAAGGAGGGCCTCTGGGGCTCCGTGGTATACACTCACTGTGGTTAGGGAATGTGTCTACTAACTCTGCTTTATTGTACTCTCCCAAATGCACAGTGCAGTGCTCTGCTCACAGTAAGCGCTCAATAAATATGATTAATTGCTGCAGGATGAATGGACAGCAGGAGAGAAATCACAGTCAGTTACTCAGTGGTATTTATTAAGCGCTTACTGGGCGCAGGGTACTGCACTAAGCACTGGGGAGAGTAAAATACTACTGAGTTGGAAGTCCTGTTTCCTCCCCACAAGGAGCTTCAGTCTCGAGGGTTCAGTGGCTACCTAATGGCCTGCTGAAGTTTTACACGAGGGCTTGGAAGTGAGCTCAGCCCTGGAGAGCCGGTGGTGATTCAGCCGGCCCGTTTCGGGTACTCCCTCCCCTCCCCTCCTTCTCCTTTGTCACCAGCGGGGTCTGTATCTCCTTCAGCTTGCAAGGCTCTGATGGATGAGATCGAGTATGATGTGATGAAGGCACGCCAGAAGAAGAAGGTGGAGGTTGGGTCGTTCCGAATCAACCCTGATGGGACGCAGCAGAGAAAGAAGGTAACCGGGAGATGATACGACAGCTCATAATTGCTGATCCGTGCAATTACCAGCCATTTAGCCAAACAGCAGTTGGTCTTAGTCTTCTAACCTTTTTCTTGTTCCGGGTATCAGTTTCTAAATTGCTTCTGGCTCCCTAGGGACCCAAAGTAATCTTTAAGCTTGGAAATGAAGTATTTCTTTTCAGAACCTAAAGTTGTGCCTCCAGCCTGTTTGAAGCCATTTCTGGACCGTTGTTCTTGAGGAGTGCAAGTAGCCCCTTGTGATTCCTGGGCAGTGCAGGCAGGGGGGCAAGGCAAGGCTTGTCTAGACATTTCATCGGGTCACTGAGGTTTCCCCCACGGTGTTTTCTCAGGTGGGAGAGAGGGGGTTGGTAGTTCGGTCTGCATAGAAAACAATGAAGTAGAAAAATTCCCAGCCCTGAGAGATGCATCTGGGCCCGGGGATTCCACCCAGCGTCTGTCAAAAGATTGGGAATTTGCTGTATCAATCAATCAAGGGTATCTGTTGAACACCTATTGTGTACCAAGTACTGTACCATTATCATTATTATTACTATTGTATTGGTTAAGTGCTTACTACGTGTCTAGCACTGTTCTAAGCACTGGGGTACGTACAAGTTAATCAGGTTGGACACAAGTCCCTGCCCTAGTTGGGGGCTCACTGGCTGAGTGACTGTAACGAGTTCTGGAGAGAGTTCCTTTTGGGTAGGTTGCTAGGTCTTAAGATGCTGGTCTGGAGAGTCCCTTCTTGAACCCTAGAGTATCATCATCATCATCATCAATTGTATTTATTGAGCACTTACTATGTGCAGAGCACTGTACTAAGCGCTTGGGAAGTACAAATTGGCAACATATAGAGACAGTCCCTACCCAACAGTGGGCTCACAGTCTAAAAGGGGGAGACAGAGAACAAAACCAAACATACTAACAAAATAAAATAAATAGAATAGATATGTACAAGTAAAATAAATAAATAAATGGAGTAATAAATATGTACAAACATATATACATATATACAGGTGCTGTGGGGAAGGGAAGAAGTTAAGATGGGGGGATGTAGAGGGGGACGAGAGAGAGAGGAAGGAAGGGGCTCAGTCTGGGAAGGCCTCCTGGAGGAGGTGAGCTCTCAGCAGGGCCTTGAAGGGAGGAAAAGAGCTAGCTTGGCGGATGGGCAGAGGGAGGGCATTGGAGGACTCCAAAACTGCTCTGGATTGTCACTGGGGCACTCAAATAAGACGAAACTTTACCCAGTTGAGATTTCTTACTCCCGTCTAAATGTGAAGTCAGGCCTAGAGCCTTAGCCTGTCCCCCTGCCTCCCAGCATGGCCTAGTGGATAGATTATGGAGTTGGGAGTCAGAAGGTCATGGGTTCTAATCCTGACTCTGCCACTTGACTGCTGTGTGACCTTCGGCAAATCATTTAACTTCTCCGTGCCTCGGTTCCCTCATCTGTAAAATGGGGATTAAGACTGGGAGCCCTTTGTGGGACAGGGACTGTGTCCAACCCATTTTTCTTGTATCTACTCCAGCGCTTAGAATGGTGCATGGCACATTGTAAGCTCTTAACAAATACCACAGTTATTATCATTAGGCCATGCTGGACGGGGGACCAGCAGTTATTCCCGGACCATCAAATCCACAGGCCTGTAGCTCAGGCCTCCCATCTCCCGTGCAGCTGGTGGAATATGTGTCCAGCTTGGTATTCACGGGAGGAACAAAGGACGCACATAGCTGCATACCAATGTGTGGGTGACGCTTGGGCAAACGTGTCACAGCCGCTGGATTTCTAGCAAGTGTCTACAAACGAGGAAGAAGTTCTCTGTACCGCGGAGTTCTTGTTCTCCTAGGGTTGGTCTCCAATTCTCTCCTGTTTTGCAGATCTCCTTGAAACTGTTTTCATTTGTGTCCATCTCTGTGGCAGGAAAAACAGTGTCTGGAATCCAGGGGAAAATGAAACTTTTTTCAGAGTCAGGAAAGGAGGGAAAGGCAGGGAGAAGAAAGATACCACTGGGTCCTGTTTGGAGACTCCAGAACTCTGGGAGCAGCCTCAGGTCAATCATATTTATTGAGTGCTCACTGTGTTCAGAGCACTGTAATAAGTGCTTGGGAGAGTACATTACAGCAATAATCAGACACATTCCCAGCTGACCATGAGCTTACAGTCAAGAAGGAGAGAATAATTTAGAGAGGAGCAAGCTACAGCTTCAATTGTGGCAAGTTCCCTTTAAATGCTCTGTGCATCCTTTATTCTCTACATGGATGTCTCCTTTTCCCTAGGTCCCTGGCTGCCTTATGTATATATACGTGCACACACTTTTATCGCCTTGCTATCCTCATGCACAGCACTGCAGATGACATTAAAGAAGTTACTGGCCATAAAAATTGGCATCCTCACTGGTCTTCCTTTCATTTCCCTCTTCCTCTTTCTCACTGTTACCTCCTCAATACTTTGGGCTCCTCACAGAGGGGCCAGGGGCAATCCCCACGAATACAGGACACTGAGGCACACGGGACACCACGTGTGTCATGCCAGGAGCCCTTTATAATGTAATGGTGTCACGGTATTAGTATTTATTGAATGCTCCCTGGTGCAGTGCACTGTACTAGGCACTTGGGAAGTTCAGAGTAAAGAAGTGACATATTTCTTACCCCAAAGGCATTTACCTTCTAATGGGGGAGACAGGCAAAAATATTTACAACCACAGTAGATCAAATAAGAAATTGAATGTACATATATGCAAGATAGTTCATAAGTGCTAGAATTGACTGGCAGGCTCATATGGCTTAGGTTGCAGGGAAATTGATCAGAAAAGTCTTGATGGAGGAGGTGGGATTTCAGGAGGGTTTAAAATGTGGGCAGAGATGTGGTCTGCCAGATTTGGAAAGAGGATCTTTTTCTGCCAGAATTTCGGCTTGTTCAGACTCTAATAATTTTCTGGGCAAGAAGATGACTTGAGCCTTGGCTGATTCCATTTAAAAAGTGGATAAAATTTTGGGGGAACACAATGGGGCAGCGGTTGTTGGGATGAGGTTGCTGAAAGTCTGGGCTCTGAGAGGTCAGGCAGATTCGCAACATAACAATGTATGAAACTTCAACATTTCAATAGCTCCAGTCTGTTTGCCCAGAGTTGCCAAACATTTTTATAATTTTCTCAGAAAGCCCCAAACCTCTATCTTAATTGATTCTTCCTCATTTCCTGCACATTGAGATTAAACATTCAAATATTCACATTGACACTCTTCCTCCTATTTGTCCTGGGAATATGCTGAATACGAATGAACCTCAACTCTTGATTTCCAGTTCCTTCTTCAGCCTACACAGTTGCCTTCCCTACTTTTTTCCCCCATGGATTCTAATTTATCTCCCGATATTGGCCTGTAGCTCCTGTTGAATGATCATTTCCAGACCTTCAGTGAGGAATTGCTAGAGAAATGCTGGGCTGTTTGGATCTCAGGATCGAGAAGCAGTGTGGCTCAGTGGAAAGAGCATGGGCTTTGGAGTCAGACATCATGGGTTCGAACCCTGACTCCACCACGTGTCTGCTGTGTGACCTGGGCAAGTCACTTAACTTCTCGGAGCCTCAGTTACCTCATCTGTAAAATGGGGATGAAGCCTGTGAGCTCCATGCAGGACAACCTGATCACCTTGTATTCCCCCCAGCGCTTAGAACAGTGCTTTGCACATAGTAAGTGCTTAACAAATGCCATCATTATTATTATTATTATTATCCCAAATGCTGTTTTGGGTGTATGCTGGCCAAGTGGATTTAATAAGGTTTCTAAAGCTATGATAGGGCTCTCACTCTGGTAATGTTTCATCGCTCAGAAGCAGCGTGGCTCAGTGGAAAGAGCACAGGCTTTGGAGTCAGAGGTCATGGGTTCAAATCCCGGCTCCTCCAATTGTCAGCTGTGTGACTTTGGGCAAGTCATTTAACTTTTCTGCACCTCAGTTACCTCATCTGTAAAATGGGGATTGACTGTGAGCCCCCCATGGGACAACCTGATCACCTTGTAACTTCCCCAGTGCTTAGAACAGTGCTTTGCACATAGTAAGCACTTAATAAATGCCACCATTATTAGTAGTAGTAGTAGTAGTAGTAGTAGTAGTAGTAGTAGTACTAATTGTAATGGTATTTATTAAGCACTTACTCTGTGTGGAGCACTGTACTAGAAATGGTTAGGTGAGCATTGGTCACAGTTCCTGGCCTTCCAGCTCAACCTAAAATTCAGGTGGGGAAGCATTTGGAGGCAGATAGAGTAGGAAAGATGAAGGAATATAAATACAAAACTGCATAAGAGACAAAGTTCAGATAATAATAACAATGGCATTTGTTAAGCGCTTACTATGGGCAAAGCACTGTTCTAAGCGCTGTGGGGGTTACGAGGTGATCAAGTTGTCCCACGTGGGGTTCACAGTCTTAATCCCCATTTTACAGATGAGGTAACTGAAGGTCAGAGAAGTTAAGTGACTTGCCCAAGGTCACACAGCAGACGTGTGGCGGAGCCGGGATTGGAACCCATGACCTCTGACTCCAAAGCCTGTGTTCTTTCCACTGAGCCACACTAAGATCAGCTTGGCCTAGTGGATAGAGCATGGTCCTGAGTGTCAGAAGGGCCTGGGTTCTAATCCTAGCCCTGCCACTTGTCTGATTTGTGACCTTGGACAACTCACTTCACTTCTCTTTTCCTCAATTCCCTCATCTGTATAATGGAGATTAAGACTGTGAGCCCCATGTGGGACATGGCCTGTGTGCAACCTGATTAACTGGTATCTACACCAGCACGTAGCCCAGTACCTGGGATATAGTAAGTGCTTGACAAATACTGTATAAAAAAAAGTCCAACAAGTCTGGTGGAAAAGGAGATCAGTAGGAGGCACAGGGTACACTAAGTGTTGAGGTCCTAGGTTTGGGTTCCAATTAGGGTGTAATTAAGGCTCGAGCTGACCAGAGCATGTTCCCAGGAATCTCAGGGCTTGCCATTTCAGTTAAAAACTAGAAGTCAAATCTCCAGTCTAGATTTGTTAATACTTGGAACCACACAGACACCCAACCATCATGCCCTACTGCAGCAAACTTGTACTTCCCAAGCGCTTAGTACAGTGCTCTGCGCACAGTAAGAGCTCAATAAATACGATTGATGATGATGATAATGATGATGATGCAGCGATAGACTGACTGAATGTGTGGCTAACTGAGGATTACCAATGAAGTCATTACAAATCACTGATCTCTTCCATGACCAAGCTAAAGTCCAGCTCGATGCTAGCGGGAGACCAGACACTGGGCCGGACACTGCAACTCCTCCTTTGGATGCCCCTTTCCAGAAGTGTCCAGAGAGGTCTGTGCCGTCTTAGGGACATTTTGAATAGCTAGTATCCATCAATCAATCATATTTATTGAGTGCTTCCTGTGTGCAGAGCACTGAACTAAGCTCTAGCCAGGCTTGGTAGACATGTTCCCTGCCCTCAAGGAGCTTATAGCTTTTAGACTGTGAGCCCACTGTTGGGTAGGGACTGTCTCTATATGTTGCCAAGTTAGTACAGTGCTCTGCACACAGTAAGCGCTCAGTAAACACGATTGATTGATCGACTGATTATAATCTAGAGATTGGCTTGTGTTGCGAAGGGAGCTGAATCGAATCCTCGAGGATGTTCCCCATCCCTTTTTTCCCAAACAGCCCCCTCCCAATGTACAGTCTTCCCATCAACCCTGGAGCAACCATTCGTTGGGTCAACTTTACCAAAGGCTGGGATGTCTTTCCTTGTGTCAGCACCAGGCTGAGGTCCACCTCTGGCCCCCAAGTGCGGGCCATAAAGCCCTGACTACTGTTTGGGGGCCGGGGCAATGGGCCCTCGGACTTGAGCTGGACGGAGCACTCTGTGCTCTGCTATGGTGGGGCCAGCAGAGGGACCTTTTCCCCAGGGTTATCCCAAAGTTCATGCCTCACTCTTCTCAACAAGGGGTTAAGCGAAACGACCGGCTTGTATTTTAAGTTCCAGATATCAGGGAATAAGAATTCATGGGGACCACGGAGAAAGCGGTACAGCATTAAGTTCCAGATGTCAGGGAATAAGAATTCACGGGGACCGCGGAGAAAGCGGTGCAGCATCAAGTTCCAGATGTCAGGGAATAAAAATTCATGGGGACCGCAGAGAAAGCGGTACAGCATTAGGAAAGAAAGAGATGATTTGGAGATGCCTTTGACTGTGCTAAAAGCCCAGCATCTACAAGGTTTGTGCCTTGAAAGTGACATGAGGATGACAGACTTCACTTCCAAGTGTTCCTCTGTACAGGTAATTAAGAAGCGTGTATTTTTCTTTTTTAAACTCCCCCCCCCCCAACTCTTTGTTTAGTGTATTAGGTTTAAAGGGCCTCACAGTTTCATAATTCTTCAGAGATTAATTTTGAATAAGATCAGTGGAAATTTGCTCTCATTCTCCTTTCTGGAGTGTGTGGATTAGGAAAATAAGCCAACTGAGTAGTTTGGCAATAAATGAAACAAACTTTTTCTGGTGTCCACACTTATGGGAGTTCTAAGGTCATTTCTTACAAATGATGATGATGATGATGGCATTTGTTAAGGGTTTACTATGTGCAATGCACTGTTTAAACAAATAGTTTAACTATTTGGGAATGTCTTGCTTGCTCCTTCCCCCCACCCCCCTATTTAAGAACGAGAGTGTATCGGGTGCGGAGGACAGGAGTACTGCATCAAAATACATACTCATTCATCGGTTTCAACTTATTTCCACCCAGTGGGCTGTACACGGGCTTGCTCGTTTCTCAGAGTTGGTTACAGAAACATTGTAACCTTGGGTGATAAGAGAATTTTTAAGAAGAGCTTCCGGCTCTTGATTCATAAGTGAGCAAATGTGACTGCAGTATGTACAGAAGGGCATTCAGGATTTTGCGGGGAGAGGGCAGAGATTTGGATAGTCTTCTTGCTTTGATTAGGGAATCTGACCACTCAAGTGAGTATATGTGTAGAGAATGATTGCTGCTCTTTGTGTGGCTTATCACTTTTTCAATTTTAAATCTGGATAGAATTGGCTTCTCATATCTAGCATCTGAGAGCTTTGAGGGGTTTTTGGTTTTTGGAGGTTTTTTTGTAGCATTAATACTTTATCCCCTTGCAGGAGGGTAGGGTTACCTGTAATCATTTCCTCAGCATATTTTCAGGCCATTCACCTTGGAAACAGTCTACCTGCAGAATATCTCAGAAGCGAAGCTCAGTTTCAGAAAACAGTAGCAGTAGAGTCTCCTTGGAGATTTTCTTATGCAGAATGAATATTCCAGTGAAATAATTCACGTTCTATGTAGCAGAAAAGGTTTTGCTAAATTGGTAATCCCAGTTTCTGTCATTCATTCAGGTAAACTTTTATGGGTCATTGATAGTCATCTTAACTGTAAAAACAATTTTAATCTAGGCTAAATGAAATTATATTTATCAGGATGGACTTATATTTTCACTTGTGGCATCTTCATTTGTTTCAACCTTCTGCTTAAAATTCGAGCTCCATAAACACTCCTTTTACTTGAAACTCAAGATGGGCTACAGTCCTCGGCTCTGTCTCTTGTTCTCCTTCACAACCTTGTTCCTTTTGAGACTCTGAAATCTTTTCTGACAGTCAAGGCTGTTGGGAGATAAGTGATCATTTCTTAAGACCTTGAAGGAGCAGATGAAACTGAGCTGACCCCATCTCTGTTTTGCTAAGGGAGCTTGTGTTTTCAGGGATTTCTGACCAAGACTTCGCTTTTCTACATCTTCCTTTCTCCCAAATTATGGCATGCAGTTTCAAGTGTCATCCATTCAGCATGAAATCCTTACTGGTATTTCCTATTTGCTCTGTCGACCTGATTTGATTGTGTGAGGTTGATGGCAGCAAGATTCCCCCAGAGGGTCAGATGAGCAGCTCTTTGGAAACAGAGAGACAAATAAGGAATCACCCCCATCTCAGAAGACTGGCTGTGTCACATTCAGCACACCTCCAATTGACAAGAAAAATAGCAGAATCCTAAATTTGGTTGGTAGAAGAAGAAAAAGAAGCTATTTTAATAGGTAAAAATTCAAAGGCAAAATTATTTTAAAAAACCTGATTTCCTTCTTAGAGCAAACCTTTCCAGAACAAGCTGGGAAAATCACTTAACTCCAGGGGATGATTTTTTTTCCCCAAATTTTATCTAGAAATCCAAAAATAAATGGTGGCCATTTTGAACAGGTCCTGGCAAATCATGTCTCAACTTCATTTAGTTTCTGAGAAATATAACAAGGCCTTGAAGGTGTGGTGGTGATAAAACACAGCATTCGAAGTATCAAACAGAAGATCCTGGGTTGGAAAAAATACTGACGGGGTATTGAATTTTCAATTTCAAATTAAAATATTCTGCATAAAAGGGGAATGTCTAAAATGCTCAATCTTATTACCTAGGAGATAAGTTGACCACAAGCTTTACTATCAGTAATCTCTTACAGTGAGTTTCTAGTTGGACCCCTTGCAAATTGATATGAACCCACTAATATGCTTGCAGTTATATTTTAGCTACCTGTCTTTAGAGGCCAGCATGTGGTAACTCCCGGGTCTGTTTCATTTGGTTTGGAAGCTCTCCATCGGAACACCGTTGGATTTCAAGAAATCCTTTGCCAGACCCAGTAAGTTCTGCATCTTGCCAATTTTTGGGAAAGAACCCAAGAATTGTGCCTCAGAGAAGGTATAGAGGTGGGAATGAAAGAGAGGGCATCTGAGAGAATTCCATCCATTTTGCAGTCACAGCTTTCCATTTCTCATGGTAAGCCAACAGAGGGATACAAAGGAATGGACAATAAACAAGGCAAACTGAAATTCCAACTAAACCATTTATGCCAATGTTTTGTTTCAGTTTTCGATGGACTAGGAAGAGCTTTCCCTTAAAGAAAATGCTACCATGTTTACTCTGCATTGGGCAAGGGAGAAAAACCAATTTAATTCCTGAATAATGTACCTCCTTTTTATCGCTTCCCTTTTCCAGTTGCTGCTTCATCCCTATTTTTTTTAACTTGGATTTTTCCTCAACGATATAACTTTTTCAACATGGGAAAGAAGAACTTTTGAAGAAAGAACTTTTGAACATGAGAAGAATTCCCATCAAGCCAGGTCACCCTCATCACCTAGAATTCTCCACGGTGCTGATTTTATATAATATATATTTATTTATTCCCTGGCAGAACTTCGTTTCTGGAAAAGAGTGATTGGTGAAGGGAAAGAGGGCGTTCCCTTTGAGCTAAAGGGTCAGAGCTACGGGTGATGATGAGGAAACTCTACCAGCATGAGAACTTAATATTAGGGTCGTGGGGAACTTGTTCCCTAGACAAACCTGAAAGCCATATGAATTTTTGCAGCCACCAAAGAGGCGTTGGTGGGAAGGGGAGGTTGAATTGAGAAAGTTTAAGACTTTAACAGGAGCTATCCTCCAGGCCATTCCTCACGTCGGATAGAAATAATTAGGCTCTTTGGGCCTTCTGGTGCCCTTTGTCCTGAACTTTCTATAAACACAACCGGAAAAATGACCTCTCTGACAGTACTGGCTTTGCCTGGGCCTTTACTGTCTAGGAACTTCCAATACCCTCACCTCATGAAAATGTAGAGTCACGGGGCTTTCCTAGACTTTTTGGTTACTAATCAGTGTCCACGAGGCCTTTCGGCTGCCAGGCTGAGTCTCAGACTATGTAGGCAAATGGTTTTTCATTAGAGAAACTGAGGGGGCCCTTTCTACGCGAAACCCATGACCACAGATTTAACAGCAGCAGGGCCCCAAAGGTTGGATATTTCTGGGGTGTCTGCGTAATACTGAATAGCCAGAGCTTGAGGGGCTGCATACAAAAATGTGTCAATTGGCCACCTCTTTTCCCTGTGGAGCCAGGCTACTGTGCTTTCTTGAAACGAGTGATGTTATTAATGGACCAGGATTTCTACAGCACTTTTCTTCTGGAGAGCAGAAAGTGCTTCAGCAAGTGTTTCATTTTTCCTAACATCAGCCCTGGGAGGTAGGGGAGGGTCGGGTCTGTTTCTAGATGGGGAAACTGAGAATGCACGTGAGGTAGAATTAGGTCACCGGACTCTGAGCCCAGATCCATTAGTTCCCTCCTTCCTGTTCCAGGCCAACGAGGTTAGTAACCTCAGTCTTGGTCAGCCAGCGGGGTCAGACAATGATATTTACTGAACTCTTACTGAGCACTTGGAGAGTACAGTGCAACAGAGTTGGTAGACATGTTCCCTGACCACATCAAGTTTACAGTCTCTAGGAGACAGGCATTAATGTAAATAAATAATTTCTAGATATGGAATGTCACTGGTGTGTCCTGATGAACAATTATTCCTCCCAAGTGACCTTCTCACTGCCCCTTAATAATAATAATAATAATGGCATTTATTAAGTGCTTACTATGTGCAAAGCACTGTTTCTAAGTGCTGGGGAGGCTACAAAGTGATCAGGTTGTCTCACGGGGGGCTCAAAGTCAATCCCCATTTTACAGATGAGGTAACTGAGGCAGAGAAGTTAAGTGACTTGCCCAAAGTCACACAGCTGACAATTGGCAGAGCCGGTTCTCACCGCTCCTGTAACCAACACCTGCTCATGCCCCTCCTTTTCCTTTCAAAACCACCAGATCACAACACTCACTGCCTTCAAAGCTCTCCTGAAATCTCACTTCTTCCAGGGAGCCTTTTCCATTAATTTTATTCTTCTTCCCACATCAAATCTGCCCAACTATGGCCTTAGTCCTAAAAACTTGTGAACCTACTGATTAACCTACTCTGCTACTGAATCAGAGATAACCAATATTTGTGAAATGCTTACTGTGTACCAAGCTTTGGTTTAAATGAGCGCTTACTGTGTGCAAAACACTTGAGAGAGTATAATATAACAATAAAGAGACATTCCCCGCCCACAATGAACTGGTACCTGGGGTAGGTATATTCTCTTGTTCCTCTCCTCTGCAAATTATTTTGCATCTCTCTTCCTCTGGAGATATAAATTCCTGGAGGGCAGGGATTGTGTTTGTGTCATTTTCCTCTGTTGTAATCTCCCAAAGCACAATGCACTGCACACAGTTGGTACTCAATCAATGCTACTGATTGAGCAAGGGTGAAGCGACATCTGCTCTCTTTGTGCTGTGGTGCCACGGCCGCTGTATTTCCAAGGCCTGAGGTCCTTCCTCTCTCGGTTTAAGAAGCTCCCAAATGGGAGGATCATGGATACTACATCCCAGCTAAAGCTTCTTCTTCCTTCCCCTGGGCCAGGCTGAGACTTGTGCAGGCTTCGAAAAGCAGGGTTCTGAGAAGCAGCCTGGCTTAGTGGAAATGACATGGGCTTGGGAGTCAGAGGTCGTGGGTTCTAATCCTGGCTCCGCCACTTGTCAGCTGTGTGACTTTGGGCAAGTCACTTTACTTCTCTGGGCCTCAGTTACCTCATCTGTAAAATGGGGATTTAAACTGTGAGTCCCACGTGGATCAACCTGACTACCTTGTATCTACCCCAGCACTTAGAACAGTGCTTGGCACATAGTAAGCGCTTAACAAGTACCAACATTTTTATTACCCCAGCGTTTAACAATTATTATTATTATTATAAGAGGATGGGATGGAGACAAGCAGCACATTGTGAATATCCTTCTACAAGGTCTAGTAATTAGGTGGGCTGTGTGTGTGTGTGTGTATGTGTGTGTGTGTGAGTGATGCTAATTCCTAGGTTTTACTAGTCTTTCAGGAGTAAACTTTACTGAAGCTCAGTTTATGCAAGAAGAGGCTTATACACACAGAGACCTTCAAAGTGGTCCTTTACTTTGAACATTTGGGATAGCTGTCCCCAGGAACAATATGGTGGGAAATAGCATGAGATGCAGCATGGCTTAGTGAAAATAGCACGGGCCTGCGTGTCAGAGGAACTAAATTCTAATCCCCACTCTGCTACTTACCTGCTGTGAGTCCTTGGGGAAGTCACTTAACTTCTCTTTGCCTCAATTTGCTCATCTGTAAAATGGGGATTAAATATCTGTTCTCCCTGCTATTTAGACTGTGAGCTCTATATGGTACAGTGACAGTGTCCAACCTGCTTATTCATTCATTCATTCATTCAATCGTAGTTATTGAGCGCTTACCTGGAATCTACCCCTGTGTTTAGTGCAGTGCTTGCACATAGGCATTTAACAAATACTACAAATTATTATTATTTTTATTATTATGCCAAAACGAGCTTTGAAAATTTTTCTTTCACTTCATCCCTCCAATACTCAGGGACCATGTTGCTTTCAAAAACATCCAAATCTTAGAGCAAGCTTTTGCAATGATTCAATGGAAACTGCCACAATGTTAATATGAATGTTTATAATCTCCCCCTCTGTAAAAACTAAACCCATATTAGTTAGATCTTGCTCACTATCTGCACTCAAGTTTAAAATTGTAAAGGTGTAAGTGTAAATTTTCTTGAAACAGTTAGCCAGTAGTATTTTTTGAGAGTCAACTGCCTAGCACTGCACTAAGCACTTGAGAGAGCATAACCAAAGGAAGACACACATTCGCTGCACTCAAGGGGCTTACAGGCTAATGGAAGAATCAGGCAAAAATTATTTATGGATAGTGAATGCAAAAGAACAACAAGGATAAAGTAGGAAGTGATACAAACACATCAGGATGAGCCAGCTGAACAAATAACTGAATGTACAAATAAATATATAAATAACTCAAAATATACATGTGTACATGAGTGCTGAGGAAAGGAATAAAGTACACAAGATTGGCAATTTCAGAATTAGAATTTTAATTTTTTCCTCATTCATAATGCATCATTCAGGTTTTAAGCATTTAATCGAAATCAATTATGAGGGTCTGTTTACTTCTGACAGCGGATTAATTCTGTTGAGAAATGTGTCTCCTCCCCAAAGACTGTGGTAAAAATCTGACCTTTGGTACCTGAAAATGTAGTAAAGTGTGAATCTTTCCTGACAGCCCTGGGGATAATCCTCTTTGTCTTGGCTAAATGGTGGTTGATAAGAATTAGTGGGTATTGTGAGTTTAGCAATGGTCCTATCTACTTTGCTGTGCTAAATTATCCTGAGTCAGCTTTTAAGAAGACTCAAACTGTAGAAGGGATGTAAAAGTGCATTTTCATCTCCCCCCAGCATATTCTATGTGTTCTAGAACGAGAAGCAGTTAACCAATTGCAGAAGTGATCTTGATTTTTTTTATGGCATTTATTAAGTGCTTACTATGTGCAAACACTGTTCTTAACAACAAAATCAACCAGCCATCAAAACGTTCAGCTCTGTCACTGGCACGGAGCACAAGTTCAAGAGTAGTAAGCACGCTGCCTGTCGGAATGGAGTTTTCAGTTTTATTCTAGGGGAGAGAAGTCAGGCAAACTGCAAACCAGATAAATGTATTCCTAGTGTCATTTTTCTCTGAAGCAAAGACTGCTTCTAATGATATTGGTCCTAAAGACCAGAACTGGGTGGGATGGTATGCAGGAAGACCAGACTTGATGGGATGAGGTGTTGGGGAAGACCAGAGCTGGTGGGATGGGGAGAAGAGGACTCTGTGGAGCAAGGCCTCGCTTCTCCAATCATTTTTTCCTGGTCTAAATGTTTGCTGTTATTCTGAGAACAGTTGAGCTTTTACTGAGCACCTGTCTACTGTGCATCTCCCGGTTTCAGCTGTATGAAGAGAGCAGTGTCAAGTCCTCAGAGTGGGCAGACTACATGGAATTCCTTCCTGGAATTCCCTCTTCTTCACATCTGGTGGCCCACCGTTCTTCCCCATTCAGCACCCGTCACCTTTCTGTTCAAAATTTTACTTTGGACACACAGCGTCCCCCTGCATTTACTGGGGCCGCTGAGTCCCACAGCCCAGAAGCGGTGCCAGTGTTCATGGGAATCTGGGAGGGGAACATAACACATCTGATAAATCTGGAGGGAACAGGGATCCCTTCCCCACAGCTAGCTATTTACTCTAGGTTCCATGGTTTTCATTCCTTCATTCATTCAATCGTATTTATTGAACGCTTACTGTGTGCAGAGCACTGTACTAAGCGCTTGGGAAGTACAAGTTGGCAACACATAGAGACGGGGGCCCGAGGCGGCCCGAGGAGGCCCGAGGAGGCCCCAAAGAACCTTTGTGTTTATCTTTACAATACAGCGTGGCTTAGTGGAAAGAACACGGGCTTTGGAGTCAGAGGTCATGGATTCAAATCCTGACTCCGCCAATTGTCAGTTGTGTGACTTTGGGCAAGTCACTTAACTTCTCTGTGCCTCAGTTACCTCATCTGTAAAATGGGGATTAAGACTGTGAGCCCCCCGTGGGACAACCTGATCACCTTGTAACCTCCCCAGCGCTTAGAACAGTGCTTTGCACATAGTAAATGCCATTTTTTAATTCCATTCTATATCCTTCATCTGCACTTCTGGTCAGCAAAGCAGTGTCTAGATTTCTTGAGCTCCATCAAAGGACACCCTAAACGAACACGCTGCGGGTACCGTGCTTGGCCTTGTCTTCCCTGGGGTTTGCTCACTTCCTGCTTCAGGCTCACCTGCAGCTATGCTTAATTAATCTTCCATATTCTCTTCCCCTTCAGATCAAGGCTGAAAATGTTACATGAAACAAACCCAACAATGACCCCTTCAGCCCTTCATGAAATTCCTCCCCTCACTTCTGACCTGATCTGGGCTCAGGGTCATTATTCCTTGTTCAGAATCTTGAGGTTCACGAGATGTCACTGTTGGGCCCAGGTTTTTCTGAGCATTTGACAAGTACCATTTCACAAGGCCTTGCAGTAGATGTCGAGTCATAGCTTAAATGCGTAACACACCCATGTTCTGATTTTGTCAATCTCCCCCACATCAAACTGTCAGTACTACCTGGTGCAGATTCACTGCTAATTGCTCCTGACTCCACCTACTAAGAATGGTTTAAACCAAAAATTACAAAAAGAATTGTAGGGATGATGGGGATATATTTTGGAATGTGGTTTGTTTCTAGAATAAAAGCCGTGCAAGACAGACATTGGGCCAAAGAAAGAGAGCAGTTCATTTTAAAAGCACACTGAATAAAAAGCAGCAATATTTTAAATCAGGCATTTTGCCAACAGCCCATCTGAAGCAGGGTGACCTAAAGGAAATAGCCTGGGCCTGTGAGTAGAGAACCTGGGTTGTAATCTTGGCCCTGTCATGTACCTGCTGTGAGATCTTTAGTGGGTCATGTAACTTCCCTGTGCCTCAGTTCCCCCATTGGCAAAGTAGGGATTCAATCCCTGTTCTCCCTTCTACTTAGACTGTGAGCCCCATGTGGGAACTGATTATCTCCTACCTAACCTAGTGCTTGCAGTTCTTGGTACATAAACCTTAATAAATATTATTATTATTATCATTTTTCTAACCTGTTGAGCAGGGTTGATTACAAATCCCAATTCCAGGACTCCCAACTACATAAACAGCCCCTGTCCTTGTTTTCTGCCTAGGTTTTGTGAGGACCAAGGTACTGTGTGTTTCAACTATACCCACAGTTACACTGTGTATCTCTACCCTCACTGCATCCTACCAGTATTTCTGTGTATCTTAATGTATAAATGCTTATCATTTGTGGGTGAATATTTCTCCCTTGTTATTTCTATTTTCCCTTGTATCATGACTTGGGCTGTGCTTTTGGCTTATTTTCTTTTCTTCTCACCCCTTCACTGAGAGTCAGTCTTGATGTACATAACGACCTAGTCCTTTGGTTATGGAAGGTTCAGCAGCTGTGTAAAGATGGGCCCACCGTGAAAACCTAGTAAGGATATTGATTGAGCATCTAAATGAGATCAGTCACTGTATTGAGTGCTTGGGAAAGTACAACAGACCATGAGGCCAGTTTCCTGCCCACAAGGGGCTTACACACTAACTGGAGAGGTAGGTGACCAAAGCAAGGCTTCAGGTTGTGATGTAAAGGAAACCTGGCCACCTGGAATGAAGGAGAAAAACTGCTTTCACCTAGTGGTTTGGGCAGCTGTATAAGCTTTTCAAAAGCCACCAATGCTCTCTGTGTCTGCAGATCGGGTCTTACCAGTCAGGAAGGCTGCTTTTCACCGGCTTCTGAGCTGAAAACCTTCCTGTTGGAGAGGTTTAATGGACGTTTTCAATGCTACCTGCTTTCTGTTCTGTGAGCCACAAATGTTGATTATGAAATAGTGGGAATGATCCAAAGAGCAAAACAGCTCCCTACAACCTTTGCCCAACATGGCTTCTGTGGTTTTTCCAACCCACAGATTGCTGCGATGAAAATGGAAGAAATCTCTTTTCGGCCCTCCACTCTGACCTAGCCACTTTTCCTGGGAAAATTAATCAACTTCACACCCATCTTTTCATAAGAGATGATCCATCCCCAAGGCCAGGGGTTCTCAGCTTCCTATTCAGGAGTATCATGGGATTCCAGAAATTTAGGATTGTCCTTTCAAAACCAAAAAGGTGGAAAACTCATCCTGTGAAGCCTAAAACTCAAAGGATGGGGGAAGTGAAGATTTTAGGGAATAAGTAGTCTGGAAAAAAAAAGAGAATACCTTTTAAAGAAAGATTATTTTATCTGTAAATACATAAAAAGAGTACAGATGGATACATAATTAATGGCAATAGATACAAATATATAAATGAGAACAAGGCTTTGGAGAGAACTTGCAATTAGCAGTGTTTTCATGGAGTACATTGGTGATCCCTTAAAAGAAGCTGAAAATATCCAGTCACGTATAGTTTTCTTGGCACTTTTAGCTTCTAAAAGTGTTAATATCATCGGTACAGTTATAGCAGATAATTTTCCATGTTACAAGCACAATTATGGTTACTGGTAGATTTTTTTTCTCTTTTCTATCTTATTCTAAAAGGGGCCAGGAATTCTGGAGGCAAAAAGCATTCTTCCTCTTTAGATGATCTCTTTAGAAAAGCATTCAGGATTAATAAGGTTAGGAGACAATTGGATATTTCTTGATCAATCAATTGATTGTATTTTTGAGCACTTAGTGTACAGTGAAGAGCACTGCACTAAGAACTTTGGACATATTCCCTGCCCACAGTGAGCTTACAGTCTTGATGAGGTGATTCTTCTTGATGCTACCCAAACATCTTCCACAGTGCTCTACACACAAAAGGTGCTCAATGGAGGCTGTTAGTGATGATGATAGTGAGCTCCCGTTTCTGTACTTTGTCAATAACGATTAAATTTCAGTTGCCAGTGCTGTCATCTGTCATGTCTTATGGGCATCATATAAAGTTGCATGGATATCAAAAAGGGGAGAGAGACTTGCTTGTGGGGAGTTGGCTAAATGGCAAATTGGGCATCTTTCACAACCAGAAGAATTCACTGCCTGGCTACCCCTCCCCAGATTGTAAGGAAGAGAAAGTACAAAAGAGATTAAGGACAGGAAGGGATTTCCGAGTGACCCATTCAAATAAATTCCCCAATCCCTCCAATGTATTCACCTGCTCTTTCCTCTGACAGGAAGGGGAAATT
Organism: Tachyglossus aculeatus; assembly: GCF_015852505.1. Classification (NCBI taxonomy): domain Eukaryota; kingdom Metazoa; phylum Chordata; class Mammalia; order Monotremata; family Tachyglossidae; genus Tachyglossus; species Tachyglossus aculeatus. The sequence continues at coordinate 7,089,371 of NC_052078.1, read as the reverse complement.
TTGACTAAACAAATCACAACAGTCAGCTTCCTAGAAAAGGCAAAGAAACTACATCAGAATAGAAACTTTAGCCTGTTCTCCTACCCCGATCTGCTCTACAGCTAGCTCCAAGCTGAAAAGCCCCAAATGGCAAGCCATGTTATTCTCACCTGCTACACTAGTACTGATAAGCACTGATAGTATTGCCATGTGTGCATATATATATACGTATATATATATATAGAGAGAGAGAGAGGTGTGTGTGTGTATGTATACATATATATATATTCCAACACACACACACCCATATATATATTCTGTATACCTCTGAACCTTAAAAATCAGTTATTTATACTCTCAAATTTTATGTCTGGGACACTTTCATTTTTGGCTTAATTCATGTTTTTGTGTTCGCTCCTTGTTCTCACTCAATTATAAACTCCCCTAAGGCCAGATCCATGTCTTACCCTTCCTTTGCAGCTCGCCACAATTCTTTGGGTACTGCTCTGCCCAAGTAGGGGCTCCACAGTATCATTATTGAGGTCGATGAGGATGAGATAGTCTTCCCCATTCCTCCCTAGCGGGAGTAACTCGGTTCAGTTGATCCCACTTACAATGTGATTTTCTTGCGGGCTTGTTTTCCTTAGATTGTAGAGGGGTGTTAAAAGGTTAGAGACTAAAATTTCAAACCAGGTATCGATTCCCACCATACTCCAAGTGCAGCAATTCATCCAGAGTGACTCCTCCCCAAGCCTGAAGGTGGAGGTGGTGGAGAAGGAAAGGAGGGAGAGATCCCAAGTCCTGGGCTCTCCCAAGAGTCAGTACGTGGGAGTCATCACTCCAGGAGTGTGGCTGTGTCTCCTAGGATGCCTCCCTACCAGACAGGTACGATTATCCTTATTTAATGGATGAGGAAATGGAAGCCCAGAGAGGTTAAGGGACTAACCCAGTGTTTCACCCAGAGAGGTTAAGGGACTAGCCCAATGTGGCACAGCAGGGCAGTGGCACAGCTGGGCAGCCCAGTGCTCATTCTGCTAAACTCTACTCCTTCCCAGTAAGACGGAGAGGGAGAGGGGAGAGGAAAAAGTGATAGAGACAGAGAAGGAGATGAGAGAAGCTGAACCCAGCCGGGTGTGACATTTTTACCTTTCCTGAGCAGGTGTGGAGGCCAGATTCCTGCAGCTCCCCATTATTTCTGGTGAATAAAGACTGGTTAAAGTTGAGCAGAATGTCAGCAAGCCTACGCTTTTTAGCTGTCTGTGGCCCAAACCACAAGCTCTATAAAGTTTTCTGGCTTGCTCATCAGTTACGTGGCCAGCTGGCTCCCTTTGCACAATATGCGCATGTGATTGGCGAGGTCCAGTGTGTGCGATTCCACAGCTGTGGAGATGGGACACTGGCATATTCTGGATAGATTATGATTTATAATTCAATATATTTGTCACCCTCTCCTTAATTTCTTCATAGGAAATCCACCATTTGCCACTTGTACAGATGGCGTTTCTAGGGATGCCAACAGTATCTCAAAGAAGGCTGGTTTTAACCCTTTCTTTTAGAGCTTTTATTTATTATATATATTTTACAGATCTATTCATCTTGCATCCTCATGTGTCTTCAGCTATTTTGTCCTAATGTGTCTGCACTTTTCCTGCTTAATCCTAGGTCTTCCACTGAGCCAGGAGAAGCAGCATGGCTCAGTGGAAAGAGCACGGGCTTTGGAGTCAGAGGTCATGGGTTCAAATTCTGGTTCCACCAACTGTCAGCTGTGTGACTTTGGGCAAGTCACTTAACTTCTCTGGGCCTCAGTTACCTCATCTGTAAAATGGGGATTAAAACTGTGAGCCTCCCGTGGGACGACCTTGTAACCTCCCCAGTGCTTAGAACAGTGCTTTGCACATAGTAAGCGCTTAACAAATACCATCATTTTGTTTTCTGGCTTTCACTGTCAGTAAATAATGCCATCTCTCTGGCTCCCCCATTAAATTGTAAGTGCCACAGGGGCAAGAAATATGTATTTTGCTGCTACTGTTGCAGTTTCATGAGCACTTGGTACAGTGCCCAGCACTCATTCGATCCTCAAAAAATAGCTTTGGTTGATTGATTGACTGGAAGGGGATTGGTAGAGTTGGCTGTTTTAGCATCATAGCAAGGACCAAGGCAGGTAACAAGCCAGTGGCCCCCTTCAGTGGCTGAAGCAGAGGTTGGGAGTAGCTAAACGTTCTTTGATGGCAAAGGATCAAGAAGTATTGGTTCTAAGAAGAGGCAATAGTTCACGTAACATGAGAATGTATATATAGACATTTATTGCTGATGTTGGTTGAGTGTTTGCAGCATGTATTGCCTTACCCTAGGTTCTATATTGAAATTCTATTCAGAATAAGAAAAGACTGCCGTTATCTAGGGAACTAACAAGAAAGTATTTGTTAGCTGAGCCTTACAAAATAATGAAGGTTGTGCAATCTTTATGGTTGCTGAGGGCTTTGTTCCTACCCAATTTATCCACTGACCATAAAGGTTTTTCTAGAGCTACCCAGTTATCCAAAAATAACAAACTCAAACTCTGTTCTAGGTACCTGCCAAGTAGAGGGCTAAACAGCCAAGAAAACAATTTTTAAATTGGGCCCAGATCTCTTTAACAATGACTCATTTATTTATTTATTTTATGGGATTTGTTAAGCACACACTATGTGTCAAACACTGTTCACATTTCCTGGACATTCAGGTTAGCTCCATTCTATGCAGTCAACTGGACCTTCATTCTGAGCGCATGCAGGTTTTGTCCCCCAAGAATGTGAGAATGGTTTCTAATGGGAAAGCAAATGACAGTGCCATTTTTGCACTAAAAAAAATCCCAGTTTTTTCCCCCAAACAGGAAGTAATCAAATAAAGTAAAACCACCCCAACTGCTGATATTGTAAAGATAGTTTACCTCACTCGTTGTTTTAATCAGTTTGGTTGGTCACTAGAGCTGGAAAAAGCTTGGGAATGAGAATATGCCTGTAATTTATTTATTCTAGTGGTTACATTTGGGGCAGTCCTCAAAGAGGTACGATCCTCTTGAAATCCTTCCAAAGCAAGACCTAGTGTTATTTTGCTGCTAACACTTTCCCACTAAAACTGAACTATTTCAGAAACATTTTACCTGAACTGGTGAATATAGAGACACTCACAATTGCTATAGTTTTGTTGTTATGTGTGAATGCTGTCTGGAGAGGGCTTGTTTATACACTCTGAGTTACTTTGGGTTATATACTGTTTGGATTACTTATTGAACTCAAAATTTTGCCCAAGAATTTATTTTCTAACCCAAACCCCACTTCCTTTAAGGTAGACTCATTGGTGAAGGAAATTGGCAGTTTAAATTCTTGTTGGTTTTATGCAGTCTGGCTTTGTTGTCTAAACATATGCTACCAAAAGTCTCTCTCACTGATTAAGCCCAGGTGGACTCCTATTTTTTAGTTACTCAGCAAGCTGAAATTTCCAGACCTTTATTAGTCCTCATTTCAGTTCACCCCTTTAGAACACTTTTAATGATATTGTCTAATAAAACTAAATCTTAGATTCTATTTGCATATTATATGAAGAAATCTCATACAACAAACTCATAGTGGAGTCAATTAACATAATAGCTAATTATATATCTCATCAGCCTTGTGAGAGGTTTTTGAATTCATGCTTCCCCTGTTGTAGCCTAGAGCAAAGGAGGTTTGAATTTCCACTTCTAAATATTAACTTTTAACTACTATCAGAAATGATTTGAACATTTTTATGGATGAAAAGTTAGTGATTAAACTACCCGAACCATTTTCCGTAATGCAATTAAAATCGCTTGCGTTAACCAAAAGTGTTATAAAGGAAATCTCTGCAACAATTTCAAATCAATTACTAGTAACTGCATATGCTAAGTAGTGGCTACATACCTATCTGAAGGACACAGCAACATAGCCATAAAAGAGAGTGGAAATCTATTCGACACTGGCAGCCTAGCCTTGGAAAAGGCAGATACCCAGCAATGGCCGTTTACCCTTATTGCACAGTCTAACATAATTGTATTCCTGGCTGATTGTGATTGCTATCAAGCAAGAAATTTACTACAAGATTAACAGAGACATAGTAATGAACAAACATGGGATGCCCCCTGTAATTGACTGTTATTAAAGTGCTGTCGTAGTGTCCCTAATAAATTTCCTGGTTGCAGTTTTCTAAGGGCTAAAATTACAGCCCAAATGCCCCAGAAAGTATTAAAGAATTGAGGGCTCTAACTATGACCCAGCATGAAATATTTGTGAAAGTGACCAATGGACCATCTCTGAAATGTAAAATGTATTCCAATTACATGTTAAGAATGATCCAAAGGTATTGCATTATTTGAAAAGTTTGAATTGTTCAGGTCTCCACTCATCTATGTGCTCCATAGTTGACTTGAAATTAACTAGGTGATCATTTTATGTTCACGGTGTAGGTTATAGAGATCTGTGTATTGATGTGAAAGTATATGTGTATATACAATTGACTTTAAAAAATTGTGTGCTGGGTAAAATGGCTTTCTCCCATTACAATGATGGCTGCCTTCTTCATTCATATTTTAATGAGGTTAGTATCACTGAGACGGCCTTTTAAGGGTGGAGGCCCATGTCTCCGGTAAGATTACAAAAGGAGTTGCTTTATTGACAAGTACTATTCAAAATCTTCACAGTGTAGAAAGAAAGACTAGTTTTATGCCACTTGTCCCAATACTTATTGCTCTCTTACACTCACTGCGCTCAAAACACTTCTGAAAGAAAGGGCTCAACTCTTCCTTGAGCCTTGTTTAATTTTATCGATGATAGTTTAAAAAATGTACTTGTTTAAATGCTAAACATATTTATTTTTCTATATAAATATTCAGTATCCAGAGAGTTGAAAGGCAGCAAGTCAAAGCCAGTTGGTGGGGATTGATCTTTGTATCTCGTAGTAAATGAAACAAAAAATGAAGTTATCGGGAGGTCACGTTCTCTATTTTCCTCTCTTTTTTTTACTGAATATTGGGCATCCGTGTCATTCTTTAAGGAAAAGAATATTTCTTATACTTGTCTGAGCTCTTCCAAGAATGCATTCTTATCCTAAACTGCTAACTAAAATGTCCTGAATCCTCTCCCCTTACCCCGCATTTCCCCCCAAATTCTAAAATTCACATTGGTCCAGAATAATGGGTAGTTGAGTCCATTGATGACATTATGCTAATTACAGACAATCTGATATTATGTTTAAAGATGTGCCTGGAAGTTTTTAAAAAAATTTTGGAAAAGTGCCCACTAAGGTGGAAGGCTTTTTTTGACTTGCTAAATATAAAGATTCGCGGAATGAAAAATAATTTGCAAAAGTGAATTTTAAAAGCCTTCCATGTGTTTTCAACAGTATGTCTCTGTGCAGAAATTGGCTGCTTTTCCACAAAAGAAGGAATCTGAGTTTGTTTATTTTAGAAATTGTTTTCAAGAGTGTCCTTTCTATCTTGTAACATTTTCAGTATGTTGGTAGTGTTCTGATACGCAGTGGCGTTTAAGTTTCTAAGCGATCTCTCAATGGTCTTATACTTGCCACTCATATGATGTCACTCTGTATACTCAAGCTAAGCTACTGTGTTAGCTTTTCTGATTGGTGAGAGGGTGAGAGAGAGAGAGAGAGAGAGAGAGAGAGAGAGAGAATGAGGGTGAGGCTGCTTGAATAGCAGTTGAATTTGTAAAAAAAAAAAAAGGTGGAATCTGTTCTTCAGAGCATAAAAATAAATACTCACTTCCAGAAAGTGCTGCAGACATTTTTCTCTGCAGAAGGAAATATACTTAATATTCATGAATCTATTGTAAAAATTCCTCTTCTGTAGTATTGTTTTGGTTAGATGTAATTCAAGCATTTAGCTCCATTTTTGAACCTTACATTTAGTGATGAACACATCAAATTTAATCCTTTGCTCTTGTAAAATGTTTTAGTAAGTCAGCTTTTCTCATTTATTTGTAAATCCATCGTGGTTTTTTTGTTTGAAAATGTTCAAAAGGTTTCATGAGTCACATGTAGTCTATGTTTTCCGTGTTTTTATTTTTCCTCAACTCAAGTCTGAAATTTCACTCGTGGTTGCAATGCACCATTCAGAAATGTTTAAGCTGTTTTTTCCTACATTGTGGCATTAATTTTCTTTGTTGGCTGACTCACATTAGCTTTATCTAAGCATGAATCCAGTAAAATAATCCATTTGCATGGCATACTCTGGCTTGTACCAATGGCATCGCTGTAAAATAAATTTACATATATATGTGTATATATACATATATGCACACACATAGATATAGGGAGAGAAAAAAATATTTTTAGACTAAAGTCTCAAATTGATTTCTTTTTGGGGTCGTGGGGGGTTGGGTTGAATAAGCCTGTGGTGTTTGCTCTTTGCCCCCTTTTCTGCCCCCCCCCCCCCTTTTTAAATGAAACAGCAGAAAAGCAGATTCCCCACATTCAGAAGTCAGAATGGGGGAGGGGATGTTTCATTATAGAACCTAGCTTCAAAAAAGAGAAACCTGGGCTTTAATTTTAATTCTCGAGCCTTTATTTATCTGATTTGTGGCCAGATGGTGGTGGAGCAAGGAAACCCTTTGTGTCAATGAAGCCCACATGTGAAAGTGCTTCTGTAATGTAATCATTGAGACCGGAAGGGTTCATACTGTGTCTGAAAAGAGACAATAGAGACTGGATATATCAACATTGCAGAAATCGAGTTCATTTGTGATTCAGCCCCTTTGACTGTGGTTGTCATGAAAACTTCCTACTTTGATCAGCAGAGGGTGGAGAGAAAAAAAATCTTCCAAAGGCCTAAGGATGCAGCCCCGTTGTTTACTGTGCACTTGGCTCCAGTTCACGCCCCTTTCCGGAAGAAGCAACAGGGAGAGGAGCATCTTGCACCTTGACCTGTCTAGACGGGAGATAAGTTTTTTGTCCCCGTTACCAAGGGCGAGGGATGCTCTTTGACCCCCCGGGAACACTAGCTGTTGAGCCCCTCACTAAGCATGTAGGTAGCGTCTAAATGTTTCTGCTGAGTTTTTACTTAATTCTGAGGTAGAAGGACTGGACAAAGACCCGGACCAGCTGCTCTCAAATAAAGCTGAAATAGTAGAACCTGGGAGAAGTGAAATTTGGGGAGCTGTTGTTTTTCTCCGCAAAACCCTTGGGAAGCTCCAAACAGCTGCATCCGAGTTGACGCACAGCAACGAGACAGACCAACTCAAAGCCAAAGACCTTCCCCAGCTTGTTCCTTGAATTCGGCTCCTGCTAAGGAACACGAGGGCCTGGAACAAGAAATCTCTCGTGTTCGTGTAAATGCAGAACAACCGGCAGGGTGTCACTGGCTTCTGAATGTTTGTTCATCTTTGAAAAATGACAGCTTGGGGGGCATTGAGGGGGGCGGGCTAGGAATCTAGAGCTGAATTCAAGAATTGTAGGGGTGGGGAGGGGGGTTTTGGGGTTTTTTTTCCGGGGCTCATTCAGACATCTGCGGAGTTTATGTCAAATGCAGCTAATCTTTTAAATGATGTATGTGATGTTATTTGTGTGAAGAGCTATTTAAATTAAGAGAGGGATATGTGCTGGACAGTGGAGATCGTGGAGGTTTGTTAACCATATGTGGATCCTCTGAGGTGTCTGCAGTCACATCAATTTTTTCCTTTTTATTTTTTTTAACCCTCCTCTAGATTTCCTTAGCCAAGTCAGAGGCATTCTTAACAGAAGTTCTGGAAGACGTATGTAAAAGAATGAATGACTACAAACTTGAAGAGGACCCCCAAACTAAGGAGAAATCATTCAAGAGATTTGCCCCCAGGAAAGGGGATAAAATATACGAAGAATTTAAAAGATTTTATTTTTATTCTGATGCATACAAACCTTTGAAATTTGCGGTAAGCTGTCATTTTAGCAAATAGTTAATGCTTTCAATGAAAACATGTTGGACCATGCTTGCTCTTTTAGAGTTGAGGCACCTAACAGCTGGAGGAAATAGTGAATTCATTTAAGCACAAAACAGAAATGTGCAATTGGTTAAACAATATATTTAAATGTCCTTCTGTGCTTTTCTGATGAATTTGAAATTTGATTTTGATATTTTACCTGTTGGTTAACAATGCACTTTGCAGAATACTTTCTAAGATCAATAGTGGCCCTTAAATGGTTCTTAAATAATAGTAAGTGGTATTTGAACTGAAAGAGTTAACCACAAATTCCACTGGGTTAAGTACTCTTTTTGCATCTAAACCTTCCCCACACTGACATAGTTTAAGAATATTTTTTTTTTCACAAGTAATTCCGAGCAACTGTTTTCTAAGGATGTCCCTTCACAGATTTTCATGCAAGAGATCAGGGCTGTGGTTGCTAAGTTAAAATCAAAATTAAGACCAATGGAGTTTTCAAATATTTATAGATTGGGGGTGGGTGGGAGGGAGAGGGAGTGTCGTCCTTTCCTGAGGCCTTACAGAGGAGGAAGGCATTGCTCTTGATTTCATTGGAACATCCTGGCATAAAACTAAGTTAAATGCGTAGGTTCCATGGTTGGCTTAATGCCAATTTCTTCTTCAAATAATGTTTATTTTACATGAGTGTCAATCTCCATGGTTTATTGAAAGGCCATGGAAATGGAATATATTGCAAACACATGCAGTATGTTTTTCTGTCCCTCAGACTATTGGACAAGCCAAGTGGTGGTGAAGCCTGTTTTAAATGCTTGTTTATTCACTCCTGGGTAAAGCTGCCAGACGAGTAGAAACCCTGAAGGGAGGGCATTAGGCTATGGAAGAAAATGGTATTTTTATTCGAAGGGAAAGGTAGTAATATCTCAGTATTAAAAAGTAAAGCAAATACTAGTTCATTGTGAGGCATGAATTTAAATTGCCAAGTGTTCTCTTTCACATTTTTACAGAATGAATATTTGGCATGATTTAATTTTCCTTCTACTAAAAATATCAATGCATTACCTCTGTGGGACTTTACATGAAGAAAACATGTAAAGAGATCTGCCGTAAACTTTCTGGGTTACAGTTTGGATCCTGTAAAGATGCGGAAAGCCCACAAATCTGTCATTCAGATCTATATTTTACATTGATTTTAGGGTATCTAGAATTTAGAATGCCCAAAAAACTGACCTCCTCTCTAATACGTCAGATTTCATTTTTTATTCAGCATTGTACAATGGGTCTAGTTTATTGTTGTTTTTAATGGTGTGAAAAGAAACTTTCCTAAGTAGCTGTCAAACCTATTATCTCAGTGAAATTGAAGGTGTTTTGCAAAGAAGACAATTGTTTCCACATAGTGGGCATTATTTGTCATACCAAAAAATGGATTATTCTGTCTAATGTGAAGATGCCATCTAGCCCTTAAAAATGCATTATTGTTACTTTAAAACACTGTTTTAACCAAAAAGTGTCATCTCTCCATCTCTCTTGGACTTTTCAAAAAAAAAACACAAACAAAACAAAATATCCACCAAAACAACCCCAAATCTCAAACTGAACCCTCTCCCCCAACTCTGCCCTCCAACCTGATCAAGTGTAGAGTTAAAGTTGGAAGAAAATTAAGCAATTAGCACTCTCCGAAGAACGTTATTCCATCATGATAATCTATGAAACTGCAAATGCAAAACTGAGACTGTCACGGTAATATGATTTTATAGTTCTAGCTAATGAGAATTTTTTTAGGTTCCCTTAGCAAGAAACTCTACGTGTGTGCATGTGTATACACGTGTGTTTTATTTCATTTCTACAGTGTGAAACTATAATAGAAGAGTATGAAGATGAAATATACGCACTTATCGCCCAAGAGGCAGTCTATCTAGCTGACAAGCTGTGCAGTGAAAAATCAGGTAGTGTGTCTGATGTAACATGTGCTCTCTCTGTGCAGCATTTCAGCTTTTTTTTTTCCAAACCTAGTCTACTGCTTTGATGCAACAAACTGCTTGGGAGGACTGTTCTGAAGCTGAGTCAGAAATGTCACCACGTGGAGTTAAAAAATAGAGTTTCAGAGGGTTTTATCACCTCAGCCTGTTTTAATTCTTTGCAGCACATTCCGATCTTTAATTTCACCAATCTAAATATCACTCAGCCCATCTCTTTCGGCACTAGATAGACACCACCTCTTTTTTTCTCTTTTAGAAACAGAGTTCCCCAATCTGAATAATGAAAGGAGTCTCCCATTCTTTTGGCCCCAGTCGTGATTGATTGCTAAGTGAGATGTGAACATTAACAATTTATTAAGACACTTAAGAGTTTTTAGAAGTGGGTTTCTATTCATATATTTAAGGAAACAGGCTTCCTTCTACCTATATATGCATATTTTTAAGGTAAGAGCAGCCCTTGAAATTTAGGTGTGTTAAAATTACTTAGAAAAGAAAAGAAGGTCACCAAATTTGGTTTGCAATATGGAAAACTCATACATTTAACTCACTGATTGGTTTGAGTTTCACTTAATAGGTTTCTTTGGTTCATCAATTTCTTGCCCTTTAAAATTGTCATAAGAACATTTACATGTAGGCATTTTCTTGTTGATTCATTTTTAAGGGTTAATGAACTTTTAATAGAGTATATATAGAGACATTTATGGTTTGAAGAACAGTTTATATAATATCTATTTGCAACCAGCAGCAGTATCGTACAGTATGGTTGTATCGTATAGTGCGCTTGTGATAATAGAGAGGAGAGGTGTCCAAAAGTTTGGTTCATTTCCTTAAATTCCCTTCCAAAACAGGAAGCTATATTTACCAAACAACTGGAAATTTCCATCAACTCAAACACTTCATATTTCCCTTGTATCACAAAGATAGGCTATCTAATTTTTTTTTCTAAATCCGAACATTCTGGCAATATTAGTCAAGTGTTCTGGAGTATGCAGGCGGTTTGTGACTTATTTGGGCCAAGTAAAGAGAAAACTGAAGAGATCAGCATAAATAACTTTCCTACATCCCATCTCCTCCTAAGGATAGCTAATTTTTGTGCAGTGCTTGACACATCATGAGCGCTAAATAATGATGCAGTTATTATTATTCTGTGACATGCTTTGCTTATCTTAGAAGAAACTCTGTCCTCTCACTAACGTGGCCTCTGTGGATAGTACTACAGACATGCCCCCCTGCCCCCCATGTGGCCATCTCTTTGGAGAGTTTGAATTTTCCGACCAGCTCACTTATTTTATGATGGGAGAAGGCTTTAAACTTTACAAGGAATAACAAGTGTATTTTTTATCCGCATTATTTTCCTTTATATTAGTGGTTACTATAATTATCCAGGACTGGTGGAAATATTTTACTTTACCTGCATTTAAGATCCAGGACTCGAAAAATGTTTCATAAATTTTATATAGCAATAAGACATCAAACTGGGTAACAAAAACTCTTTCCAGATTTTTGTCAATATTCCTAATCTCCTTTTAAATTGCATGTATTGGTGTTAAACTGAACCACCAAACAATTTTCTTTCACATATTTCCAACATTGTCCACTACAATAGAACTCGTAAACTCAACTGGACAAATTGATGGTTCGATAAACTGTAAAAGCATATTGATACCTTTCTGAACATACAGAACAGATGATCTGGAAGCAGGTGTTCCTTAATAACAGTGGATACAAAATATGAATTCCACTGAAGAGTAGATTGTCCTTGTCTATTTAGACCAAGTGGAAGTTAGACTGTTAGGGGAGAGACAATTAGTCAAAAAGGCAGCACTCTGGCCTCCTACAGAAATAAAGCCCCCAGTATATATACACATTTTTATAAGAACATTTGAAGATGCATATAGCACATGGTTCATATGCATTAACCTTGCTGGTTAAAATTGAGAGGGAATAAATTACAGCCAAAGAGGGATCAGCCCCGAATGAAGACTCCTTTTGAGATGATTTAAGCTAATCAGTCACAGGAGGAAATTTAAAGAAATGAATTTGCTTACATCTAAAAATGATTCCCAGAAAAAGCACACAAAGAAAAGCATTAACAAAAGAAAAGTCTCAATACCTATGAGTACAAATGACAGCTGAAGCAGAAAGTGATAGCTAATAGACTGTGAAGTTCTTTCAAAATATCTGGGCAATTTGGGTCACTACTCGGAGATTGTCCTAGCTGCATCCAGAATGTTGCCTGGAAACAAATCCACATCTTTGTAAAGTAATTATAAATATGAGAATCATTTTTTTACTTGTACCTGTTCTCCCAGTGCAAACTAGGTGATCGAGGTAGTAATTTTTGTTCAAGCACATATGCATGTTTATTTGTGTGTTTGAAATGAAAAGATACTGCCTCTATTCAGGCTAATTAGGGAAAATAGCAGACCGAATGCTACTGATTCAACCTTAAAAAGAATCAAAAGAAAAACTTCATAAAAGCCTCCATTTTGACTCCTTGCTTGAGCTAAAACAATATTATCTACTTCACTTGGATTTTAATAACATATATCCGAAGATCTGAGCACCCTTTACAAACACTGAAACATTCACCAGCAACTCTCTCATTAATGCTAATGAGAAAACAAACCTCATTTAAAATTTAGGGTGCCAGTGTTTTGTGTAGCTATACCATTTTTGTGCCAAATTCCATAAATGTTGTCATCTTTTTAATGAGTGAAGAATATCAGTCAAGTGTTCTAGAGTTCCTATACTGTAATCGATCAGGTTTCTTCCAAAACTAGACTTTGATCTCCCATGTAAAAGGCTGCTACCACCCTTTCAACTGACGGACCAAAATCCTAAAATTCATCTGAAAATTGTGTGAAAGTCCAAGTATCGGGAGTTGGTGGTCATTTCTGACACAATAGCTTTTTTTCTAACCAACGTCAACCAAGAATGAGTTTACCAGATTGGCCTAAGTCATTGTTAGAATATTTAGTGAAGGTAAGGTAAGATCATTGCTGGTGGCCAGAAGTTTCATTTCCACGTTAATCAATGATGAGGCAGAGTCAGGGTGATGGTTTCTAATTCAAATCCAAATATGGTGTCATTGTAATAAGTAGAGTTATACCATCCTGAGGCAGGATACGAGTCCCCAACCCAGGACATAAATAGTCTCATATCAACTGGCTTGACAATAGCATAAATTTTATATACATTTCAGAATAAAATTCACTTCCTATTAATCTCCTCTCTGCAGAAAGAATTGAGACACCTAATAATCTAGCCTAGTGGGATATCATCACCAAAGAAATACCCAAATGACCAAAGAGATTATTTCACATAGAGATAATCTACAAAATGTGACACCCAATATCCAGAAATGCATGCTCTGATCATTTTTAATTAAAAAAGTGTGCAGTATTTTCCTATCTTAGTCTTCCCCCATATTTGCCTGAACTTTCAACATCTGGAGAATAACATCAGAATTGTATGTCCATAAAGAGCCCAGACAATAGAAGTTGGTTAATGCAAACTCATTAGCAGATTAATGTACTCTCCAAGCATCTAAGAGTGGCTATGATGCAGAACTATTGTGTCCGCATCCTATCTTCCATTGGTCACTGATGATTCCCTCAAACGGCAAGTCTAGTTTAAAATTGGATCGTTATGGGTTTTAAAGTTATCAAAGCATCTCATTGCAGCTCTTTTAAATTAGGTTGCTAAAAGATGTGCATTGCCAAGATAAAACTACTTAGCTGATATGGCATTTAACTCTTCTTTTCTTTTTTTCAGATCTATGTGGAGTTTCTTCTACTACCCATGCAGAGCTTTAGTGGGAACTAACTTACTAGTTTCAGAGGGAAGTAAAGTGGCAATCCCCAAAGAAGTCTTTTTTATATCCTGCCTGTGTCCTTACCTTTCGGCGCTAGAAGAATCTGTGTTTATATCTGATATGGGCATAAACTAATTATAGATTTAATGTATTGAGATCCTCAGACTTAGTTTTTGAATGAAAATCTGCATGTTCTGGTGGCATCAATTCAATAACAGATTCTTTACCCCTTGTACTTTCTGTAGCTAACATAGCAGTATTTATAAAGTGTTCAAATTGGTAACTAGTAAGAACATACACTGTTTTCTTGCGGGAAAAAATGAGACTTCTGATTAGCAAAACATGAATTAATATACTCTGGGTAAATATTTTGTTAGCAAATTGGTCTTGTTTTTCAAAGTAATAAGAATTTAATTCTCATGTACTTGATTGGCAAAGCGTGTAAAGAAATATTGCTAACAATTAGCTTATTAATCTTTTCAGACATGGCATCTGGCTTAGGAATGATGGGGTCAAAAGTGTTTATCCTGACCATCGTAAAGGATGCCTCAAGTAACTCTTTATCCTTCAAAAAGTTGAACAAAGAAGAAGTTAAAGAAACGTATATGTTAGTCACATTTTGATTTCCATTGTTAAGTTTTAATAAAACTGATATTCAAACTGTATAGGAAATTGTTTCCTTATTTAGATTATTTACGGGGTACTCTTAACATGCATTGTCTTTATTGACGCCTCAGCATATCCTGCATAAGAAGTATATTTTTAGCTTTCATCATTTATTAAATAATTTATTACTAAATATGACTTTCTTCATTTTTTAAAGAAGACTGATTTTGACAATACTCAATTCAAAGATGTAATGATAATCTAATTATTGGACTTTTTCCATTTCTGTAAAATTTCTACTCAATGGGATTTGATTTTAATTATTAAAAATGTCAGGGCTTATTCTATACCCATTTTAATGGAGGAACTCTCATTAATGTCCATGAGAGTTCTGTGGGTGGAATGAATTTATAATATGCCCGAAAGGGTAGAAGGTGGAAATATTTGTGCCTGTGTCACAAGAAACCTTAGAGTCATAAATATTTAGAAAACATATATGTATGTCACTTGTAACTGGGTGATTCATCCAAGATGTATTCTGAAGTTTAGAAAAATTCAGCGGGAGAGATTTCAGTTTTCCATTTTTTTTATGTTTTTTTTTTTTTTTTGGTCTGTCAACAGGGTAAAATTTAGGTTGGGGACTGGTTTTAACCAGATTTGAAGACTCTTTCACTTTACTGTGGTAATGTATTTTTAAATTATATTCTCAGAAAAGAAACAAATTCAATAGTATTAGGCCATTGAGTGTGGTCTAGAAAAAGAAAGCTCTTCAGTAGTACTTTATTGTAAAGGGATATGTTTTAAAGTATTAAAGTGTCTTCAGTATCAGTTAGCTAACTATATTAATTGCATTTAAAATTATAATATTCTATCTTCAATTGATTATGCAACAGTTTAATTTGTGACACTGAAATTTTTTTAAAAGGTAAAAATTTTTACCATGGATATATCTGGAGTTTCAAAAAAATCCATGTTTTTCAGCAGTGTACAAGAACTAGAGATTTTCATTCATAGCTATATTCCCTTTGTATCTGTGCTATACTTGGCACTTTGAGAATAAGTTGACAACATTTTATTCATAGAACACTATCTTTGTTACTCTCATGGGAACCCAGACGCTGAAGAGATTATAAACCAAATTTTAGTAAAATATATAAAAATATTAACCACATCCAACTCATAAGCATGAGTCTATGTGTTCCCACCTTGATGGATCAATACCAAGAACTCTTAAATACTAAAGCTTTTGAAACTAGTTATAGAATTGGAATGATATGCTGACTCCCATCCTCCGCTCAGATAACCAGAATTAGGAACCAGTTGTTCTCTCGGTATGATGGGTTGATGAAGGCTCTGCTTTGGAATAGAATTGCTGCATATCTTGGCTAGTCAGTAGCTTATATTTAGCTAGGATGATTTTTCTGGGTTTTGCACTCTATCTTGGTTTTTCCAGGAAATGCATCATATCTTCAAATGCTTACAAGTTTTTTTTCATTTCTTTTTAACCTGTGCCTCTCATTACTAGCAAGAACAGGTATACTGTTTATTTTCCAAATAAGTTTTGTGGGCAGGTATTTCTATTAAATTGTTTGAGGTGATTTGGAAATTTTCCAAAATATTAAGTATCTGATCAAAGAAAGATTGTGCTACATAGAAATTTGTGTCTTACACTCTAAATATCATTCAGGTTTCAGTGGTGGCCGTTAAAATTTATCTGCCTAATTGCTAGAAGTTAGTAACAGTTCAGGGAAACAGAAACTCTAGATTCTGCATGAAGTAGCTTTCCCGCCTTTACGAAGTGCACATGCAGAAAACTGGGTGAAAAAAATTAGAGACTATATAACTTGATTTGAATAGAACTGGGAGAAATGTGGCAAGAATACAATGTTAATTAAAATTATTGATGGAGTAGAAGTGTGTTTGTCTCATTATACTTTTGTAATACGGTCTATTCAGTCTCTATGGAAGCACAGGTGGAGCGTCTTTCTTAGAAAAACAAGACCAAATTAGCTAGAATGAACTGTTTATTTTTTGTTGTTGTTGTTGTTATGAGGATTACTACTTGCTAAGAATAAGCCTAGACCATTGAATTCATTTCACTTAAGGCCAGAGAGTGGAATGAAACCAGAGTCCCAAACGGACAAGATCGATATTTTATTTACTAAGACGAGCCCTAAAAACAAGAATGGTCAATAATAAGTCATATTTTTGACTCCTGTTTCTCATTTTAGGCTGAGACTTATTCACATGGGTGATAGCTTAATCCAAATACAGTTTTATAAATTGCATATTAATCTGCAGGATTTGGACATGTTATTGAACTGCGAGAAAAGCATGTATTTGTCTGATATCCTGTTCTAAATTAACTTGCAAAACTGGGTTCCTGTTTTGCATTTATTTAAGTCCTTTGAAAAGGTTGTTAGAAAATGAGATATTTTTTATTATGGTTGTTTTAGTGCACATAATTCAGTTAATTGCTTTTATTTGGATAGTTATTTTGGGTAGCTTAACTGATCTTAACTTCCCTCTCAGTGTTAAATAACTTATGTAGTAGGTGGAAGAGGGGTGCCAAATTGAAATCCAATAACTATGATGGACAAAACTGGGAATGAGGGGTAACTTGTCTTCTCCTGAAATTTTCCCCTTAATCATGGTGGGCTGAGTTGGGAAGGATTGCCATTCAATGTTTGCAGTGGCATCGTGTTTTGGCGGGGGAGTTAGAGGAGATTAATTATTAAGTCCATTTGGGAGGTGACTAGCAATTTTGACATTTTCAGAAATCACCTGAAAAGTACAGACTTTCAAATAAGAATTCAGAAAGGCAGAACCTAAAAACAAAGCAAAGCTGGTCACCCTGTATGTTTGGGTAAAGAAACTATGCATCAGGAATGGTGTTCAATCATTTGAGCAGCATTGTACCTTGTGGGAAATGGGGATTCGGAGCTGCAAACATTCCCTTTTTGTTTTTCTAGAGGAGCCGACTTTGGCTCCAAACCTCATTTAACCTCCAAAAGTCGATGGCTTGCGTAGGTTCGCAGGTTAACTGTTCTCAAATGCCAGGCCAGAAATAGTGGGCCTCACCAGCAGGTACCACCGCTAAAGCTTCTGGAAACTCCAGCATGCGGGTGGAGATGTTAATAAAGCAGTTGCCAAGGAGTGCAACTAGCACAATGGGAACATGGGGAGCCAGGTGTCAGCTAATTAAGCTGGGTTGAGACCCAGCAAAATCTCGAGAGCTGCAAGTTAAAATATTAATTTCAATTTCCAACTCCAAGATGGTGACTAAGGAGTTAGGATGTGCTGGTGACATTTTATATTGATGGTTCACCTCGCCACAGCTTTCTAATAGTAATAATGATGATGGCATTTGTTAAGCACTTACTATGTGCAAAGCACTGTTCTAGTGCCCATGCTCCTTTGCCAACCAACAGAGAATGACGGTAACCTTTGACGGGACACCAGTGTTCAGAGGAAGAGATGATTCCAATCAGATGGATTTTATTGGCTGGAGGAAAGAAATATTTGATCTTCTTGCTATCAAATCTCATTTATTAAGCACCCCAGTATTAAGCATTTATTATAAATGACGCAAACATCCAGAATGAAATCTTCGGTACCTAGTACCATGTATATATATAGCACAATTAATGTAGACTTTAAGGCAAATTGGAATTCAATGCTGAGATATAATGGAGTAGCCTCTCAGACCTGGGACTTTTCATTCAATTTATTAACTCTCCTTTAGTGAGTGTGAGAGAAGAAAAGGTGGGGTCATAAATGGGCACAGAAAGGAGGGAGACCTATTATCTTTTTCTTTATTGTTGAAGTCCTACTTTAAAAATTAAATGGTTGCTTTCTTTTCCCCATAAGCCTACTAATTGCTGGTGGGAGTTAGTGTACTGATGCAATGAAAAAATAATACTTTTTGGAGCGCTAAAACTCTTGTGGGTCTGAGTATCGGAGTGTTAAGTAGACATGATAGAAATGGAAAGATCACACAGCTCAGACCAGAAAGTGCCCAAATCAATCCATGTCATGGACCCTAAAACAAAACCGCCATGAATATCTGACTGATATGAGGATGTGAATTTCAGACTCGAGAGAAACCATGAAAAGGCATGGTTAAGAAGGGTGAGTCTTTTGGCTCTCCCCTCTCCTTCTTCTACCTCGCCAGTGCCAAATGCATCACTTTAGCTGCTCATATTCCCAATTTTCCTGATCAGCCACCCATAATTACTTAAACATAGGGTGAGTTGGGGTTATGAATTAAACCCCTTTTAAGAGTATTAAGAGTATTTAAGAGTAAGAGTATTTTCCAAAACACTTTCGAGGCTAGAGTCCTCCTTGCATATTCGTCTCTTCTGTCAGCCCATTTTCCCAATAAAAGCTAGCTGGTGAACAAAATGAAAGGAATCAGCCACGGCTCTCTTTGGGACGTAATCTTGGAGGTTTGTCTGATGTGACTCCAGAGGTGACCAGCAGGATTCCTGGGGGCCGGGGAAGTTGACATACTCCATCCCCCCCCGGCCAACTGTTGGGGACATTTTAGTGGTGTTTTGGTTGTTCCCTGATCCTCGGGAAGCTAATACATACTCTCTCTCCTTTCTTACTGAACAAGTGCCCTGGAGCCCCACCATTCTCCCATCTAACTCAGACAAGGTGGGTCTGAAAGAAGCAAACACTTCTGGAATCCCATCAGTCTTATCTAAAGAAGGAAAGGAATAGCCAATTTATTTTTTCCTTTTCATTTCTTTTAAAATTGCTTCCTATTCAGCCCTCCCTAAATAATAATAATAATAATAATGATGGCATTTGTTAAGCGCTTACTCTGTGCAAAGCACTGTTCTAAGCGCTGGGAGGGATACAAGGTGATCAGGTTGTCCCATGTGGGGCTCACAGTCTTAATCCCCATTTTACAGATGAGGTAACTGAGGCCCAGAGAAGTGAAGTGACTTGCCCAAGGTCACACAGCAGACATGTGGCGGAGCTGGGATTAGAACCCATGACCTCTGACTCCCAAGCCCGTGCCCTTTCCACTGAGCCACGCTGCTTCCCTAAACATTTAACCTCAGGGAGATTTGAAGGGTGCTGGGAGTGTTGTAGTAGAGTTGGGGTTCATTTTTAGTTGGTGTTAGTATGCCAAAAGAGAAAGAAATGGTCCCCCAATTTTCCCAATATAAATTCTCTGCCAAGTGACTGAAAGATAAGCTGCTACATCTCCCTAACATAATTTTCACAGGTACTTCGAACCATCAGTCTTGAACTGTCTCTGATATGAGGTCTTGGCTTGAGACCTTGATTGATATCTGCCACTTTACCCTGTTAGTGATTCTTCTTCCCCAGATCTCTCCCTTGATGATGCAAACCTGATTCATACCCCCTGGAAAATCCATATCCTGTCCTGGAGTGCCTCCTCCTCCCAAGCTCACACCCACTTTGAAAAGGGGCAGGTATCAATCAATCAATGGTATTTATTGGATGCTTACTGTGTTCAGAACACTATACTAAGCGCTTGGGAAAGTACAACGCAGGAGTTGGTAGATGCGATCCCTCCCTACAAGGAGCCTGCAGACTAGAGGGGGAGGCAGATATTAAAAGTAGATTAGGGGTAAGAGAAATTGTGGAGTATAAGAATATTTACAGAAGTATTGTACGGCTGGGGTATCAGAGTGCTTAAGGGATGCACAGCTAAGTTCGTAGTCGAAGCAGAGGGGAGGGCAGGTAAGGGAAATAAAGGACTTAGTCTGGGAAATCCTCTTAGAGGAGATAGAAAGGAAGGGAAGCAGCGTTAAAGATCTTGAGACTGTGAGTTAGGAGATCTGGGTTCTAGTCCTGGCTTCACCCCTTGTTACTTTAGGCAAGTCCCTTAAATTACCTCTGTCTTTGTTTTCTCATCTGCCAAATGGGAATAAAATGCCTCTTCCCCTTCCTTCTTTGTCTGTGAGCTCTGTTTGGACAAGGGCTGTGTCCAATTATTTTTTATAATATTTGCTTATTCTGTGTCCAGCACTGGGGGTAGATACAAGGTAATCAGGTTGGACACAGCCCCTGCCCCACATGGGGCTCACAGTTTAAACGTGAGGGAGAACAGGTATTGAATCTCTATTTTATAGCTGAGGAAACTGAGGAACAGAGAAGTTAAGTGGCTTGCCTGAGGTCACACAGCAGGCAAGTGGCAGAGCCGGGATTAGAACCTAGGTCCTCTGACTTCCAGATCTGTGCTCTTTCCACTAGGCCATGCTGCTTCAACCGATTTAATTATTTTCTTTTGAGCCTAGTACTTGGCACATAGTAAGCACTTAAATACCAGTATTATTTAATGATGTTCCGCAGAGGCAAAGAAAGACAGAGACAGAAATAAAGAGAAAGCCCCCCTGAATCTCAAACAAGAGACTATGGTTGAAACACTGAGAATTAGGTGTGTTCAACACCGATTTCTGTTTCATGATGGTACCAAGCCATGAACACAGCTGGAAATCATGCTGTGTTGCTATGGCACAGAATGCATTTTTCCACAAGTGGGAGACATGGTGAGAAAGAACAACGAGCAGTGAAAATTATGCAAACACTCCAGGCCTTGACTTGGTCCAATCCTTAGCTCACTCCACAAACCTCGCTCATTCCATCTCCATGAAAACCACTCTTGGAAATCAATAGACAGTGCCGAGAACCAATGGGAGGAAGGGTTTGGGGAAGGTATGGGGGAGAAAGGAAGATGAGAAAACCAGACTGGTATTAATAAAGAAATGCTAACACAAAATACTGCAGATAAGAGAATCTTAATTTGAAAAATTTGTTCTCTAGTGAGTGACCTTTGGTAGGAGTGAGAGAGAGGTACATGCTATGAAATCTAATGACTTGAGAAGAATAATGAAAAATCTGGGTTTCTTCCGCTCTAGGACGCCCGATAAAATTGAATCAGGTCGAAAGCAGGATGGAGAAGACTAAGATAGGACAGATCCAGCTATTACAAGATGAAATGCTGGTGGCTGAAGTAGCATTCTGAAGTGGTATTACCTGTCTTGAAAGCCTCTGTGAAAACCTCCCTGGTGCTTTATGTAACTGCTGTGAAGCTGTAGAAGATATCACTAGTAAGAGACGGCCTAGCTGCATAAATCTAGATCTGCCCTCAATTGAAACCCGCAATTTGAAGCTTTGTGCTGGCGGGATTTTTAGCTTTCTGTTGGTAGCCTTCTCTTAGTACAGTGCTCTGCACATAGTAAGTGCTCAATAAGTACCATGGATTGATTGTCCTCTGAGTTAGGAAGAGGAGGAGGATGAGGCCACGGGGTCATTTCCCTCAATGCTGTAGGGGAAGACCATGTATGTGAGGTCCTGGGGGCTGTGCCTTGGATGGCAGGGTCACAGGTACCCATTGCATTAGCAATTATTCAGCTTTTTAGCAGTGAGTTGTGATATCAATCATATCAATCATATTTATTGAGCACTTACTGTGTGCAGAGCACTGTACTAAGCGCTTGGGAAGCACAAGTTGGCAACACATAGAGACAGTCCCTACCCAACAGTGGGCTCACAGTCTAAAAGGGGGAGACAGAGAACAAAACCAAACATACTAACAAAATAAAATAAATAGAATAGATATGTACAAGTAAAATAAATAAATAAATAGAGTAATAAATATGTACAAACATATATACATATATACAGGTGGTGTGGGGAAGGGAAGGAGGTAAGATGGGGGGATGGAGGGGGGGCGAGGGGGAGAGGAAGGAAGGGACTCAGTCCCTATTTGACAGATGCGGTATCTGAGGCCC
Organism: Tachyglossus aculeatus; assembly: GCF_015852505.1. Lineage (NCBI taxonomy): Eukaryota > Metazoa > Chordata > Mammalia > Monotremata > Tachyglossidae > Tachyglossus > Tachyglossus aculeatus. Next base: position 7,067,293 of record NC_052078.1, on the reverse strand, counting down.
AGAGAAGCCGAGCGACTTGCCTAAGGCCACCCAGCAGACAAGCAGCGGCAGCAGGATTAGAACTGGTGACCTTCTGCCTCCTCGGCCCACGCTCTTACAATAATAATGATGGCATTTTTTAATAATCATAATAACAATGATGGCATTTATTAAGCACTTACTATGTGCTTTGCACTGTTCTAAGCGCTGGGGAGGTGATCAGGTTGTCCCACGGGGGGCTCACGGTCTTAATCCCCATTTTACAGATGAGGGAACTGAGGCCCAGAGAAGTTAAGTGACTTGCCCCAAGTCACACAGCTGACAGCCGCCGGTGGAGCCGGGATTTGAACCCACGGCCTCTGACTCCAAAGCCCGTGCTCTTTCCACTGAGCCAGGCTGCTTCTTGGAATGGAGCCCGGCTGTATATATGTTTGTACATATTTATTACTCTATTTATTTATTTTACTTGGACATATCTATCCCATTTATTTTATTTTGTTAGTATGTTTGGTTCCGTTCTCTGTCTCCCCCTCTTAGACTGTGATAGCATATACAGTTGTCCATATTCGGAGAAGACACAGCTGATGGTGAAATTCACCTACGAGTGAGTGCATGGCCAAAGACTTGGTCACATTGTGCCCACAAAAAGTGTGCCTCTTGTTGGGTTGTGATACTAATGTTTATAGCACCTGCTGCTGTTTTCTCTCTTGCCTCCTTTTCTCTCAGGGTTGTGACAGCAGGTAGAGAGGAGGAGGAAGGGAACAGAGGGCCCCTGTAAATGATCACTTCCATGAGCACTTTGAGTCTCAAGAAAAATATTTAGTTTGGTTGGAGAAAAAGAATAGCTGTAGTTATGCTTGTGGTATAGTCGGGATATGACGAACAAAAGAAACCAGTTCTTTAACATTCAAAAAGAGCTGAGGAGTAAAGGGGAGAGAGAAGGAGGCAGGAAATGAAAAAGTTGTGAGAAAAAATATTAGAATAACAAAATATTAGTGTTTCCCTGAAACCAGTAATCCAAGTCCAAAGGTCAGGATTTTCAGTCTTCAGTGTTCATTTTTATTACTTTTAGAACAACACGAAAGATAAACTTCACCTAAATTTTTCTCTTAATTTGTGTTTAAATGTCACAGTAACAAACCAGCCATAACTTCCTTTTTCCAATAAACCTCTGTAACCTGATTCGTGCCACAGTTTAATGTACTCAGTAAATACTGCCCTGGAAAAAATTGTTTGCAAACCTTTTCATTTCACTGTGTATCCTGGTATCCAATTTTTCTCATCTGCCCCTGTTCCAACCCGAAGTTACTCTTTACTGAATCTCTCAATTCTTTTGTCTCTGCCCCTTGCAATCTCTAGCCCTGGGTGACACTGACCATTGAATTCTTCTTTTCCTGCTCTTTTTACCCAGAGTATCAATGGACGTGGAGGAGGAGGTGAAAGTGGATGTGGATTATGGAGGGGGAGGGGGAAGAAGGAGATGGAGGGGGAAGAAAGCAGGGAGGGGGAAGGTGGAGGTGAATGTGGAGGGTAAGAAAGAGGTGGAGGGGAAAGGGGAAATTGGAGGTGGAGGGGGAAGGTGAAGATGGAAAGTCGGCTTGGGGAGAAAGGGGAGGCGTAGAAGGAGGTGGAGATGGAAGTAATAATAATAATAATGATGACATTTGTTAAGCGCTTACTATGTGCCAAGCACTGTTCTAAACACTGGGGTGGAATACAAGGTAATCAGGTTGTCCCACATTGGGCTCACAGTCTTAATCCCCATTTTACAGATGTGATAACTGAGGCACAGAGAAGTTAAATGACTTGCCCAAAGTCACACAGCTGACAAGTGGCCGAGCTGGGATTAGAACCCATGACCTCTGACTCCCAAGCCTATGCTCTTTCCACTGAGCCACGCTGCTTCTCTAGTAGGCCTGGCAAAAACCAAGGAACACTTTGGGAATGGCTTATGCTAAAACGACCACTAATTTCAGAAAAAAAGATACAGTTTTGAGTCATTTGAGGTTGGCTAACTCATCACTAGCAGGTCCAGAGAGATCAACAATGCTTCACATCTCCTCTTCTTCCCTCAATCCTTCTCTCCCCACTTTTCCAATAGGTCATTTCCTTCTTGTTTCCCCAGCATTTAATCAATCACAGGTTTTCCCAATGTTCAGTACAGTGCTTTGCTCATAGCTGTTGCTTAATTGCTTCTACACAAGTTTGGAAATCACATAAAAGCCACTTGCATTAGCTTGAATCTCCCCTCCCCATTCATATCCCCAATCCCTCCTTCTCTCCTTGCCATCCTAACTCTAGTATCTTTTCCACCCTGGCAACTATTTATGGCCTCTTTCATTTTCCTCAGCCCTCCCTCCAAGCTGGTTTATCTCCTTTTCGTTTTGCTGGACTTTCCCACCCTGGCTCCTTGGCTTAGCTTTATTAAGGGCCTTTTCTCCATTCTTGTCCTTCTTGACTTGTCTTGCCTTTTCGACACTATTGGTAACTTTGCTCTTTGCTTCCTCATGGACTGATGCCAAAGCATTTGATGTGGTTTTAGCCTTTTTATCCCTTGTGACTGCTCCTTCCATTTCATTTGGGGGACAGTGCCCTCTCTCCTTCCCACATCTGTGGACTTGTCCATGCCCTGCCTGGGGGTTGGCTGATTTTGTTCCCCCTGACGGAGTCTTAGCCAATCTCAGTTCTTCCACTTTTATCCCAATCTCTCTTCAGAAGCTTGCTTTCGACTGCCTTTTCAGCTACCCCTCTTGGATGCCTGAAGCTTACCATGGCAACGGCCGGAAGTATGGAGGGTGGTGATGGAGTGGGCCTCCTCGGGGGCATGTGGGAGCAGAAAATAGAGTTCAGCGGGCTCATCTCCTCTGTTTCCCCAACCCGACAGGGAAGCGAAGGTGCTAAAGGGAGCAGCGCGGGTGCTCCAGAGTATTGTAGATTATCTATTTCCACTCGGCACACCCTCACACACCCAAACACACAAAAATAAGCACATCCCCATGTGCAGAACACACTTGTAAGTAGGACTTTAGCATCAGGTTTCTGCCGTACCGAATTACATTACAGGAGAGAAAGGCTCTACACAATAGTTCTTCGTGCTCAAGAGACGCCGCTGATGGTGAGATTCGCTGGTAGGTGGATGCGGGGGCGACTAAGAAGGGCTTTGCGGGAGCCACAGTCCTGGCTACACTGTACACACACAAAGACCGCCTGTTGTTGTGCTGTCACGTAGTCGTCCACAGCACCTGGCTCTGTTTTCTCTTTTGCCTCCCCGTCTTACGATCCGAATACAGATCCCGCTTGAAAAGAGCCACTCCTTTCTGGATGTGAATCCTATCAGGTGAGACAGCATCTGTTTTTGTAGGAACGGCAGCTGGCAGATTGCTGACACTCGCTGTGGAAAAACAGGGATGTACAGTTGCATTTTTTTAAATGGTCTTTGTTAATCAGGGGTATTCATTTATTCATTCAATCGTATTTATTGAGTGCTTACTTTGTTCAGAGTACCGTGCTAAGCGCTTGGAAGAGTACAATGTAACAATAAGCAGACACATTCCCTGCCCACAATGAGCTTACCATCTAGAGGGGGAGATAGACATTATTATAAATAAATAAATTACAGATATGTACATAAGTGCTGTGGGGCTGGGCAGGGGGATGAATAAAGGAAATCAGTCAGGGTGACGTAGAAGGGAATAGGAGAAGAATAGAGGAAGGCTTAGTCAGAGAAGGCCTCTTGGAGGAGATGTGCCTTCAATAAGGCTTTGAAGGAAGGAAGGGTAATATATTTAGTATTTATTGAGCACTTACTATGTGCAGAGCATTTGCTAAGCACTTACTATGTGCCAGGCATTGTACTAAGTGCTGGAGTATTTATACAAAAATCATGCTGGACACAGTCCCTGTCCCACATATGCTCACAGTCTTAATCCTCATTTTACAGATGAGGGCACTGAGGCACAGAGAAGTCAAATGACTTGTCCAAGATCACAAACAACAGACAAATGGCAGAGCATGGATTAGAACCCAAGTCCTCTGACCCCCAGGCCCAGACTCTTTCCGCTAGGCCATTCTGCTTCCCATACTGCCCTAACTGGGTGACACCTCTGGGCCCTGGGGAAGTCAAAGCAGAGGCCAAAGAGGCTTCAGGTGGGCTATTCAGGTGGACACGGGCAGGGGTGTCCAGGTGAGAGTCCATCCTCCAGAGTGTGTACACTCACACCTGCTCTCAGCAATCACTGACCCTTGGTAGGAGACCCTAACAGGTTAGAAGCAGCGTGATGTAGTGGATTGGACTAGGAGTCAGAAGGTCATGGTTCTAATCCCAGCTCTGCCACTTCAATCAATCAATCAATCAATCGTATTTATTGAGTGCTTACTGTGTGCAGAGCACTGTACTAAGCGCTTGGGAAGTACAAGTTGGCAACATATAGAGACAGTCCCTACCCAACAGTGGGCTTACAGTCTAAAAGGGGGAGACAGAGAAGAAAACCAAACATACTAACAAAATAAAATAAATAGAATAGATATGTACAAGTAAAATAAATAAATAGAGTAATAAATATGTACAAACATATATATATATATATATATATATATATATATATATATATACACTTGTCTGCTGTGTGACCTCAGACAAGTCTCTTCACTTTGCTTCAATTACCTCACCTGTAAAATAGGGATTGAGACTGTGAGTCCCATGTGGGACAGGCAATCTGTACAACCTGATTTGCTTGTGTCCACACCAGCACTTAGTACAGTGCCTGGCACATAGAAGGTGCTTGAAAAATACCCTAATTATTATTATTATGATTGTTACACTTATTTAACCCCCCTTCGCTTGGCAGGCATTTAAAGGAAAAGCATGCTGCAGAGCTTCCCCCGGCCTTGGGAAAACTTGTGTTGTCCTGCCTATGTGCTACTAACAATGCTGGTGTTTGTTAAGGGTATATTATGTGCCAAGGACTGATGCAGACACAAGATAATCAGCTAGGACAGAGTCCCCGCCCCACACAGGGCTCACAAACTAAGAGGTAGGGGAAGTGCGGAAGATGTGAACTAGAGGAAAAAGCCAGGGCCTGGGAATCAGAGGACTTGGATTCTAATCCCTACTCTACCACTTGTCTGCAGTGTGACCTTGGGTAAGTCACTTGATTTCTCCGTGCCTCAGTTCCCTCATCTATAAAATGAGGATTAAGACTGTGAGCCCTATTTGGTATCCCTGTCCCACAGACTGAGCCCCTTCCTTCCTCTCCCCCTCGTCCCCCCTCCATCCCCCCATCTTACCTCCTTCCCTTCCCCACAGCACCTGTATATATGTATATATGGTTGTACGTATTTATTACTCTATTTATTTATTTATTTATTTATTTTACTTGTACATTTCTATCCTATTTATTTTATTTTGTTGGTATGTTTGGTTCTGTTCTCTGTCTTCCCCTTTTAGACTGTGAGCCCACTGTTGGGTAGGGACTGTCTCTATGTGTTGCCAATTTGTACTTCCCAAGCGCTTAGTACAGTGCTCTGCACATAGTAAGCACTCAATAAATACGATTGATTGATTGATTGATTGGTATCGGTACTGTGCCCAAACCAATTACTTTGTATCTACCCCAGCACTTAGAAGAGAATCTAACATGTAGTAAGCACTTAACAAATACCATTAAAAAAAAAGTGGGTAGCTTCCCCATTTTACAGATGACAAAATGGAGGCATGGAGAGGCCAAATGACTTGCCCAAAGTCACCCAACAGGCATGGGGCAGTGCTGGGATTAAAACTTGGGTCCACGCTCTTTCCACCCTGCCTCCCTCTACTAGGCTGACCCCCAAAAATAAGATTCTCTTTTGAGGGTTTTTTCTTCCTTGAAAGAGTTTAAACTCGTCCTCTCCTGCACTCAATCATCTGCAAGGAGCTACTTCCCCAGGTTAATTCCATTGTCCCCTGTCAGGCCCAGTGGATCAGAGTAAGAAGATGCTGAGCCTTGAGCCGGTGCTAAGGAAAAAACAGCGATTTGATGCTGACCAGATGCCCCTCGATCATTTCCTGGGGTTGGGTTTAGCAACAGCGTCGTCCCGCTTTTAAAAGGCAACACGCACAAAAAATGCAACCATGCATGCAGCCCTGACTAGCAGGCATTCAGCCGCTCTGCTCAGCTCATTCCCAAGGCTCTCTGTAGTGGTGGGGAAACAGCTGTATGTGAATCCATTCAATGATCCTAAATCTTACGATCCTCTCCCTCCTAATGGTTTCTGAACCATGAAGTCCTGGTCAGGGGCAGTACAAGACAAACCCTGGGTTGCAGATGGGTCCCAGAAGCCAATGAGGTCCAAGTAGAAAACTGGAGTGGGGAACACTTCCCCCTCTTTCCCGCAGTCACAGATCTCTGAGCCGGGCATGGAAGACTAAAGGTTAGTGCCAAAATAACCCCCACCAAACACCGGGCAGTCCTGATCTCCACAAGAGGCAGATTCCCTGTTAGGGTTGGGCTGTCAAATGGGAATTGAGTCACTCAATCCTTCCAGGTCAAGGGTCACTGGAACTTCAGGAACGCCACATTTAGGACTCTTTTCTCTTTTTCCCTTCTATGTTCCCCAGAGTCCAGGTAAGCATTGGCCTGGAGGTATGCAATAGGACCAGAGTGGCCAGGAGTCCAATTTTATATCAGACAGTCCAGTTGTCACCAGGTCCATCCCCTACTGGTATAGTTGGGGCATCGAGTACTTTTATGTCTAGTATTTTTATTTTTAGGTGCCAGTCTCCATCCATCTAGGTTTCAGCAGCCGAGTTCCATAGCTCGGAAGCGGAGCCTGTGTTGACAGCGTTCCCACCTTGGTATCTGCTATGGTCCCCTTAGCCAGCTACCTGCAGGGCCTGTCCATCACGTGGGGTCCCCTAAGTGGTTCATTGGTCAGAAACCTTCACCTCTGTTGGAGTAGCCCCAACACACTTTCCAAAAGTTTTGGCTGAGTCCTAACTAATTATCCTGAATCTACACCAGCACTTAGTACAATGTTTTAGAACCGTGCTTGGCACATAATAAGCACTTAACAAATACCATCATCATCATTAACAAATATTATTATTATTACTGTTTAAATAATAAGTATGTAAAGTATGTGCATAAGTACTACAGGAAGTTATGAGTTCAAAAGTGCTTAAGCAACCTGTGGGACAGTGATGGAAGCTTTTAGATAATAATAATAATGGCATTTATTAAGCACTTACTGTGTGCAAAGCACTGTTCTAAGTGCTGGGGAGGTTACAAGGTGATCAGATTGTCCCACGGAGGACTCACAGTCTTAATCCCCATTTTACAGATGAGAGAACTGAGGCACAGAGAAGTTAAGTGACTTACCCAAAGTCACACAGCTGACAAGTGGTGGAGCCGGGATTAGAACCCATGACCTCTGACTCAAAAAGCCCGTGCTCTTTCCACTGAGCCATGCTGCTTCTCTGATTGTAGTGAGATATGTGTTCGTTTCAAAGAAATAATGCCTCTTGAAGTGTAATAATCATGATTATGAGGAGCATAATAGTATTTGTTAAGTACTTACTATGTGCCAGGCACTGAACTAAGTGCAGGGGTAGATGCAAGATAATTAGATTAGACAGAGTCCCTGACCCACTTGGGACTCACAGTCTAAGTAGGAGGGAGAATATGTATTGAATCCCCATTTTGCAGTTGAAACTGAAGCACAGAGAAGTTAAGTGACTTGCCTATGGTCACACAGCAGACAAGTGGAGGAGCTGGAATTAGAACCTAGGTCCTCTGAGTCCCACGCCTGGGCTTTTTCCACTAGGCCAGCATGTTGTTTCCCAGCATGGATTAATCATCATGTTTCCTTAGCACCCTCTCTCAGTGGAGCATATTTCTATAGTGTGTCAACCATGGGTCAAAAAATTTGACTTAGAAGATACTAAGCAAGGCATTCCTTTTGGGAAGCCTTTATCCCATAGCCAACAATGCCCATCTGTTGGCTCGTGTTACCCACTTCAAGACACTGGCCTGGAGTTCATGGGAGCCGGTCAATGTTATTAGCTTTGTTAGACTCTTGGGCCTAAAAGCTTTGCTAATGGGCTAAGGTAGAGGTAAACTAAGAAGGTCATCAATTAAATGTGGGGAGAAGTTTTGAGCAATAGCAAGCACTCAGAACGCACTACCTCATGCACATGGTCAAACATCTTTTTAGTAATGAAAGGCTGATTGCATGGTCAAAGTCATGGTTTGCATGAGTGCACGAGGCAGAATTTATATTATAGATTTACAACATTTCCTCTCAGTGCTCTTGTACTTCAAGAGCGCGTATTGTACTGTGAATATTACTTATTCAGTTCTTTTTCTCCATTTATGAGCCACAGTGTCTAATATATAAAGATGGCGTATCCCCCAAATCTAAGTGAGCTACCTTACTTAGAAAAACCTTATTGAGAGGTTTTTCATCAATTTTATAACATCTGAAATTCTACTCTGAATGTTGTAGCAATATACGTTTCTATAGTGTGCAAATGATTTTTTACGGTTATCTCTGTCACTTATGAGTTTTCTCCACTTGCATACTTGTGCAATTTGTTTATTTTTTTAATTTTAATGGTATTTGTTAAGTGCTTACTATATGCGAAGCACTGAGGTAAATTCGTAAATTCAGGTAAATTCAGATAGGACACAGTTCCTGTCCCAAACAGGTCTCACAGACTAAGTAGGAAGAATGGGGATTTAATGCCCATTTTACAGATGAGGACCCTGAGGCACAGAGAAGTTAAGTGACTTACCCCAGGTCACACAGCAGGCAAATGGAAGAGTGGGGATTAGAACCCAGATCGCAAAGGCTCTTTCCACTAGGCCATGCTGGTTCCATCCCTTTAAGCTGTAAACTCCCTGAGACCAGGCTCTGGGACTTCTGGATTTCTCCAAAGCCTAGAATAGTACATGTGGTGCTTAGGGTCTTTACTAGAGGTCACATAGGCAAGTCAAGCAGTGAACCTAGCAGTCACAGTTCACATTTAAAAACTGAATCACGTTCCCAAGAGAAGATTTTGTGACTCAAACAGGAAAATTAACATTGTATTGTATTTTCTCAAGCACTTAGTACAGTGCTGTGCACACAAATGGTCAACAAATGCCATTGGTTGATTGTCTGATTGATTGCTGGGCGTTTGAACAAGTGAATGCAAGTTGGTCCACTAGGATTCTGTTATTGTGTTATCTTTGAGTCTTGTGTTGCATTAGAGTAGAATCCTGGAGTATCTGAGAGTGTTCCGCAATCACACACACACACACGTAAATAATAATAATCAAGCAATAAATACGATTGAATGAACATACACACACTAATAATAATAATGATAATACTTGTAGTATTTGTTAAGTATTTACTAGGTGTCAAGCACGGTTCTAAGAGCTGGGATAGATACAAGTTAATCAAGTAGGATGCAGTCCCAATCCCACAGGAGACACCCAGCTTAAGTGAAAGGGGGAACAGGTATTGAATCCCCATTTTACAAATGAGGAAACTAAGGCACAGAGAAGTTAAGTGATTTGCCCAAAGTCACACAGCAGACAAGTGGCAGAGTTGGCATTAGAACCCAGGTCTTCTAACTCTCAAGCCCATGTTCTTTCCAGTTGGCTGTGAGACTGTGAGCCCAATGTTGGGTAGGGACTGTCTCTATATGTTGCCAATTTGTACTTCCCAAGCGCTTAGTACAGTGCTCTGCACATAGTAAGCGCTCAATAAATATGATTGATTGATTGATTGGCCCTGCTGCTTCTCTAGTAGACATGATCCTTGCCCCTGAGGAGCTTACAATATAGTGAAATAATTTACAGACAAGAGGAAGAAGGAAAAATGAAATTGTAGATGAGGGAGTGAGTATATTTTTTCTCGCTAGGTGTTGTTTGTTACCTCTCCTTTCCTAATCTGGATCTTTAGCCTTAATCCCCTACCCCCTCCTCACTATAGATTGTAAGCGTCTTGTGTCCCCAAGTCTGTGACTAAATCAATGTCTATGTATTGTCCCCAGACCTTAGTATTTCACACATTGTAAGTGCGTAGTAAATGTTATCGGCTCAAAATGGTGACCAGTCCAAACTTATTTAGTTTTATATAATTTAAAGAATAACCCATGTGTGGAATTCCAAGTAAGGGGAGAAATTAGTGTGCCATAAAGGTAAAGAGTAACAAAAGCTGAGGAAACCAGTTTGGGGCACTCTCCCCTGTTCTGGGTAGAGTCAAAGCATTCCCACACGGGCAACCATGTGGGAAAAAGGAAGCACCTTTGCAGGTCTTGTTTTGCTGAATTCAGAGGGCAGGGTGCCTAACGGAAAGAGCATGGGGTGGGAAGTTTAATTCCAGCTTCACCACCTCAATTAATCAATCTGTGTGCAGAGCACTCTACCAAGTACTTGGGAGAGTACAACAGACACGTAGACACGTTTCCTTCCCGCACCAAGTTTACAATCTAAAGGGGACTTACTACTTGTCTGCTGTGTAATCTTGGGCAAATCATCATCATCATCAATCGTATTTATTGAGCGCTTACTGTGTGCAGAGCACTGTACTAAGCACTTGGGAAGTACAAGTTGGCAACATATAGAGACAGTCGCTACCCAACAGTGGGCTCACAGTCTAAAAGAAAGCAAATCACTTCCTTCTCTGTGCCTCAGTTTCCTCATCTGTAAAATGGGGACAAAATGCCTGTTTTCCTCTTAGATTGAGTCCAATGTGGAACAGCAACTGTGTCCTATCTGATCTTCTCCAGAACACAGAGCAAATTAAGTGCTTAACAAATACTACAATTATTAGAGGCAGAAATCTCTCCCAATCTGCCGCCCTCTTCCTAGTAAATATAAATTTCCTTTTTTTTTTAAAGGGAGCAAAGGGCAAAACATTTGCTCTTATACAGATAACTGTAAACATTCAATGTGGTCCTACCCTGCAAGGGCTTTTTGTATTTGTTTTCGTTTTTACGTTGAGATGCTGTTTGCCTTTTCCAGCTCTTTTCTGTCTGAGACTCTCTGATCCTGGGTCCATTCTGTTTACACCTTGCAGAATTCCCTGGGAAACTTACTTGTATACCAGAGAATGTGAAAGAACAGCATCCCTTCTCTTTTCTTACTCCCTGATGTAGGTACATCCTTCTTCCCATTTCCCCTCAAATGATTTTTTTAAAATTTCCTAAAATATCTACAACTAAAATAATACAGAAATTCCCATGAATGTTCGTGGAAAATGCCTCCTTTAAAAAGCACCAGAAGGTTTTCTCTAAAGCTTTTTGTTGTCGTAGCTTTTTGTTGTCGTTGTTGCTGTTGTTGTATTTTTAGGTTAAGGTCCTTTTAAAAAAAAGTTTTACTTCTTTCCGACAAGGTGAGAATTCAACCAAACACAAAATACTCTGTGTGTCCTCTCCTAGGGGCAATGCTCAAACATGAGTCTGAGCTATTCGGCTATGAAATGTTCCATATTTATTTAAATAATTCTATGATTTACCTTCAGAAATGGGTGTGCCTCCCTGTTTGGGGCCCTGAGGATCCCCACTTCTACAGCTCTCTTTTCCCACATGGCTCCTTAGCGTTCCTCTAAGGCAAAATACCCAGTGAATTATTTATGGACTGTTGCAGGAAGGTTGTGACTCAGAAAACAATAAAATGTACTAGTTTGGAGGCACTCTTCCTTCAACTATTGAGCACTGCCCAGGCATAAATGGTAACTGAACATTTAGGGTACAAATTAAACCAGAATACCTCTTAGCAAAATCCAAAAATATTAAAATAACATTAAGGAAGAAATAAACTGGAAAGGGCGTGAAAATTCTCATTGAACTCAGAGCACCTGTAGCTTTAATGCAGTCATCTTTAAGAGTGGGTGACACCCCAGGAAAAGCCAAGTCAGCTACAAAAGGATCAAAGCTGAACTTTAATCTGAAATTCCCTTTTGTGCCTAAAGATGGAAGCTCATGTCATGGGTAAGATCATCCTCTGCCTAAAGACTCCCAGAAAGTAAGATCTGACCTACTGTAACATTCCCAACCTGTTAAATACCAAACTTTGACATTCATAGACTTCTATGGACCTTTTGAGTCTACACCTCAATATGATGTCCTCTCATTCTGCTTACAAGGGAGACCTATTATGATTTCCTTTTATTCTGAATATAAGTGAACTGTTATCTAAAGAGAGAGAAAAATTCCTTTAGAAAAACTAGAAAGAGATGGCAGGAACTTGTAGTAATGGGAATGGTATTTATTGAGTGCCTTTTGGGCACAATACACGGTCTTCAGCCCTTTTTTAAATGGCACTTTTTAAGCATTTACTATATGTCAAGCACTGTTCCAAGTGCTGAGGGAGATACAAGTTAATGAGGCTGGATGCAGCCCTTGTCTCACGTGGTGCTCACAGTCCAAGTAGGAGGGAGAAAAGGTATTGAACCCCCACTTTGCAGTAGAGGAAACTGAGGCACAGAGAAGTGAAGTGACTTGCCCAAGGTCAAACGGTAGGGAAATGGTGGAGCCAGGATTAGAACCCAAGTCCTCCGACTCCGAGACCTATGCTTCATCAACTATGCCATGCTGCTTCCCATTTGTAAAAAATGCCTTAATCGTATATGCCACTTTTATTTCCAACAAGCTTTTGCATCATTTGGGGCACTCACAGCAGCTCTATGTATCCACTGATTTAATAGTTCATTGTAACACACGGCTGTTTGAAGGATAAATCTTTCTGTAGAGACATGACAAATAAGAAAATGCCCTTTGGGAAAACCAACAAACTGATACAGTTCTGAAACACATAACAGAGACATCAGGAACTTTTACTCATAGGCTTGTACTTACAGTTAATGTCCTGTATTAGTATGTCTATATGAAAGCAAAAGACACAATTTATTCGAGTACTAGTGCTACCTTTGATAAAAATTACATTATTCAAATATTCCATCTAGAAAAGAGTTTAATTGAGGATATTTGTTTCCCCCTTTGCTCATTAGAGTGAAGTCAGTGATGCCAACAGAAATATTACCTTAGGGTCTAGATTTAGGTATATTTTGAATAAAATTAAATTCCTATGCCAGTCAACTACATGCTTCAAAAGTTCTTTTTTTTTTAATTTGAGGTTATGTCTTCAAAAGCTAAAAAATCTTAATTGTAAAAATAAGATGTTGAAGTTAATATTCTGTATAAAGATATTTGCAGGTAATGTCTGAAAGTCTGTCATTTTTCCAAAATCTTTGATTTTGGAAGGTTCAAATTGACTTATCTTTTCCAAATACTGTGTGAAGACTGCTTGTTTTGTTTTTAAAAAGCATCAGTTGTCTAAGGATGTGAGATCGCTTTACAAATAACAATTAATACTATTCAGTCTTTGCCACCTTTAGAGAACTTTACAAACGTTAATCATCACAGGTACTAATAAAATTTAAAAAATGTAATATCCATCAGTAATATCTATTGAACACTTATTATTTGCAGAGTATTATACTCAGCACTTGGGAGAACACAACAGAATTGGTAGATACATTCCCTGCTCACAGGAAGTTTGCAGTCTAAACTGTAGGGAATTTAAAATCTGGAGTGTGTACTGCGTTAGGTCAATAATTCTGGCAAAAGGAAAGGAGGGAGTTTTTTTATTTTTTAATCTGAAGACTTGGTCTCAAATGTAGTCTGTCCAGCAGGATGACTTTTGGGAAATCTTTTTGCTTTTGCCTGTCTTGCTTTTGCTGCCTGTTAAATAAGAGTAGCGTGTCCCAGTTCTCTCTGTAATATGTAATATGGAGTGGGGCAGTCAGTAAGATAATATATTGGAAGTGCTCTGCACTCCTTGAATGATTTCATAATCACCTAATTAATACGAACTAAAGATGTTGGTCTTGTCTTTACTGAAAACACTGCAGGTGGGGAATACAGGTGTCTTAATATGATGACTCAAATTTCAAGAAAGTCTTAAAAATTATTCTTGCAAATGTATTTTGTCCAAGAGTGGTTGAAAGACCAAACAAATATTTTTAAAGTCGAAAGAGTATCCAGTTGGGAGATAAAGTTTAGTGGGTTCCACGAGGTTCTTTATTGTGTCCAGCTTTGTGTAATATCTCCACGAGTCAGCTGAAAGACCACATTCACTTCATCACCCAAATGAAAACAATGGTGAACAGCCTTAATTGGATTTTGGTATGGTGAATAGAGTTGATGAAATGTGCAATCCTAAATGAGACAATATTGTTCCCACTAAAGAGGATTTAAATGGAAACAGAGAGATGAGAAATAAGGGGGATAAACAAGATGAAATTTGAAAATGCTAATTTGGAGGAAGATTTTTTTGAGATGCTCCAAGAACCATCCCAAATACCTGTTCTGAGAATTTAAAAAGTTAAGGAAGGGTGAATTCTGGAGAGATTGAAGAATAGTGTTGGAAAAATCAGACACTTATTTTCACTGTAGGTTTGTAATAATAAAAAGGTATGGCTGATCAAAAATATAATAATAATAATTCTGGTATTTGTTAAGGGCTTACTCTGTGCAAGACACTGTACTAAGCTCTGGGGTGGAGACAAGCAACTTGGGTTGGACACAGTCCCTGTCCCACATGGGGCTCACAGTCTTAATCCCATTTTACAGATGAGGAAACTAATAACAATAATAATAATGATAGCATTTATTAAGCGCTTACTACGTGCAAAGCACTGTTCTAAGCTCTAGGGAGGTTACAAGGTGATCAGGTTGTCCCGTGGGGGTGCTCACAGTCTTAATCCCCATTTTGCAGATGAGGTAACTGAGGCACAGAGAAGTGAAGTGACTTACCCAAAGTCACATAGCTGGCAATTGGTGGAGCCAGGATTTGAACCCATGACCTCTGCCTCCAAAGCCCGGGCTCTTTCCACTGGGCCACGCTGCTTCTCTGGCTCTAAGGAAGTGAAGTGACTTGCCCAAGGTCACCCAGCAGACAAGTGGTAGAACCAGATTTAGAAGGCATGACCTTCTGATTCCCAGGCCTGTGCTCTAGCCATTATGCCATGCTGCTTCCCAAAATATGGTAGTATCATATCATGGAAGGGAATATGATAAGCCCTGTTCAGTTCAATTCGAAAAATTCTAAAGGATAGTGGAAGCCGAACTGGTCTGGAAGCCAGAGAACCTAAATTCTAGTCCCAGACCCCTTCAAAGCCCTACTGAGAGCTCACCTCCTCCAGCAGGCCTTCCCAGACTGAGCCCCCTCCTTCCTCTCCCCCTCCTCCCCCTCCCCATCCCCCCTGCCTTACCTCCTTCCCCTCCCCACAGCACCTGTATATGTGTATTTTTGTTTGTACATATTTATTACTCTATTTATTTTATTTATACATATTTATTCTATTTATTTTATTTTGTTATTATGTTTTGTTTTGTTCTCTGTCTCCCCCTTCTAGACTGTGAGCCCACTGTTTGGTAGGGACCGTCTCTATATGTTGCCAACTTGTACTTCCCAAGCGCTTAGTACAGCGCTCTGCACACAGTAAGCGCTCAATAAATATGATTGAATGAATGAATGAATGAACCAGCCAGTTCAGTTTTGAAAAAATCTAAAGCACTTGGGAAGGCAGCATCGTACAGTATGAGGGGCACTGGTCCAGAAGCCAGAGGATCTAAATTCTAATCCAGCTCGATCACCAGCATGCTAGGCAATCTTGGGCAAGACCCTCTTGCCTTTAATCCCTCTTTACCTCAGTTTCCTCATCTGTAAAATGGGGATACTAATGCCTGCCTTTCTCCCACCTCACAGTGCTGCAGAGAAGACAGCAATGTGAGAGCACGTTGGGACTAAAAGTGCCACGTAAAATCAAAGGTATTGGTAACTCATCTTCATCTGAAAGAGCGTAAACACATTTTGAGCAATCATCATCTTCATTATCAAAACTTATGGAGCCCAAATCTACCCAGGGCTTGGGAGGCGGAGCCGGGTGGAGTGGAGGGGGACAAGCCTTCGGAAGGGTGAGCGATGCTATTCAAAAGGCAAAAACAAGGCGCATAGATCTACACTAATGTTTGGGAAATATGAGAGCAAGATTAGGAAATTATGGCTTAATTCTCAAAGGGAGGTGACAGAAGCTCAATTATTAAAGACCATCTTAAACCGGAGGATAGAACTCTCGAGAGTGAAACATTAATCAGGGTCAAGGAATAATCTATGCTCTATAAAGATTTATCTTCTCGTCCCTGTGATTCCAGGTGTCTAAGCTTTTTCTCCCACTCCCGGTTCTCCTCTATTTTAAAAAGCATGCATATTTACCCCTGTTGAGATCACATGGGCTGACTCTGTTTACAGACGCATAACAATCAGCTCTAGTTCCTGACCCACTTGGTCCATCCCAAATCATGATCCTGAATTTACACTTCCATTCGAAATAGTGAAGCATCGTTTTATGTGGGGAGAATTCTGTGTTTATTTTAATGAGTGGATGCCCTGAGTGCTTGGCAGCTAATAGATGCATCAGTAAGTCAGTAGAAAAAGATAATACACTATGATACAGTTCTTCCAACTAGGGCCAGCTTATTGGACACCCTACTGTCAGTCCTTTTATAGCAATTTTTGCGGGCCCGGCTCTAATACGGTATATGATGCCGGGCAGCTCTGAAGGAAAGAGAAAAGCCACTGGCTCCACCAGTGGGCCCTGCCAATCACCTCACTGGTTTTGCATTTGCCTCTGAAACAGGCTGTGCAGTGACCTTCCTGGCTAGAGGATAAGATCCCTTTGCTTCTCTGGGGACCGAGCTCAAAGACACCCTTTAGAATCCGGGGAGGCAATGCCCATTTTGGATGGAGTCAGGTAGTCTACCAGAGGCAGGGGAAATTCTAAAATGCCCCCAAACAGGAATATGAAAAATGCCTTTCAATAGCCGCCATCAGCAATATTGACCGGGCAGGGCCTCTCAGCACAGCTGAACTCTGCGTAACCTTACATGTCAGGCTCCCCTGAAGTTGTAGGGGTGTTGCAGCCGGGCTCTCTGTGTGTGGATTTGTGGTTATATCTAGAGGGACGATTTAAGCGGAGGTCCCGAAGGCAAGGCTTGGGCTCTCTCCGCCTCGTGCAGATCAGCGGAGCAGCACACGAGCTGCTGGGTTCAACACAAAACTAGGAGAAATGAAAATTGTTTCTGGGCAAATGCATGCGAGAGCACTGATGAAAGGAATCCATTTGGCTGGGAGACTTCCGGCCTGAAGCGACCCCAAACACCTTTCAGAACATTTGAATTAATTTTAGAATTTCCCGCTTCTTCCCCCAAATCATCGTTTCCAAGTACCATCCAGGGTGGCTGTTGGTCGGGGGGGAGGTGGGATCTGGGAGAGGTAGGTGTTGGCTTGGGGCTGGGGGGTGGTGAGGGGAGCATCTTTGAAACCACCCCTCTTCGGAATAAAAACCTCCAGGTGGGATGATACGCGCTATCTAGCGGTTTATCGGGAAAATTTACTTTTATTAAGGATGAATAAACCAGGAGGTCTACCTCATTCAGAGTGAAAGTAAAAATGGATCTCTACAGTCTGACAAAGTTCAGCCACTGAGCTGCAGCATTAACTTGTATTCTAACAAGATTAAAATATATTTGTCCTGGGGATTAGCATACTTAAGGCTCCTTTTGCCTTTTTAGCAGTGGCAGTGCACTTTGATCTGTGTTGCATGGTAAGAGCACGGCTTGGGTCCAGCCATCCGAGTGCCAAGTGTGAAATCGGCCTGATGTCATCCCCATTCTTCATCTTTTACATCTTTCACCAGTTTAATTATATTTCCGCCACAAAGCTCTGGAGCTTCATTGCATATTCAAGTTTGACTAGGAAGCATTTAAAAAAGTATGGATGAAATAACCCTGTGGGGGGAAGGGAGAGGGGGCTTTAAATCTTATTGAGAAAAAGCAACAACCTCCAACACTTGACTTGCCTCTAATAGATTTTCTTACCTGTGTGAAAACGTATATTCAACTTTTCCGTGTTTCGCTCTGTGTTGAACTTTGTTACATGGTGCTAAGCACAAAGTACATTGTAATGCATGTACTTTAGGTGTGGGGACTGTTTTGGTTCACGACTTCGCTGGATTGCATTACATTCATTCTTGACGCCAGCTTTTTGTTTCCGAAAGATTTGCCGGTGAATCCATATGGCGCTTTCCGTTTCCACACAAAAGACGTGATCCACAGGGCCGGGTACCCAGGGAGACAAAGATCCACCATTGGCAATTGTTGACTTTAAGTCGAAATACAGTTGGCCGACAGAGCAACACACACACTCTCACACACACACACACGAGATTCGGTCCACCAGCAGAACAATATCTGTCCGACTTGTTTCTCCCTGGGATTTCAGAAGGCAAAAGTCTTGACCCCTTTTGCGCCCAATGGACACCAACTCCTCCAGAATCTTTGCTTCCCCTGGCTCAATCCCTCTCTCGCTCTGCCTTTTTTTTAAGGTCTCGGTTACAAATTGCACACGGCGGGTCCCCTCTCTCTCCCCGCAACCCCCTTTCCCAGGAGTCGGCGGCCTGGTCGCATTTCCCGAGACCGTGGGCTCCACTTCAGAGGTTCGGTTGAGTTTGGGGGAGAGGAAATAAGCCACCTGCAGCTGTGACAGAGGCTTTGACCTTCACCCCAGTCTTCTGGCCGCAGACTCCATTCAACCAAGAGAGAGTGTCTCTGAGACAGAGGGCATTCTCCCTGGAGCTCATCCAAGTCGGTCACCGTTGGGCGTTACTTCCACATACAAGCTGGGCAGAATAGAAATGCAGATGAGCGTCTTTAGCATTTGAGAGCAGGTCAATGCTTGGGAAATGCTCTTCCCAGACAGCCTCTTTTGTCTGTGATTTTCCAGTGTTTTCCACTTTCTCGTTAGGAGTATAGACAGGTAATAGGACAATAGATGAGATAAGTTTATGTTCGCATTTGCCCGTTTAAGGGGAAAAGACGAAATGACCTGATAGGCATTTCAGATATTCCAAATTAATGAGAATTTTATTTTGAATTATTATTCCCATTTAAAATTTGAGGTTAACAATGCATTGCTTTTTAAATTGAATTGATATAATTATAAAATTATCTCCACGTAATTAACTCAGGATTATGTTTGATTCTATTTAGCATGTAATCAAAGCCTATTATGCTTTAGCTATAGGAACAGCAATTAATTTTAAAAGGGTTGCTTCCACCCATCAGCATTTAGACAAAATAGCTTATCATGCCATTATTACACTCACATGATCCATCCCTGAAAGAAAGGATATCCAGTAGACTAACATATGTACATAGGCAGGTATGTAAACGTGTCTAATAGAATGAATTAATAATTATGGTAATAATTACGGTATCTGTTAAGTGCTTACTATGCACCAGGCACTGTACTAAGCAGTGGGGTGGATACAAGCAAATCGGGTTAGACACTGTCCCTGTCCCACGTGGGGCTCACAATCTCAATCCCTGTTTTACAGATGTGGTAACTGAAGCACAGAGAAGAGAAGTGATTTGCCCAAGATCACACAGCAGACGTGACAGAGCCGGGATTAGAACCCATGACCTTCTGACTCCCAAGTCCCATGTTATCTATGGGCTGTTAGGTACTTATTCTACATTTATGCTTTCTTGGCTTTATATTATTCATTGTGTAATAATATTGGATAGGAGATTGTGAAGGCTGGGGAGAAGTTCTGTGCTTTGGATACAGTCCATCTCATGGTAACTACATTGTGATCTGAACACTATCTCCAGTGAGGTGAACAGTTATTTGACTTAATGGAGTTGAAAGCTAATGGCTCTCTAGATTTTCTTTCCCAATTGAAA